>NC_133761.1:29277500-29642500 GCF_036562045.2 Rhinolophus sinicus | reverse complement strand
CAAATGAAGTAAAAGATAATCCATGTGAGGATTTACAGTTCTTGTAACGTGTCTGTGACCTGCACCTCCAATTACTTACAGCCATTTCTTTTGTTTGAATCTGTTCAGTCTGCAACTCAAAATACAGTTATATGTGTTTGGAAATCATTTCTGACACTAGAATTGGTCTTTGAGAGACTATTGAATGTTTTATCATAGAACAGCAAGTCTCAAGACTTACTACTACTAATAAAGTAACATCATTTGAGAAAGAGTTCAATTTTTTTTTATAAATTAGTGTTGGTTTAACTGGGAAGTATTACAGTTTCTGGAAATATTATCTGGGGTGGGAAGAGGTTAGGAACTGTTGTTCTACAAGGAGGGAGCCCTGTTTGTAGGTCTGAGATGATTACAGCTTATTAGATGCTTCAGACAGTAACTTCTATTCCTAAGTGCCCATAACTTTTCGTCCCCACACCTACCGTTAAGACGGTTAGCATATTAAATAACAAGAGAAAGAATGGAAAATTAAAATAAAACGTGACTAGTTCATGCAGTGTACAAGAATAAGGTATTTACCAAAGTGCTAGCCGTGTCTTTATTCATTCAACAAACTGTCAGAAAGTTATCAGGCACTGTTTATTTATTTATTTAAATTATTTTTTAAATTTTTATTGGGGAATATTGGGGAACAGTGTGTTTCTCCAGGGCCCATCAGCTCCAAGTCATTGTCCTTTAATCTAGTTGTGGAGGGCACAGCTCAGCTCCAAGTCCAGTAGCTGTTTTCAATTGCAGGGGGCGCAGCCCACTATCCCATGAGGGAATTGAACCGGCAACGTTGTTGAGAGCTCGCGCTCTAACCAACTGAGCCATCCTGCTGCCCCTCCAGAAGTTCAGCGGCAGCTCGTTGTCTTCAGTGTAGTTGTGGAGGGTGCAGGTCACTGTCCCACGTGGGAATCGAACCAGCAACCCTGTTGTTTGTTCAGAACTGTTTGTTCAGCCATCCGGCCGTCCAGGCACTATTTTTTCAGAGACCAAATAGTTTGAAGAGACAAAATAGATTGAAGGTAAATCTCAGTGAGTAACATAGATGAATGAGAAGAGCTTAATTTTAAGCCCATCAAGTTGATTTAAATTCAGAGCTAGAAGCCACCCATGGTGCATATATAGGCACATAAGCATGTGTGCTTATGTGTCTACACATAGGTCTACACATGTGTCTAAACTATTGTGAGTTTGAAATCAAGTTTACAGGTCAGGACCAGCATTTTTTAAAAAATGAAATCAAATAGAATTAAAAATACTAACATACATGGAACACAGTAACGCATTGCAATGTAAAATGCTTTTCTTACTCTAAGTTTATGCTTAATACAATGGAAAGCTATAACATTGGCCTATACAATTCCTTCTCTAGAAACAGAAAGGTGAATCAAACACAAATAAAATGGCAACTTTAGCCTAAAGGGAAAATTCCAAGAAAAATCCCATCTTAAATGATATCTGTGAGGGTATGACAATAAACCATGGAGAGTAAATACTAATGATAGTATTAATTCCTGCTTTGATATTGAAGAGTCGCATTCTATGAGTCACAAATTATGTCTTCACAATTTCAGCCATCATTGTTCCAGATTATGTATGGAAAGGTGCTCATTTGAAAGGTTGTGTATCACAGAAATCAAAGGGCTCTGTCTTTGTATGTAGACAGAACTCCTGAGGTTCTAGCTTGGCCCCTTAAAAACTAAGTGACTGTCAGGGAGGGGAGGTACTTAACACATTTGCTTGTTTCCTATTCTACAAAGTAGGATTAATTAAAAAAGCTACTGATCAGAATTGTCCAAGGTAATGTTTGTGAAGTATATATATATTTAGCACACACTCGGCTCTCAAAAACTGGTGCTGTTCCTATTATTTGCTCAGGGGCCAGGACCAAATGATGGAAATACATTTAGTGCCTCTAAAAATCAGCTCAAGTGTCAATACACTTGAGGAAACCCAGGTTACCTCGGACTTGGGAAAAGCATTATAAAGGAAATACCTCATTAGAGTTCTTGTGAGTCATTCAGGTTTTACCGTAAGAAGCTGCTGCTTTGATTTTGAAAAACAGAAAAAAAATCTCAGAACTTACTGGGACTAAGGTTTATTTATTCTACCCATTTCAAGTCAGAGCGAATCCTCCTAGAATGGCCCTTGATGGTTTCCTGACTTTGAGCTGATCCTCTTTGACCTTTGCAGACAGAGGGGAACAGAGGTTTGAGGACAGATGAGATGGGGGAGATAGGGCCCAGTGTTGTTCCCAACATGCCCTGGGGGACTAGCAGGGTCTGTTGTCTTAGATATTGTCTCTCTTTTGTAGATGAGGAAATATAAGTTCAGAGAGGTTCCATAACTCACTGAAGGTTGCAGGGCTTGGTGAGAGGAGGACGGAAATTAAATTCAGGTCTGTGTGTCTCCATCACCAGTGTCCTTTCTTCCTGTGCTTTGGGTGCTGCCCTATAAATGGATTCCTTGTATATCCTGACCCCAAATATACAAACTACACTGAGTTCTTAGCTTTAAAAACAAAAATCTTCGGCGGCCATGTATGCACACAGAATTAGCGGTAGTGCCCTGAGCTGTTTTCAGCATTCCAGGTTCATTATTTCACTAGTCCAGACAGAATCTACACCTTTTAGAAGAGAAGCAATTTTTGTATTAATTATACCACTCCTTTTAATCTCCAACAATATATACAAAAATAATTAAAAGGGGGTAGTTATAATTTACCAAGCATGTGAAACTTAATTAAGGTGAAAGAATTCAAAGTTCCTTTGATGGCAGTCCAGAATCACACTTACACAGACAACCAGTTTGAAGAAAACTCAATCTACAAAAGTCTACTAATAGACTACTGATTATATGCAAAAAATAAAAAAGATAACAAAACAATTTAACATCCTGCTGTCCATGGCAGTTAAAATAGAATCCAATCCCCTCATTTCTGTGCAGAATGTAACTTGCCAGAAACACGCACAAAAACATTGTACACTCACCTATGCTCTGCTGCCCTTTGCTGAAATACTGTAAGATTTATCCTCATCCCCCTCCCCGTTTCCTCAGAAGGGCTAACTTTGGAACTTTTCTTTCAGTCTTCATGGTGCCTACAAGATATGGAGATATTTTCTGTGCTCCTCTCCAGTGCAGCAACCCAGCTTTGCCCTCCTTTGTCAAAGAATTTGCAATCATCCTAAAATGTCTAGTCTCTCTGCCTCGTTGAACTTTCCTCAGCACTTCTCTACCATCTAGTTGCCATGCAGGGTGTGCTGATTTTTCTCTGTAAGGTGTTAATATCTGGTGACAATTTATTGTTTGATTTGCAAGATAAATACAGGCAGTGGTTAAAAGTTTGGCTTTGGGCACCAGACAGACCCGGATTCAAATCACAGGTTGGCCTATTACCAGCCATGTGATTTTCTACAGCAGCAACTTCTCTATAGGAGGAATTACCTTACAGAGTGGTTGTAAGGGTTAGATTTGGTAACCTTGGTAAAAGGTCTGGCACTTAGTAAGTTCTCGGTTTGTGGCTGTTATTAATATCCCAAGAATATCTGCATTTTAATATCAGGAGATGACAACGCCCTTCGCTCAAAGGGATGAGTGTGTTAGGATGGTATACAAGCAGACTTCTTGGAGCAGGTGGTACTCAGGTCTCACCATATAGGTAACTGCCTGATGCCCGTATATGTGGTGTTTGTTTCCACCCGATAGGGGTAATCTTTTAGGAAGAAGAACAATCTGTCACATGGCCTTCACTGATGGTGTAGGACCTCAACGACAGACATAGTGCTTTCTAAGACCATGTGTGGAGTGAACCAAATGCACCCAAAGGATTCAATCATTTCAGTTTGCCATAGAATAGTGCTACCCAAAGTGTGGTCTGCAAAAGGGCAGCATCACCCCACCTGGGAGCTTAGAAGGCAAATTCTTTGCCACATCCAAGACCTACTGACTCTCTGGAAGTGGGCCTAGACAGCTGCATTTTACCAAAGCCCCACAGATGATTCTGATGCACCCCAACATTTGAGAAGCACTGTTATAAAACATTCACTCGGGCACATAAGGTACAGGAATCCAGACTCATTCTACCTCTTTGGGGGGCACCCCAAGATGCCCTAGAAGACATATATGGCTGTGCTTTCCTGTACTCCTCACTCTGGCACTCCAAGGACACACACGGTCTTAGAGAGCATCCTGGAAAGTTTAGTTATATCGCTGGCAACATGGCATTAACAATGAGATCAACTTTGTTTTTATTTCATTAGACAGACTCCCATTTCTTCTTCCTACGGTTTCATTCTTCCTGATGCTTTAAACGAGTTATGTACTTCAGGGTTGTCTCTTTCTGTACAAATTACTAATATTAATAAGAACTACCTTTAACTCAGATTCAATTGGCATACATTTTTTAGAAACCAATTTCAGCCAATTATAATTTGGTTCCATCATGCTGTTTTTTGGAAACATTTCAGCCATTTTCCTCTTTATCTCCTCTGCCTCACCAAGTAGATGTTAGTGTCATATAGATATTTACAAAACAGTGTACGACACATGTAGCTTTTATGGTGTCTCATCATTTTTTAAGAAAAAACAAGCCCAATCAAAATGTAACATTTTCACAAATAATGTCCTTTCTAATTCTTTTGAAGTGGGGTGAATATTTTTCAGCTATGGTGCCATCATGTAAAAACAAGCCATTCACTAAAAGCCCATGACTTCCGATCATAAGGGGGAATCCCAGATGCAGGGGATTAAACGGTGACCCTCAAGAATGATACATCCATATTCTAACTTCGAACCTGTATCTATGACCTTATTTGGGAAAAATGTCTTTGCATGTGTAATTAAAGATCTCAAGGTGAGATTATCCTGGACTAGGGTGGACCGTAAATTCAATGACAAGTTCTTAGCAGAGAACGGAGCAATAGACACAGAGACACAGAAGAGAGCAGCATTTGAACACAGAGGCAGCGATTATAGTGAGGTATCTCCAAGCCCAGAGACATCACGGATCACTAGCAACCACTGGAAGCTAGGAGACAGGCACCGAACCAGTTATTCCCCAGAGCCTCCAGAAGGAACCAACCCTACCGACATCTTGGTGGGGAACTTTTGGCTATAGAGCTGTGAGAGAGTAAATTTCTGTTGTTTTAAGCCTCCAACATTGTGGCAGCTCTAGGAAACCAAGTTCATCACACCAGCTCATTACAATACCTTTTACTGGCTGCAAATGTCAACATTTACAAAATTTGGGTCTGAGACACTTGCTTGAGGAACTAAGTTAAGGAAGGCTTAAAACCAGGTTGTTGAATTTCTATTTTTACACCATAGGTCATAAGCCCTCAAGCAAACAACACTTATCAAAGGGCATTAACACAGTTTTCAGAGCAGGAGACACATCTATTAGCATTTTATTTATTGGACAAGTATGCCTGTGGACCAGGCAACATCAGTATGCATAAGCTGTTTAGTCTTTTAGGGAATTTAGTCATGAAGAGGTAGTAGAGCTATTTTACCATCTGTAGGTAAATGGCTTAGAGACTAAAAACAAAGGATAGAGACGAATAGGCATTTCTTGTA
The DNA here is from genome assembly GCF_036562045.2 of Rhinolophus sinicus. Lineage (NCBI taxonomy): Eukaryota > Metazoa > Chordata > Mammalia > Chiroptera > Rhinolophidae > Rhinolophus > Rhinolophus sinicus. The sequence goes on along the minus strand of NC_133761.1, from coordinate 29,636,902 downwards.
TTGCAGAAGATTAGAGAACAGTGTGACATCAGTCTCTTAGGTATATTTTTTGTTTAGAATGTCTGTGGATTCGTTCATTCACTTATTCATTTATTCAGCTACCTTCTGGAGTGTGTCTTGTCTGTATGATGATAAGCACTGAGAGAGCAGCAGTATTTAAGATAAGTTCCTTGCCCTTCTATAGCATATGGTGATAAATAAGTAAATATATAAAATATTGGTATGTGCTATGAAGGCAATAAACAGATAATGTAGCCACCCAATAAAAAGTAGCCTCATCAATCTTTTTTGTTTTATATTTGGCATAAAAAATAGATTAAACATAATCTGTTGTTTATATAAATAAGTAGACAAATAGTGTTGTTTATTTACTTGTCAATGTATTTATATTCTGTCTCCTTCTGGACTGTAAGATTCACAAGACCAGGACCTAGTCTTATTCTATGCTGTTTCCCGAGTGTGAGGACACTTATCTGGCACCTAGCAGGCATACAGTAAATACTAGTTTCATACATTTTTTGATTGAGTAAGTGAATATGATAGAGAGAAGGTGACGAGACCCTGTGCAAGATTAGGGCACCCAGAAAGCATTTTATTTGTATTGGTATTGCATTTGTTTTAAAAACTCCTTTTCTTTTCTGAGCTAGTACATTTTTTTCAGGTGAGAAAATCTTCAGGTGCAGAAGCTATGGAAAAAATAAAACCTTATAATGCAGTAACTTAGGACATCAAGCATAAGTGTTGGACCAAACCACTTTGGTTTGTCTTTATTTCTAGATATATTTGCTTTCTTAATTTATGATTGACCTAAAGGGGTTTTTTTGTTTGTTTTTAAGTCTTACTAAAGACTTAAAAACAAAATTGCAAGACTATCTTTTAAAACAAACACCTATGAAGAATCAGGGAACTCAATTTCTTTAAATTCAGTGGTCTGCTTTGCTTTTCAGATTTTTTATAGATTGGCTGGCCTGCTGGTTTGCATTTAAAATCATGCACTGGTTTGCATTTAAAATCGTCCCCAATACAGTCATAAAGCCTTATTCTATATTTGTAGATTATAAAATGGTTTTCTTTTGCTTTCTATTTTATCTCTTAGCTTTAAATATTTACTTTAAAATCAGTAAGAAAATTTGAACACCTTAAGAGAAAAATGAGCAAAGGACAAAACAAGAAATTTGTTGGATAAATGAATAAAAATAGAAACAAAAGAGAAAGAGTATAAAGAAACACCAAGAGCCAGAAAGCAAGCAAAAGAGGGTTCTACCTCTTTAGCAATCAAAGAATTGCAAATTAAAATACGTTAGCATGTTTTGCATATCAATTTGGGAAGAAATAGGAACTCATACACTTTTATTGTGAATACAAATGGTTTCAACCTTTCCAAGGACAATTTGACAAAACAAATGAAAAGCCTTAAGAATAGATTTGCTGTTGACCTATAAATTTCACTTCTGAGAATGTATCATAATGAAATAATTAAGTAATTAAATGAAGTGACATTTAAGGTAGGAAAGTATTGGACGTCATTTAAGTGGTCAACAGGAGCAAAATCAAGTTATGGCGCTTTATTGTAATTCAATGTAATAGTGTTTGGCCATTAAAAGTATTTTTCACAAGTTTATTTATTGACATAGTAGGAGGAAAAAGCAAATTAAAAATAATTGGTACAGCACTGTGTAAAAATATTGACATATTTTGGAAAAAGAGAGAGAGACACATAGGAAAAATGAAGAATATACAGATGTGTTTTAGTGGTTGTGGGTGAGTAGATTGTGGCTGCTTTTAAACATTTTTCTTGCTTGTTCATGGTTCTGACTTTCCTATGGTATACACACTAGATTTTATAGTAAAGTGTGTTTGCTTTATTTAAAATGTAAAGGTATATAGTTTTGCTTTAAAGTTTCCCTGGGGAAACCAACAGATACATGGACAAAGGGCACGAACAGGCAGTTTATATAAGGAGACATCTGGTTGGCTATACTGGATGTGAAAAGATGCTTGAACTCATAGCGATAGAAGAAACACAAATATAACATCATTAGGATACCACTTTGTACTCATGGGATTGGCCAAAAAAGTAGAAATTTGATGAGAAAGGGGAAATAGAATTCTGGTTGGAGTCTAGAATGATATGACCTACTGTGAGTCTGGAGGGCCATTCTGGAGAGCACATCTAAGTAGGTTTTTCTGTGACCAAGCATCAATCAGGGCCCAGTAATAAGGAGTTTTATTAAAAAACAAAATCAAACTGGCTTTGTTTTATTATGGATTATTATGAAATTATTATTATTATTATTATTGAATTTGTTTTATTACACAGGCAGATTAACACAACTCATAAGACTACATCTCAAACATGTTAATGGCTATTGTGTTTATGGAGGCAGATAATGGGGATAGAAAGAATAAATAAATATTACATACATAGAGAAATAAAGAAGAGAGGGCCTTAAATGGACAGGTGGTGGTAGTGAGCTGAGTATGATTATCTCAACTTTCTGTAGCCAAGTCCAAAAAGAAGTAAAAAATAAATTTTGCAGCATTCTCCTGGAATTTCTTCACCGAAGTCCTAATGACATTACATAGCTGTTAAACACAATATTCTGTTCTACAAAACAATCCCTATGGGATATTTTGGTACTTCCAGCAAAATTAAGTGGCAGGAAAGTGAATCGGAGAGGAACGAGGGACTCGGGAAGAAAAGAAAATGATAATTTTGGAAACCTAGTTAAAAAGGAAACTAATGAACAAATCAGTTAGGAACATTGCTTCACCTAGATTTACTCTTTTAATCGAGGAACATGCTTACATTCTTATAAATATTATAAAAGAATAGCAAACATAAATCTTTAACTGTTGCCATAGAGACAGCCAGAAGAAGAGGCAGTTTCCATTTCCCCGTTGGAAAATGATAATTCAATACATGTCACCGAGTAACTCTTACTCTTTTAAGACCTTGTTCTTTCTTAATGTTACAGCTGATTACAAGGAGAGCTTCAATACCATTGGAAACATTGAAGAGATTGCATATAATGCTGTTTCCTTCACTTGGGACGTGAATGAAGAGGCAAAGGTGAGTGGAAAAGGAGCATTGATTCATTGTTCAGACCTTTTAAATAATGTCCTTTCTCTGTGGATGATTTTTTACAAAGCATTTATAGGTAGGAAAGGATGTGTTAACTTGAGGACAATAGGAAATGAGCCTGTTATCTTTCTCAAGAAGTCGCTCACATTCAATCATGAGCAGCTAAATTGCCTTTGGGGGGTAAAGAAGAAAAGGGAGTGTACCTGTTCCTCTCTGGCCTCGTGCAGAATGTCCCAAGCTACATGTCCTTCCCAAACCTTCCAGACTCCATTTCAGTCCTTGGTGCTGGTCAGACGAGGCCAGAAACCCTTTTCTACCTGCACTGCAGATTTCTTCCAGTCTTTCTCTAACGGCTGCCTTCCTTAAAGGCAAGACAATTCAGAGCTAATGTCTTCATAGGTATGTGACTGGGCATGCCTCCTGACCCCAGGACTGCTTGGGGTATAACCTGGAGGGAGGGGGCAGGAAGCAGGGCTGCAGGTCTCTTAACTTCTGTGACCTTGAGCCAGTTTTTTCTTGACGGCCTAAGCTTTTTCTCTTTCTCTCTGATGCCACTATAGTTAAGAAGGGCAACGGTAAAATCACCACCAGCAAGGTGTGCCCTGAGGTTAGATGTCCACTGTTGCACTGGTATGGGTAAAAAAGTGAGACTCTTTGATACTTGATTTGCCTTCCAGCCACGAGTCTCTGACTTTATGAAAACTCCAAACTTTTCTGCTCTGCCCATTCTTCTTTCTTTTTTTTTTTTAGGCATGCTGCCTTATTGGTTTTTAGGCAGCTTGCTTTCTTTATTAGTATTATTTTTTAACAGTTTTAAAATTAGTTTCAGGCGTACAAAACAATGTAATAGTTAAACATTTATCATTTATATTCCTCACACGATGATAACCCCCTCCCCCATCTTCTACCCCTCTGACATACACTCTTCTTTCTGTGTTCCATATTTCTGATTCTTGATCCTTATTTTGCTCTAAAGAGAAAGTTCCAGATGAAACCTAAGCTTGTTTTCTACTTTAGTTATGTACCATCTAGCAAGGGAGGGTGTTACAAACCTTTGTCTTCAAACTAATGAAAAGGTCAATGTAAACAACTCCTTTCAATGCTTTATTGTCTGAGAGCTGGGGGAAGGCTGGGTGAGAAAGGAAACTGGATGGGAGTTTGTGGGCATGACTTTTAGAAGAAGATGAATTGCTCAGTGTCTCATTTCACTCATGTATAAAACAATGTTCATGAAATTGGCTTTAGGCCCAAGAAAGGTGACCTAAACGGGCAAGCAGCAACAGAGTGCCAGAGCGGCCTGGAGAATGTTCCAGTGGCTCAGTGCATCCGAGGGAAGGAGCAGGCCTTGGAATAGGTGGGAGCTCAGGTCCCACCCAATAAGGAAAGTGTGTCTTCTGGGGTCTGCTCTGCCTCCGTTTAAAGTTCCTCGCCCAAGCCCCATGCTTTGTCTTCATGCCCCATCCTCTCAGAGGTGAGGTTACTGGGCTAGAGAGAAAGGAAAGGCAGTCTGTGCGAGGGCACAACGGGCCAGGGTTGGAATCCCTAGCAAGTCATCTCACCTCTCTGGGCCTCAGTTCCCTCACTCAAAACAAAATAAAACCGAACAAACTTTTCCAATTGTCTCTGCTATACCAAATATTGTACTGGGGGTATGATATGTAAAGATCCAGTGATCTGGGGGAGGAAGGTGGGGGTACCAATAACCACACAGCAGTGTGAGGAGTGAGAGGCAGGTCTGCAGCAGTCACTGGGGAGATAGTGGGATCCTATCATTGGAAGAGCCTTGTCAGTGTAAAGCAAGCTGTGATCCTAGCCCTAATTTTCATTATCATGCAATCTGAGATAATAAGTTCTAGTGGGTGAATGTATTCACTGTTAGTGTCAATAGGGACCTTTTAAAGAAAATGTCTAAAACGGAAGGAACAGACTGAATGAGGGAGGCTCTGTGGTAAACCAGTGAGGTAGTTAATTTGGGTTGAGTTGATCTTTCATCCCAGATAAGATGATGTCACTCATTTCCCATAGATAGACGCTCACTTTTCTTGTTTAAATGTATGTCTGTGCATGTGCGTTGTTCCAGCTGACAAATTTAAGCACAAATTTGGACAAGTTTGCTTGTTGTAGCAAAATTTGTTTGTTCCTGTAATATATATTTTTAGTGACTATTACTTGGTTGCTGCAATTGTATGCAGTCTGGATTAACCAATAAGTAATAAAAGACAGTTCTATATAATTTTCCTCAAACTACTAGAAAGGCTTTAAAAAGAAAAACAAAACAAAACAAAACCAAAAAAAACAAAACACCATAAAAGCTAAATTCATATCGTATGTAGTAGGCCAAGAAGATTTCTTTTTTCTAACTGATAGAGCCTAAGGCATTTCTTTAAAATATTGATTTTATAATAAGGAGACTGCAAAAACCAAAATCATATGATTGAGAAAAAGGTTTTCAACAAAACAAGAAGTAAAAGGCATCTCTCTCACAGTGGCATTGTTTGTGATTTTCATATTATGGACTTCTTCTCAGGAGCAGTTACATTTGAGTTCCTGTTGGTAACGTCCAGACAGAAATCCTTTGTAGGCTTCAGGGCTGCGGCCCCATTCAGTGTTACATGATGTTTTGGTTTATGTGGCCAAAGGACACAAATTTGTGACCTACAGCCTTCATTTGGTCCACAGAATGTATATGTGTGTATCATGCTTACATTTAAAATTTTTTAATTTTTTGCCCACATTTAATAACTAGGAGATTATTATTTTTTTAAAAAAATTTAGGTTTCCAGATTCTTTTGGATAATTAAAGAATCTGGCAACCATGAACCCAAGTGTTTGCAAGGTAACAAGTGGCTCTTGTGAGGTACTGGCTGTTCTCTTTAATGCTCTCTCTAGCCTTCTCTATTCTGGAACTTTCCCTGCCCGGCCCTAGTGAGCATATGAGTTTTCATGCTCTAACCTCACCCCCTCAGACAACTGAATATGCAGTTTGCATCTTCATTGGCTTTCAGTGTTGGGGAAAGGAGGTTGACACAGTATGGCTGGTAGACATGGGACCAGGATCCCGCCAGCATTCCCTGGTTCTTTGGCCAGGCCTTTGGCAGCAGACCAAAGGGTGACTTGGGTTGGTACTGTTAAAGAGAGTAGCTATGCCATCCTTTTGAATGCCCACAGTAGTGGTCTTCGAAAATATTTCAAAAATCACCAGAAATCACTTGGGTCCCCATGTAAATACATATCAACAAGCTGGATAATACCACTTTAGGGTTAAAAATGCGATTTCTTTTGCACAAGACCAGCTTTGAAGAGGACAATGTCAGAAGAGACTCCACAAATCCACCTTGCGCCACACCAGCATCATTTGAGAAAACCATATGCCTCCCCGAGATGACTATGATACTGGGCAGCTTCTATTTGCGTATTTAAGTTTCGGTGCATTTATTACCAAAAACAAAACAAAACACAACAGTCCAGTATTTGGTCATCTTACCACATTTGTATAAGCGAGCTGATGATAAGGTAGATAGATTTTTTCCAGAGCACATTCCTACACTTTCCTTTTGTTGCTGACCTACATTGTACTTCTGCTTTTCACTTAGCATTAACAGAAGGAAGGAAAGGACGGGACGTTCTAATCGTTCAGTTTAATTATAGGAAAAAGTTTGACTAGGGAAGGTGTTAAAACTCTTATTTAAAATGAGGTTTGGGAATGAAGTCCTGATTTCCAGTACCAATTGCAGCACGATGCTGGCAGAGCCGTTACCGGGTTCTTCCACCCAGAACTGGTTTTGCTGGTTGTGCCAGTGTCTTTCTGCACAATGACACAAGCAGCAGAAATTGGTCTTCAACAGGACCTTTTATTCCCCCTCAGGGTCTGTGCCATCTGGAAGCTCATATAATGTGAACAGTTGTCCCTGGGTTCCCGGCAATGACTCCGGTGACATCGAGGTGGGGCAGGTTGTGAGTGTCCACCACGTCACAGATTGGAAATTGATGGGGGATGGGGCACCGGGTCATCCAGAAGGAAAAGCCCTGATATGGGGTTGGGGCATCCAGGTGCTAGTCCTGGCACCGGAATAGCTGGCTTTGCGACTTTCCCCTTCTGAGCTTCACTTTCTTCGGCTGGAAAATGGTGGGGAGGGGAGCCAGGGTCATTTAAATAGGTTATTAAAATCGGCAAATTAAGATCCCATCCATGTGATTCTAATGGGAGGCCTGCAGTGCTACATTCTTCACATAACTCCCATTTACAAGGTTATTTCAGTTTTTCTTTCTTCCCTTAGCCAAACCCTGGTACCTACAAAGTACATTCGTTGTTCACTAATCCCCCAGATGAGGAATTCCCATGCAAGACGCTATTGAATTATTGAAGAGCCGAGAGCTCAGATTCCTGGCACCGTGTGCTGCCTTTCTCCGGGGGATGACATCACCCCCCAGAGCAGGAACACAGCAAACCCTAATTACAGGCTCCCCTTTCTCCCAGATTTCTAAGGAGACTCTTGAAACTGGGCCCCTTATTTTTGTCCAGTGCCGTTTTCTCTGTTTACAATGATTTGAAGATTAAACCGAGCTCGGTGTGCTACAAAGGCCTCTCTCGTGTGACCACAGAGAATTACTAGAGCATAAAGGTGATCCTTAGGGCTTTGAGGAACAGTTTCCTTTTTGTATCTTTTCCCTGGAACACCGTACCAATTGCTCCCCTATTTCTATGCTTCACCCCTCTAGTGGTTTATAAACTACCTAAGATGAACGAGACTTCTTTCCGTGAACCCTTTTTAATCCCTCGGCAGCCAAGCCTTTTGGAATGATCACAATGAAATCAGTATTATTTAACCAGCACTGTTAAATAATCAAGCAAACAAGGAAATCCACTACTCGTCCATCCCCCTGTCTCTATGATTTTTAAAAAAAGTCCTTTATAATTCAGTAATAAGAAAGGCTGTCTCCCCGGGCTGCTCTTTGCTGCCTTCTAGCCTAACACCTCTGCACCTCTGCCTCTGGGGTGAGGCCTATTCTGCCCCTTCTTCCACCCTCTATGTTTTAGTTTCAAGAGGGGCTCTGGGGATTAGCTATTCCAGTCCCCTGCTTTGCAAGATCAGTGGTGAACCTTCCTCCTGCATTTTGGGGTTCAGGAGAAGCTTTCAGACAGGAAGTTGTTCCAATTTTAGAGAGGGCCAAAGACACAGATAAGGATGTGTTTTCATCCCCTGTTAACAAAGTTTTGTGGTAAGATTAGGGGTGGGCAAGTCTGAGACCTGAATGGGGTGGGGTGGGGAGCAGAGAGGCTGAGAGATATCATGGATCTATGCAGCTCAGATTCTGATTCCACTGAATATCAGCTTGCTACATTAGGCAAGTGCAAAGGTGGACTCTGAACCCGGGTCCCTCTGAATTCAGAGTCCATGCTCTTAACCATCCTAATAGAGGGAAATCTGCTGCTTTTTTTTTTTTTTTTTTAAGACAAAGCATGCTATGATTTTCTTTCTCAAAGAAATCTATAGGGTACAAATTTGGAGGTCCAGAAAGAAAGGAAATAAATAATCAGCTCCATTTCCTTGAGCAAAGCAGTTTAATCAAGTTACCCTGCTTTTGCTACCCTGTGTCTACCCTCTCCCCACCAACAAAGGTGGTCTCGCTGGTCCAGCACTCCTAGCACACAGGTCTCTCACTAGCCATGTCTTTGGTTGCTCTGCTACGTTACCTGTTGACATCATACATATCCTTGACCAGAATGGATATGGGAGTGAGGACTATTTGGATTCCTTGCCCTCTTCATCTGAGAGAGAGAGAGAATTAGCCTAACATAGTAATCTCATCATTTGCATAATTTCTACCTCTGGATTAGTTGAAGATCAGTGAATGCCTTCAAATATTACAACTCTGAGACATGTTAGTGTTTTCTTCTCCATACCTTTACACGTTTATTCTCCATTTTCCCTACTTATCTAGCTCCTTTCCCTGTTGTCCAGAATACTCTTACATTATTTCTTTACACTTTTCTTTTATTCATTTTTTTTCTGTTTTGAACAGACTGTTCCTTACTTTATTTTTTAATTTATTTTTTGCAACACCGTACAGGAAGCACAGCATAAAAAAAACAATTCAAAACAAGAACGATGATTATAATCAGAGAAAATGAAGGCAAAGGGACACATGGTTATGTGCTTTATGTTTGCAACTTAACAAATCAAAAAAACAAAAACCCATATTTACCAACCTGGTAAATAGGAAATAAATATTTACACATAAGCAACATTCATTTTATAGACCCTTTATCTTCGGGTCTCTTTGGATGCTTTAAATGAATTGGATTTACGGAAGGGATTTCCATGTAATTTTTGACATTGTGAGAAATTCAAGGTGAGGGGATGCATGTTAATATTTCCTTGGGGCTCTATTTCCCTTTATTTTTGCCTTATTTATTTTTTAAAGATTTTTTTTATTTTTTTATTTTTTTTTATTGGGGAAGGGGAACAGGACTTTATTGGGGAACAGTGTGTACATCCAGGACTTTTTTCCAAGTCAAGTTGTTGTCCTTTCTATCTTAGTTGTTAAGGGTGCCGTTCAGCTTCAAGTTGTTCTTTCAGTCTTAGTTGTGGAGGGTGCAGCTCAGCTCCAGGTCCAGTTGCCGTTATTAGTTGCAGGGGGCACAGCCCACCTTCCCTTGCGGGAGTCAAAACCAGTAACCTTGTGGTTGAGAGGATGCGCTCCAACCAACTGAGCCATCCGGGAGCTCAGCGGCAGCTCAGCTCAAGGTGCCGTGTTCAATCTTAGTTGCAGGGGGCAGAGCCCACCATCCCTTGCGGGACTCGAGGAATTGAACTGGCAACCTTGTGGTTGAGAGCCCACTGGCCCATGTGGGAATCGAACCGGCAGCCTTCAGAGTTAGGAGCTCGGAGCTCTAACCGCCTGAGCCACTAGGCCGGCCCACCTTATTTATTTTTTGCTCTGATTTTGCTTTAATACCTAAGAGGTATCATATAACAACTGGGACCCAGTCTGAAGGGTGAAAACATGGATGAGCTAAGATGAGTCAGCTGGCTGAGCAGGAAAATAAAAGTGAAAGTTGGGAGTGAAACGTCCTCTTCTATATTTGTAAATCCATCGTTGAGGAACAAAATGAAGTCGATGTAATGCCACAGCAGTGCCCTGCAGCTGCCCTGCACATATGAGGGCATTTGATGGCCCATGTCATGACTTGTTTTGTTGTGAGGCGTAATGAGAGCTATCATACAGGATGATTTACTTTTTCCATATGAAGTCCAGGTTTCTTGTCTCACTCTATGGGTCAACCCTTTCTCTTCCCACTGCTGTCTTTTCAAGGTACAGCTAGTGGTGAGCAAGCCAGCCTAGCTTTGCTCAATCAGCTGCTAATGGATAGGAAAAAGTCTGTCCGCCCTCATTATCTTAATTTAAATAGCTCAAATGACAGGAAATGGCAGTGCTTTGTTATAGCCTATGAAAGGTAGTAAATTGGAGAAAACATAGATGTTCTAACCTTCTTGCACACTGCAAATTATTCAGTCTCTTTGGGTGGAAAATAAGGTTATGCTAATTGAAAGGCTGACTTGAAATTCAGTATCACATCATGGCAAATCCATTAAGTTGTTCCAAATTATTATTTTGCTCCCTCCTTCCTTCCCTCTCTCTTTCAACATTTCTTTTTGATCTAAAATATTTAATCCGTTTTTATTGGGCTCCCACTGTATGTCAAGCATAGCACCTTAGAAAGTTACAGTTCTGTGGTCTTGATGCATCACACCTTCCAAAGGGATGTTTGTAAATGGACTGTATTCCTTTTCTGCCAAACTCCAGTTCTGGACACCAGGGAGAAGAGGAGATATGTAAATATTGATTTTCAGGATGAAAAGAGAAACCAAAGGACTGGCCAAAGGAGACCATTCTCCTGATGCCCTGTGGGTTCATGACCTAGTTTCATCCCCGAAACGATCCCCACCTCCTGCCAGCTGTCTGGGGAGTTCTCTTTCTGCTTACAAGACAGTCTAGGTTGCAATGGGGTTCTTAGGTATTACTGGTTAAAAAAAAAAAAAAATTACATCCCACTATTTTGCCTAAGTAGAGCCCAGTTTTAAACAAGTTCTTTTATGGAAGGTTAGAGAATATTAAAAGGTATCTTCCATGATCTCAAAAGTAAAGAAAAGGTTGGGGGAGGCTCCTGGGAGGGGTCTTGAAAGGTTGAGATACACACTGTAAAGCAGGGCAAATGGCGTTTTTATGTATTTGCTGGGGCGTGGTGTGGATGATGGAAGCTTTAAAAGGGAAAGGTAAACATTTGCTGGAGTCTTTGGTATTGAACTTAAACAAAGCCATACCTTTGTTCCAGTTTTATAAGGTAATGGATGGCAGGAAAAGCTATAAAGCTGGAGTTAATTCATATATAGAAGGAGTAATCTTTGGAAGGCATCTCACTGAAGATATCAACAGCTTGATCTTTTGTTAGAATGAGAGTATCCATGGTTTCTGACCTGAATTCTGCTTAGGGCTCTGTAACTTAACATGGATGAACTGGTGTACTGGTGTGTGTGTGTGTGTGTGTGTGTGTGTGTGTGTGTGTGTATGCGGAGAATTAGATTACAGACTTGGATTTCATCGACTGGTGTGTGTGTGTGTGTGTGTGTGTGTGTGTGTGTGTACGTGCACCATGGCTAATATTTGTTCAGTGATTACCATATGCCAGGCATTCTTCCAGGTTCTTTTTTATACGTCATGCAGTATTCATATTTGTAAGTGGATATAATTTTTCATTTAAATAATGAAGAATTTGAAGCCCAGAGAGGTTTGCTCGCTTACTTAAGGTTGTACAACTAATGCTCAGCAGAGCTGCAATTCCTACCCTGGGCTGTTTGAAGCATGTGCTCTTTCCACAATGCCTTTTCGTGTTGGGAGGATCCAGCAGTAATACCTTATGCATTATCTCTGGGCAGTCATTCCTTCGAAGCATTTTACCTGCTGCATATCCTGTGCTAGGCCAGGCAGTGGGAATTCATGGACAGGTAAGCCAAGCAGAGTGTCTGCTGTCAGAGAACATTTTGACTAGGTAGGGAGCTGAGACATCGCGGTAAGTAACTGTAATCTGAGGTAGAAAATGACAATGACTGTGAAGACAGAGCTAAAGTGCTAGAAGAATTCGAGAGAGAGAGATAACTATGCTGTTTGTTTAAAAATTTATTCCCAGCTTTTTATTTTTAAATTTTTCAAATGAAAAATTGAAAAAGTAATACAATTAACACCACATATCCTTCACCTAGATTGACTTAGTGTTAATATTTTGCCACACACACACACACACACACACACACACACACACACACCCTATACTTCACTTCTAAATACTTCAGCCTGTAGTGAGATCACCTTTCTGTGGGATCAGGGAAGGCCTGAGGGAGGATGTGGCAGATGGGCTGTGTCTTAGCGGTCAAGTAGAATTTAGACATTTTGAAGCTGGAAAGAAGAGCATGCCAGGTGGAAGGATGGGTGCTCAGCGAAAAGTGGAAAGCTCAAAAAAAAGCAGGGGACTCTGGAGGGTAGGACAGAAGTTAGAGTGTTTTCAAAAGAGGCGATGATAGAATTCACAAGAAAGGATGACATTGCCAGGCAGAGTTGGGGGGATGGGCAAAACAGGGCCACGTCAGGGCTTTAGACCCACCCCATTTAGGGATGTGAGAAAGAGAAACGAGAAAAGGAAGGGGTGGTGAGTAAGGAGAGAACAGAGGAAGGCGGGGGAGAGGAGGAGGAGAAGGAGTAACTGGCCATGAAGTCAGTGCAGTAGGCAGTGGCTTCTTACAGCCTGGGTCTCCACATGCCGCGTCAGCCTCAACTGGGAAAGTGTTAGAAATGCAAAGACTTGGACCTCCCACCTCAGACCTACTGAATTGGAAGCTCTGGTGGTGGGGCCCTGTAATCCATATTTTAACAAGACCCTCTGGATGCACACTGAATTTGAGAGGCCCTGCTCATAAGGATGCTATTGAGAAGGCTGACCTTGAAGAAAGCAATTGCTGTAGAACAATGAAGACAAAAGTCAGATTAAAAATGAGTCAGTGACACAGCATATATACCACCAGTGATTTATATGTTCACATGTGTACAAAAGCCACGTTGAAAGACAGGCATTGCATCATTGTTTATAAGATGAAATACATGAAATATAAAAATATATAATATATATGAAAAGACTGGAAGCAACCTAATGTTAACGAAATTGTTACCCCATATTTCATGGCTCTTTCAAAAAGAAAAAGAGCTATCTTCAAATTTTATTGTCAAAGCAAGATGCATAACTATATGTTTACTATGCTACCATTTGTACACAAAAGGAAAGGATACGTATTGCATAGCATATTTCTAGAAGGATACTAAGGAAACTGTTGGTTGATTGGGGAACAATATAGGGCGGGGTGTGTTTTCAGTTTACCCATTTGTGCCTTTTGAACTTTGTGCCACATTCAGGTATTACACACTCAAAACAAGCTTTATGTATTAAACACGAACAGAAAAGGTTTAAAATAACAACAAATGATCAGAAAACTGAGTGAGTGAATCTTTTAGTCTATGCTTAAATTCCTCCTCTGACTAGGAGCTCATTATTTATGAAACAGCCCAACCCATTGTTACGCAACGTCCAAATTCTTCCTTCTCCTGAGGTGCTCTTTCACAAGATCTGTTCAGGTGACAGAGTGGAATGGCAGAGTCCCACAATCTAAGGAGCAATAAACGTTCTGCCTGAGACATTTCCCCCTTGCTCTCTCCTCCACAAAGCCTGTGATTCTACCCCTCTAAAAATGTCAGGCAGACATAGAGTTTATGTTTTCACCTTAATTAACTATCTGTTTGCTCAGATTAATGTGAATCATAACCAATCTACCTTTGAATCCTTTGGAGATAGTGCCACAAAATGCCTCGAGAGAGAACCCAGACCGGAAGCTATTGTAGCAGTCCCATAAGAAGGAGGGCTTGAACCGGGGGACCAGGGAACGTGAAGGAAGCAGCCCTGGCAGGAGCAGTTGGGGAGATAAAAGGCATGGTGCTTTGTTGACTGTGCCGAGGGGGCGAGGAAGAACATGGAGTTAGAGAATAGGACCACCTGGATGACTGGGTATCTGAGAAGACAGAGACCATGGTGACGATAGTAAACTCCCTTCGATTTTCATGGCACTTTATAGTTTAAAACATGATCTCCTTTTAAAGTTTCATGGTACCAAGGTACGGATTATTATCTATTTAAAGTTGAGGCAAATGGGACCCAGAAAGGTTAAATAATTAATCCAAGGCTATAGTGCTGGGATTTGCATGAGGTACACATTTTTTTGAGCCTCATACACATTTTTTTCTTGCTGTGCTTTCCTCTCATTTCACCCTCTAGCTTCATTGAAAGCGCTGTCTTTCTTCTTACAAAACTTCACTTGTGAGTTGATCTCATTTAATCTGTGCTTCTGAGGCTCCTGGCTCTCACCATTCCTCTTACATTCGCCCTCTCTTATTGTGTGAACACCTCCTCCATCTTGGGAGAACACCTCTGCGGGGCCCTGCTGCCCACTGCCCACGTTCCTGTCCAGCCTTCCTTCCTCTGCTCAGCTTCTCAGCTGAGATGCTTCCTCCCCATCTTCATGTCCTGTCTCACTTGCCCCAGTAATCTAGTTTCCCATCCTTCCCTTCATTAGTCTAGCCTCGGGAAGGGGTACAGACCCTCTTTACTTCTGAACCTGGTGGCCTATGCTCAGCCCTAACTCTCATTGTTCTCTCTTTTAACTTGGATGTTGTATACTGTGGCCAAAATTCTATCTGCCCTTGGCCTCAATGATACATACTTTACCTCATCAAATGTTCATTACTTAATCACAGTGATACAAGAATCTTGGTTGGCCTTTTCCCTCATTTTTCACCAACCTCATTTTTCAGGCTCTTTCTTAAGCTTCCGACACAAACCCTCCTCTCTCATTAGGCTAGCCTTTCTTCCAGCTCAGGACTGCTACAGGAAATCTCCTCTGGCTAACTTGTTGAGCTTTCTCCTTTTCATTAAGTTCTGACAGCATGTGTAGTCTGGAATATTCAACTTGTATCTAATAATGTACAATACAACAGTGAAAACTGTTATCTCCTCCTTTGTCCTTGAGGGCAGAACCCTGCTATAGACTTCTGCGTCTCTTCTAGCAGCTATAGATGACATATTCCATAGCATATGTATGTGTATGTGCACACACACAGGGACACACACATATAGAATATGTAGTTGGTGATTATTTTATGTTTGTTGGTATATGGACAGATAACATTTTTGGAGGATAAATCTGGTCAGAGCAGCTAACTCTGCTGTATTATCTTTACAACTTTGGCTACTCAAAGCAACTTCAGCTCTTAGGAGGTTTTGCATACGGAAGGAAGAGCATGGATAAAGAAGGAAATGGATATTTAGAAAAGTAATTTAATCTTAATTCATTGGACAAATATTTGTTGAGTATCTACCATGGGCCTGGCACTGAGAATAGAGTGAGCTTGAGGGAGACAAGGGCCTTCCTCTTATGGGATTATAGCCTCATAGAGCAGACGAATAATTAAGCACTACACAGACAAACGACGAGATAGATCCAAATAATGTCAAGTCATATGAAGAAAAGAGAAAAGAGCAGTATGATAGAGTATGCTATTGCTCATGGGCTGAGGGTGGAGGAGGAGGAGGAGGAGGAAGGCAGCTCTAATGGGATGGCCAATGGCCAAGACAGGCATTTCTGAAGAGTTGATATTGGACTGAAATCTGAACGAGAAGAAGGAGCTGGCAATGTGATCATCTGTGGGGACAGCATTGGAGGTAGAGGGCAGAACAAATAGCAAAAGCTGTCAACTGGGAACACACTTAGTATGTTCTGGAAATGGAAAAAATTGAGTACTAAAAGAATATAGAAAACCAGAGTAGAATATGTGAGTAAACCAAATGTATATGTGTATAGAAATATACCCATAGTATCTGTAGCATAAAATAAATGTATTATCAGGTTAAATCATTCCCTGACAGTGCTGTATAAATGGAGGTGTCAGGAAATCTAAAAGTTTTTAGATCCTTAACAAAATGGCAAGTTCTTTGAGTCAGGGAATCTGCCTTGTCATTCTTGGGTCCTGCCTTCTAGCATAATGCCAGGCACTTGATAAATATTTGATGAGGTACTGCATGAAGAAATGAATGAATGCCCAAGACTGAGATTTCACATGGTAATATTATCTACTTTTAGTCTATGTTTCCATGTTATTTGGCATTGCATCTGCACCCAAATACAATCATATAAAATAGAAGAGAAATGCTGAAATGTAAGAAAACCACCTATATGGTCTTTAATAATTCCAAGATCCAAGAGAAAACAGGGTAGGGAAATTGGCAAGAGCACATTATATATTTATATATTGTTCGTGTTTTAGAGTGAAAATGCTGATTTCTTGATGTATGCCATGAGCCTGTAATTTGGAGGCTAATGCATATGCCATTTCTTAGAAAAGCTCCTCAGAGTCTCAACCTTAGGAAATAAGTAGCTTTCATAGTCTTTAATGAGGAGGATCTTCTTGAAAATGCACAATACACTTGTTTAAAGAGGAAAATAAATGCATCAAATCATGATCATTACGATTTTTTAAATCCCAAATTGCTTTGTAAATCAAAGGTAGGTTCATTTATTTTAATGGCAGCTCTGAGAAAATTCTTGGAAGGTAATAATTAATGTAGCAATTCTAAAGCCCATCATTGATCTGCATTTATTTTAACAAATATTACTACACCTAGTGCACAACTGAGAGGGATCATAAGCTGGGCAAAGTCACTTGTCTTGTGTAGGAACTACAAAATGGGAATTGTAATTCATATATAAAAAACAACTTTATTAAAAAACATCGATTGTCATGAGACTGCCTCCATTTCTGGAAAGGTCTTGGTGCATTTAAAAACAATCTTTCTACCTGACACAATCTTTGAACCAGTGACAAAATTAAAGTTGTATCTATTATCTGCCTGGGTGCATCTGATTTAATGAATATTTTTCTAAAAAAAATAAGCTATTTTTTAGGAAATAAGAATTAAAGGGAAACAAATAACTGAAGTTTTGAAAATATATGAACATATATGTAACATTCATAACTCTTGGGTGACAGACCAATTGTTTACGGCATTTATATGCTCTTTACATAATAAGTGCTCCTACTGAAGTTGAAAAGAACTTTCAGTGCTTGACATTTGGATGAACATTAATTGGAGGAAAGCATATCTTTCCCTAAGTTTCTGTAATACACATTTACAAATGGTGCTTTGTAGATAAACTTTCAAGAAATTTGATCTCACATATGCCTGCTGTGCACGGAGCTGGGACATGGTTAGGTTTGCAAGATGAAACAAATTAATGCTTAGCAGTTAGCGAGCCAAGGTTTTAGTTAATGTCCTTTTATGCCTGCCCCCTTCCTCCAACTGCAGTTAAAGTTCAACCATTTGGGTTTTGAGTGCAGCACAGCGAGACTATGATTGATATCATCAGGTCCTGAAACTGTGCTTTGCAATTGGGTCAGGCAGCCAGGCGAGAGGAAAGCAGTGCTGACCCTACTATAAATCCTTGCCTGTTAGGATACGCGTAACTCAGGGAGGCCAATAGCATGTGGCAAAGAAGGCAAATTCTTGTATTGTTTATTTTTTTCATAGAATCAAGATGCCATGAGTTAAAGAGACCACTGGACCTTCTACTAAAGACCATTTTCTATTAAGATGATATAGTCTAAGTGTCTCCTTGTAGAGTCTAGTGTATTATAGCTCATCTGACCTTTGAAGACCTTCTCTGCTGGGTGGCTGAGTGTTATTTCTCCTCCAAGGAGGATTTAGTCTATCTATTGTAGTATATGGCCAGTAAACATCTGGTATTTTAGTGGCTCTGTTCCACTCACGTGACCTTTGTAAATATACATATTCCATTAGCCCAGTTCTCTTAGTTGAGACTTAGAGCTGACAAGGCCACAATTAATACTGCTTCCTGCCTGTCTGAGTATATGTCTGCTGTGAGTGGTATATCGATAAATCAGTGAGCTGACCATGAATCCTAATAGCTTAGGAAATATTCATCAGGACTGTTCTCTTCTGGCTTCTGCAGTGCTAGGCAGGCTTTAATGAGGGAGTGGAAAATAACCAGTATGGCTTGAGGCCTCTGTGGATTACAGCACCAACTGGAAGATTTGTATATGAAATACATGGCCAAAGATAGGGACAACTGCATAGCTCCCAAGAGTGATCATTTGATTTGCTGACATAACATTGTGTTTATACAATGGCCAAGATAACCCCACTGTCAGTACTAACTGTAAGTCAAGTGTTCCTAGGAAAGTATGCTTTTATTTGTTGACCTCTAAAGATCAGCATTTGATGACATTATCGTAACCTCTCTCCCTCTAGCCTCTGACTTCTCTGATGGCCAGAATCATAATTAGAGTATTTGTGCTAGTACCTTGCACAGTCTCAGGGACATGGGAGGTATTTTAAAACGTTTGTGGCATGAATGACAGTTCTCAGCAGTTAGTACCTCACTAGGAGCAATGGACAGAAATTCCTGTCTACTTTTATGTTGGGCGTTCAGTAGGAGAGTCAGACGTGGCATATTCTTTCTCAGCAGTTATCAGTCAGGTGCCCCGAATCACTCAACGTTTGCGTTTTTCGTCGCTCTTTGCCTTCATCGCTAGGTTGGTTACTCATCTGTCTTCCCTTTGGGCTGTCTGCTCCGTGAGGCAGGGGTCTGGATTTCTCCTCAGGGTCTAACGTTGTGTTTGACCCTGTGTGGGCTTGTGTTGATGTTTGTAGGATGAATGAATGAGTGAACCAATAAAAGGAAGGAATAAATGAAATGAATGTATCTGTGGTAAGGTCACCTTTAGGCACCTGTTTTCGGATGTTGGCTGGAAAAAATTAGAGCCTGTGGCACAAGACATAAGGTTGTAATTAGCACGTCACTAAGACCTGTCATCTGGCCTTGACTTTTATTGATGTGTGGTGACTTGCTACTGTGTTTCTTATTGCCAAGTAAGGAGTTAAAAAAAAAATAAAAATTAACCAACAATCTTTATATAGATACAGCACTAAAAAGGAGATACCTGGTTGTGTAAATTACCAAAAGCCTACAGGCATAGAGATTGAAATGAACTAGATCAGGCCTGGTAGCTGAATAAAGAATGTAAATGGCCTTTAAAATGCAGCTCATAGCAGTGACGCCTTGTTTTCAGCAGAGCTATTCTCTGTGGTGTTGCTGTGATGTGAAAGACTTCAGGTCAAAGGTTGGAAGGTTAATGAAAAATTTAGGGGGACCAAATAAAACATGGGTCATATAATACATTTGATGAAATGCCTTTCACAATCCATAAATGTACAATTTTGAAACAATGAGTGATTTAAAGTTTTATGTTAGGTAAAAATAATACATACGGTATAAAACGAAAATAGTACCAAGTGTATAATACAGTCCTCCTGGTTTTCCCCAGAGACTATCCCTTACTATTCATGTAGTTACCACATACATCTAGGTGCTGTGCTCATACCTCAATTCCAGGATAAATCGACATGAAGTGGTATATAGATATTGATGTCCACCCACTATGTAAAATGAGGATAAATTTAGTCCTTTATGCTCCTCCCTCTAGTCCTCCCAGTATTTTATAATAAAACTATTATTTTTAGTTCTGTTGGTCAGTGCTATACTCTTTAATAACTTTCTTGAGTTTCATTTTTTTTTTTTTTGGATGCATGTCATTTTTGTTGTATCTCTTGATGCCCCGAGTCATAAGCTGAGGATGCTGGTGCCTTTACTACATTTTCCTTTCTTCTGGTTTTTTTTTTTTTTTTTTTTTCCACTTTTTGCATAATAGCATTTATATTCTGTCCTTCAGGGAAAGTTTTAAAAAGTCATTTCAAGGGAAAATTGAAAACCAAAGATAATAAAGGATTTGTCTGAGGTCTCTTAGCTGGTTAATGTTAGAGCTAGGACTAAAACTTGGAGCTTTGACTCCCAATCTAATGGATTTTCTACAGATAAACTCAACGATTCATTCATCAAATGTTTACTGACTGCCTATTCTCCACCGTGCACTACATTAGGTACCAATAATACAAAAATAATAAGAAATGGTCTCAAATCTTATACTTACTAATCAAGTAAGAAAAGCAGATATATAAAGAAATAACTGTTTCAATGTAATAATGCTCAAAGGATGCTGTTATCTAGTTTGGGTTTGTTTGTTTGTTTGTTTGTTTTTTTCAAATCTCAATGGTCAGATATTAGAGAAATGAATATCACTATTAGAAGTGACAGCTTTAATATGTTGAGGAGACAGTGTTTTACCCAGCTATTGTGCATGTTTGAAAATAAGACTTTGCTGATATACTCTAAGGAAAGTAATTTTGTTTGTTTTAAGAGTAAATATGAAAACAAAATTTTTTATATATTTATAATTATAAAGTATGTAATTTACCATGTTTTATGTGCTCAACATGCTTTTATGTCAGTATCCAAATATTCTTCAGCAGTACTTATAGATTTGGTTAGTATTTTGATGTAAAGTCTAAGGCTTATGCAGTTTTTATAGATTCTTTTTATGGTGACTTACGAACTTTTTCCTTTCTTTCTCCCTCCCTCAGATTTTCATCACTGTGAATTGCCTGAGTACAGATTTCTCCTCTCAAAAAGGGGTGAAAGGACTTCCTCTGATGATTCAGATTGATACATACAGTTATAATAATCGTAGCAATAAACCTATTCATAGAGCTTATTGCCAGATCAAGGTCTTCTGCGACAAAGTGAGTAGATGACAGTTTGTCATAAAGGTATCATTGTTATTAGGTATTACTTTTAATGACATTTCCTCCTTGTCACCTTCTGTTGTCTAATGATGTCAAAATAATCACCTTATCAATCACAGTGGGAGTGACTCTTTCATCCTCAATTCCTATTAGATAAGTAGGGAGTCATCAGTCAACTGTATTTTTTTTTTTTTCTGTCAATCATTTTCCCCACTAATTTAATGACTGATTGACATTATACTGTGCCATGAGTCTGATTCACTTAGATAACTGAAGTAATAGATTAGGTTTTTACTGGGTATAGGTCCTATCCCAGAACACATCAATGTAAGCTTTATTTTTCTTTGGGTTAAATGGGGTCTCATGTAAAGCTTTTTGGAATGGAAATGGCACCTATAAAATAAGTTCATTAGTAAGCATGCACTGAGGCGGAGCTAGAGTTTTTGAATCTCCCTGAATCCCACCATAAGAGGCAAAACAATTAGAATAGCAAAGACTAAAATCCATGATTACGTGACAAGAGATCCTTACACATTCCAGATGTGAGTGGGACTAAGCATCAACAATTTCAAGACTTGTATGTTATCAGCATCTTTAGGGAAAGCAGTGGGGCCACTTGATTATCAAAGAACAGGACACCTACAAGCTATCCCAAGGAGAATGGAGAATGAAGTGTGCCATCTGAGGACAGTATGTAAAACTGGAATGGGAGGGTATGGATTTTGCAGTCTCCAATTTGCGGGTTGGTGCAAGGGGAGAGAACACTGAAATGTTCTGGGCTCTATGAACTCTGGAAAGTAAAACCTTTCTAGGACAAAAACCCTGCTCTGACAAAAAGCTGCTGGGAGTATAATCCACATTGAATTGGAAAAAAAAAAAAAAAGGTGCAAAGGAAAGAGAAGTTATAAATAAAAAGGAATAGGAAATATACAGAGTAGTCAGATTTCAGGAAATAGAAAACTATTCTTTCTTTCTTTTTTTTTTTTTAAGTGTGTGTTTCCAGGACGCATCAGCTCCAAGTGAAGTAGTTGTTTCAATCTAGTTGTGGAGGGCACAGCTCACAGTGGTGCATGTGGGGATAGAACTGGCAACCTTGTTGTTAAGAGCACATGCTCTAACCAGTTGAGCTAACCGGCCACCCCTAAAACTATTCTTTTTTTAATCACTTTATGAACATACCAGAACAGGAGCGTGAGTGCCATGGAGCTAGAAGAACTACCTGGCCCACTCATTTCATTTAAGAATGACTAATCGAAAAGAAAAATACTTGAATCCCCTATGATGTCTCCTTAAAAAGGAGATTAAGATCAGACTGATTTCCCTGTAGACAGTGGATGCATACCAGAAAGACATGCCCACAAAACAGGTGAAAATTGTAGCCTAATGTTCCAAAATTAGGTAAATGAAATTAAGAAAATTATAGAAGTTATGAAGATCAACATAAATAATACTTTGAAAAACTCAAGACATGAGATGTTTGGAGAATAGAATGATTTGAAGAGAAATGTGATACAATTCAGGAAAGAATTTAGAAATAAAACATCAAAATACTTTAGAAGTAAAGATTACACTAGAAGCAACACAAGAGTGAATAAATATAACAGATAATGTCTTAAGAGGAATACAAGTTGGAAAGAACACAATTTTTTAAATTAGTAGAAATTAAGAAAGAAATGTGAGAGAAAATAATAGATAAAGAAGAGAGAGAGAGAAGATTCAATATACATAAATAGGAATCTTTGAGGAAGAACACCTAAACAATGAAATGGAACAAATGCTAAAAATGATAAATCAGGAAAACTTAAAATAGAAAGTATACATATTTAAATTACCTTCTGCACACATAGGAAAATTGACCCAGGATAGCCAATTCCAAATAGTTGAGCTATTGGACTTTAGGAACAAAGGAAGGTATTCTTTGGGCACCTAAGAAAATAAGATAAATACTAAGTCACTTAAAAGGAACCTTTTATCATCCAACTTTCAAAAGTAACACCTTGTCAGAAGACAATGCTATTTAAACAAAATCAAGTAAACAAAATGTGAGTCAAGGAATTTATACCCAGCTAAACTGACTTTTAAGTGTAATGATTACAGGCAAAATCAAAAGCGAAGAAACAAAAACAAACAAAAAAAATAAGACCAGAAAACAAACAAGCAAAAATCCAGAAAATATTCCTTCTTGGGTAATCTAGTATTGAACAAACTTTAAACAAACAATGTGATTGTAAAGACATTGATAAAAGGGACTGATGGGGAGCATTAAGTATTTATTTACCTATAGATCTCATTCTAAATGAAGAGACAGTAATGACAATATCATCTGTTCTAATAATGTAGACATAGTACTATTATTTAAAAATTGGGGAGGATGGGGAAAGACTACGAATAATACAGTAAGCTGGCAAACTGCATTATAGGTATTAACTGGACATAAAAGGATATGACTTCAGATTAGATCCTGGGCAGAGGAAGGGGAAAAATAATTGAGTAACTAATTCAATATTGCCCAGTACTCTTAAAGGTGCTGCAGTCAGTTGTGTCAAAGGCCTACTGTGCCGTTAACATGTTTGAAAGTTCTGGTTTAGCAGTGATAGAGTATAGAGAGAAGTGGGCTTCTGTGAACAGAGCAGAGATGGTCAGGAGAAGAGAGAGACACACACATTGACTAGAACTCCACTGGGTCAGGGACATGCAGCATAGTGGTAAATACTTCTAAAATCTCAAAGTCTTTCTTGTCATGACGGTTTCAGTTAGTGCCAGTCATCCAGCCGTCAGAGCAGCAGAACCCTCTCAGGGACATTTAGGCAGCCTTCGTGATACAGAGGCCAATTAAGTCAATAGACACAGTTATTTTATAGATGAGAAAACCGTAGGTCAACAAGTATAAGTAACTTGTTCAGAGTTACACAATGAAAAAGTAGAGGAGCTGGATGCAAATACAGGTTTGATTCTAAACTCATATGCTTTGAATTTGTAAATACCTTTATACATAAAGTACCAAAATCCAAAACCTCAACAAGGAGCCAGGGTAGACTTTAAAAACAAAACAAAACAAAATTCATTTATATTTTTAATTCAGCATATTAAACATTCAGAAAACATTTTCAAATGATATACAACATGGAATTTTTAAAGTACAACTGGGAGAGTATTTAAATAATTTGAATTCCCTTACTTTATTCCAGATATTTCAAGGAGACTGTGGAATCCCCTTCCATGAATCTCCTTTTTGGAAGTGAGGAGTAAAATTAGGGGCAAGGAGAAAGCTGGGGAAGGATGGACGGAGGAACTGAGCAATCCATTTACCTTCATTTCGGTAGTTAGAATTGAAAGTGGGAAAGAGAGGGCTTATAGGGTGCTCATATAATATTTTTTTTCCACAGTGTTGATGTGATAACTACTAAAAAATAAAGCAAAAATGTGGAGTGAATAAGGAGTGTTATATTGTTGTTCACTTACGTCTGTAGACAGTGTAAGGGAACAACAATATAACACTGCTTACGACATAAGAAACTAAGACAGTAAATAAATAAAATCATTGATTATACCTTTTGTTTGAAAATATTTTTTAAAAATAAGTTTTCATTCATAGTTGTTTTACATCTAAAAGGGAGAGGGTGGAAAAGAGGATTCTGTGGGTTTATCCAAAGCATTTGTGTCCAAAAGTCATAAAAGGGTAATCTGCAGCAAGGGAATGGCTGAAAGAACCACTCATTTATGTGTGCTTGGTTGTATATATGTATATAAAAACTGGAAATAATTGTATTGACAAATACTTCGCTAGTCAGAAAATAGGCGTGTTTTCTATAGCTCCTACTTTAAATTCAGCCTAATACATATCAGTGCTAAGTAGAAGAAAGTGATTAGAGAATATTGGGTGAATGTTGGCATGTATTCTAAGTTGCTAGTGATGTTAAGAATTTCCAGTGGATAGTTTTCAGTTTACATATCCCAATGTCAAGGGTCAGGAAACTTATAAGGGAGAAATCTCATGGGGCAAGCAGGGTGTATGAACCTTAGCCACTACTAATTTTTCCTAATAAGCTAGATACAAAATCTTTTGCTGTAACTTGCCATCATATTTGCTGCTCTAATTTCAAAACCCAGGCCAAACTCACTCCTAGGAGATTAAAAAGAGGAAAAGCTTAATTTTTGCACTTTTCAAATAGTTGTATAAAGGCAAATGATTAATTTGAATTATCCTCTAAAGCAAAAAAATTAAGAGCTCTTCTATTTTAAAACTAGGGTTCCCAGTCACAGTCTAGAATCTTAAACAGGTGGAATTCTGCATTATTTATAGTTCTCCAGCTTGAATTCCAATTAATACACCTGTGCGATTACAGATGAAAATAGGGCTTTCTCTAATTTTTTTGGCATTATGATACTTCTATTGAAATATGTCTGATTATGCATGAAAAATTCAGGATCTGTATATAGCTACCTGTAATTGATACCTATGTCTATATCTTTATATTTAATTACTTCCATTATTTTTGATAAAAAACAAGAATTATAAACAGTAACTATAGTGCAAAACTTGAGAAATTAAGCCACATTCTTTTCTTTTTTTAAAATATATTTGTTCTCTTTATTAATTCTCATTTGGAATGATCTTGGAGGCAATGTCTATTGAAAATTATGAAAAGCTAAATCTACTTCTCCAAACCATCTTTTCGGTACCTTAGCCAACTTTAAATAGGTTAAAGCCACATTGTAAAAATAAATTTAAGAGAAACAATTTAAGTGGCAAATAAAAACCAAAGATAGCCATTATCTTTCAAGAGGTAACAAAAGTGATCACAATATAATTAGGATATCTTCAGGCATATTTCTAAAAATTTAATACTCCAGGGTGAACATTTAGGTGGAGGAAATTATTTTCAAATGACAAATGTTATATTTTTACCAAATTATGCAAATTATACTCTTCTGGAAGAACTATACATACGTATATTTTTGTACTTTAATAAGAGTAGAAAGAATATTTTCTAGAAGCTCCAGGTCATAAATAATCAACGGAAGGAAAAGGAATTTTTGGAAGGTCATATTCAGGGAAGCTTTCTCCATCTGAACTGAATGTAGCAAAGCTTCCCTGGGTCATTGTGGAGTCAAAGGTTTATTTTATAAATGAGAACTGTGGTTCTCCCAAGAGTGTTTGGACACTATCAGAATTGTTTTCTCATGCTTATATTGCGTTATTCTAGGCAGGAATTTTTTTATGTAGACCAGGCACCAAGACTAGACTCTATAGAGAACTACTCTATGTTATATGTTAGTCTCTTGGGTTTGGCATATCAAAGAATGCCTGTAAAATAATTAGCAGGTGACTTTATTTTCTAAAAATTTACATTGAACATATATAAGTCCTGAAAAAGATCAATTCCAGACCTTTTCCTCACAGAAACAAGTGCAAAATAAAACACTAATTTAGAAATAAAATTGCTTAACAAACTTGGATGTGTCTTGGGTGAGTTGTAATTCATATAGGTAGGCAAAGTACTACCTTTCTATTTATATTAAATGCAATATCATACAGAGCTCCAAATGCATAGAAAAATACTACATGAACACAACAAAAAAAGAATAATAGGAGCCTTTTGCTTTTATTTCACACACATTTGAACAAGGTGTCATCTGTATATTTAACACTTTTTTCCCCTGAAAATATTATATGTTAGCTAAACATCAAAACTCTATAAAATCTTAATATATCTTGAAGAGACTACAAAAGCAAATATTTCTATATTTTATTTCCCGCTTGCTAAGAATTTCCCCAGTTTATATATACCAATGACAACTCAAAACTTAAAAGTGAAGCACTGTAAAATAATTACCCCCTTTGGTAATAAGAAGTTTTTTGACATAAAAATGCATATTTAAAATATCTGATTAAAACTTCATAAGTGTCCAAATCTTATGTATGTAAAGCTCATAGACTTAACTGGCACAGATAAGTGCCATGTAAGTATTAGCTATAATTACTCGTTTTTCAAGAATTAGCACTAATGCCGTCTTCTTTATAATGCCTTCATTGACCACAAATCCCCACTGTGTTATGGCCTTACTTTGGCCAAAATTAGAAATCTGCTTTATTTATTTATTTTTTAAGCCAGTGTGATAAGCAAAAAATATATTTCCTTGTTTTAATTCAAACCATTTGTGTCTTTTTCTGTGAATTGCCTAGTTCATGACTCATGTCCACTTTTCTATTGATATGTTAGTTGTTATTTTAATTTGAATCATTATAGATTAAGGATTTAACACTTTATGATATTTCATTGCAAGTATTTTCACCAATTTGTCCTTTGCCTTTTAATAAGATTTTTTTGCATAGTAGAAGGATGACATTTTAATATTATCAAATCACTCTTGTGTGTGACGATTTGGGGGGCACTTTCCCAAGAGTTAGAAGTTACTGGCCAGTTCGTGCTTCAGTGCTCCTTAAATATGCAGCCACAAAGGACCAGAACTGTAAATACGGATCTGAAACCTGGGGGAGGAGTTTAGGCTTCGACAAGTCTATTTGGTTGTCACCTGTCCAGAGCGTCATGAAAACACTGGTGCAGATGAAGTCTTCTGCAGCAAGAAAGGTGATGGAAAAAGGAAAAGGGAACTGTTGGAACAGCTCTAGTAGAGGGGTGAGAAGAGGAGGCTGAGTTAGCAAAGCTGACATAGAAGACTGACCAAAGAGAGGAGAGGATAATCAAGAAATCCTCGAAGGCCGAGAAGGAAAGAGATAGAAGGTGATGGTCAACTGGTTAAGTAAGATGGGGCCTGGCAAGAAAAGCCAATGAAAAAGTCAGATTACAAGGAACAGAGGAGCAGAAAGGAGGTGAACAGACCAAACTTTTTTCTATTTGATTCATTTCCAAGACCGTACAGCCATATTACAACAGAACACAAAATCATACCTGTATGTACAAAGTGATGTTACCTCCTGTACAGTTGTCTTACGCCCTCCCTCATTTACACTACTGTGATGTTTTGAAAAGTTCCATAACAACGAGCAAAGGAAAAGTTTTGTAGGGAATTCACACTCAACTTTAATACCCTCTGTGTGCCTAGGAATGATGTTAACGGGCCAGTGCTTCACCTTAGGACATTTTATCATAATCAATAAAAATTACTTAACCAGCTTCACTGGGATAGGGAAATGGGAAATGGGTCTGCTCTTTCTGTATGGATTCAAAATTGAGTTATGTAAATAGCCAAGATAACAAACGGGGGAAATCTGGGAGAAGTGGGCTCACTTGGAGGTCAGAAATGTGGTGTAGACTAATGAGTGATCTGAGACTTTCAGAACTGAGAACAACCTCACCAGAGGGATGGAAATGGGGCTGCCTGCTCTCCTCCCCTTGTTTTGTTTCTTATTCCTGTGATTTATGTGTGGACAGTATTTGTGCATGCTCTGATAACATACCTAGCATTGTCTGTATTTGTTTTTCCCTGTCAGGGAGCAGAAAGAAAAATCCGAGATGAAGAGAGGAAGCAGAACAGGAAGAAGGGGAAAGGCCAGGCCTCCCAAACCCAGTGCAACAACTGTGAGTATCTTGGAGAAGGGGTGGGCTCCATTGGGTCCATTGGGGAACAAATGGAAAGTAGTGGGCTGCAGGTAAAACTATAGAGATGCGAAGGATAGTGTGCTTTTCCCTAGCAGTGGAGATAGGTTGACTTGTCTCTGTGAAAAGCACATAGAATCAGTGGTCATAGAGTGTTTGAGCAAGGAGAGACTTTGTAATATCATGGAGACCAACGCTTTCCTTCTATAGGCAAGGAATCTAGGACACAGAGAGGGCAGAAGAATGTGAGGGGACCTGAGCTCTGCCTCAGGAGGACTCACTCAAAGTGAGC
Source organism: Rhinolophus sinicus (assembly GCF_036562045.2). NCBI lineage: Eukaryota > Metazoa > Chordata > Mammalia > Chiroptera > Rhinolophidae > Rhinolophus > Rhinolophus sinicus. The sequence continues at coordinate 29,608,148 of NC_133761.1, read as the reverse complement.
TTTTTCTGTTGGTTTAACAGTGGGAGAGGGGGTCTTTTAGAGTGTGTTCACATCTATGGCATTTGGAAAGCTTCAGACGAGAAAGTCATGAAGTTTAGCTGAGACTAGACCTTACAGTTCTCAATTATGCATAACCCTCTCATTTTGGGGTTTTTGATCATGTCCAGCCTCAGATGGAAAATTGGCAGCAATACCTTTACAGAAGAAGAGTGACATCACCTATTTCAAAACGATGCCTGATCTGCACTCGCAGCCGGTCCTCTTCATACCTGATGTTCACTTTGCAAACCTGCAGAGGACAGGACAGGTACGATCTACCTGCTAAAAGCCATTCATGTGTGGGGCTGGTAGAGCCTAAGACAGAATCACTTCAGGCAGTGTTGACCTTAAAAATAAAACCCACACTTCATGCCTTCAACAAAGAATCAGTCATTCTCTACAGAAAGTAGATGTTTATAGAAAGGAATGCCTCAGAAAAAGAAACTGACTTACTAAGGGGAAGAAGAGAATGAGCTGATGTTTGTGAAGTGTTGACAAAGCAATGAAAGAGGAAGAAAGTAAGGCTGATAACCTACCTAAGTTTTGTTGTTTTAGTTTTGTCACGTGGGATTAGCCGATGACATAGAACTCCACCTAATGGTGGGAAATTGAACTGCGCCTATAACTGCAGAAAGTTGCACAAGAAAAATTCTATGGTTAAACCCTATTAATAGTTTTTCCTGTAGTAAATTAACAGTTTCCATTGAGTTGGTAAGTAATTTCATACTGAAAGAAAAATGGGATTGTAGGCAAGCCTTTTTTTAAAAAAACACACAACAATTCCTGTTTTCTAAGTATGTCTACAAGTGAAATGAAAGAGCTAATATTAAAATGACATAATAATTAACTCATTATGGTAGCTCAAGTTGATGAAATATTATGGGGCCACTAAAGTTATAATTATGAAAACTATGTAGCAGCATGAGAACTAGTTATGATAATGTTTAGTGAGAAAAAGTGTTCTATACAGTGATTCCAAATATATATTTGAACTTGAAGGGAACAAGGAAAATTATAACACTTTATGAGTACGGTTATGATACATGGATGATTTTTTCTTTTCATAGTATCTTTAGTATTATTTATTTTATGTGATAAAGATGTGTGAAAAAAAATAATAATTACTTCCCTAGCATTAGCCAGAATTGTCTTTCATCAAACCAGTTGAGTTTTAGTGAATTTTGCATTGGTTAGTTTTCTTTTAAACCCAAAGTCCTTTGAGGAAAGGTCTGTTTTGAGAAATAGGAGCATATTGATGTACTCAAATGTTTCCTCCATTCTAACTGTTTAGACACTCATTGGAATTGACCTTAGGCTGGGAGAAGTCAAAATTGGCATCACTTTCTCTTTTTGAGAATATTTTGTTCCCTAGTGTTGTTTTTGATATATACGAGACAAAGCGGTTACATAAGCAGGGCTTCTTGTTGCTGTTATGACACAACATGGGAACAAAATACCCCTAGCTTTTTCCTTGAGCACATTCCTCTAAAAACAAATTTAGCATTCCCATCTTTTCTTATTTGATAGGAATAAGGACACAAAAGGAAAAGAAGAATGTTATGATTCATCAAGAGATGAGGGCCAGCACCAAATTTTATTTTATTTTTTAATTCCCAAGAACATGGTGGTGATTTGTATATTTATAGTCTTTGCTGCATGTGATTTTATGGAGCTAGGTTTTCACACCTAAGAGGACAATTGAGTTAAATTGTTCTTGTTGTTTACTCTCATGATTCTGGCTTCAGCTCCATGACAGCCTGACCTATTACTCTCTTGGCAACATTTCTCTGAAATATAAAAAGCTGTAAATAAATCTTAATAGAAAAAGTGACCCAACCTGGCTTCTCGTGACTGTCAGTCTTCTGGCCTCACTTGCCCCTCCGTGTCCTGGGCTGCGCTCCTAGCCTGTGACTGAATCAGAAGGAAAGTGCAGCTGCTATAGTTTGTGGGTTTCAGCAGTTGCAAAGCAGCCAAATCAGCACCCCCTCCCAGGCCATTGGCGATGCTGGGATCCACCCTTGCAGAGCCCCTAGGCTTTCCCTGTGCCCTTGGAATCAGAATTAAGGAGTCAGCGAGGGAGCCTGCCTGAGCTTTAGGCAACAAAGGAACACATTCAGCTGTGCCCTGGAACAATGCGTGAATATTCTGTGGTTGGTCAACCTGCTTGGCCAAGGAAAGGAGCACCCACTATGGCTGGTTGGGACTTTAAAGGCTGCTTTTTCTTAGAAGAGCTAGAAACCTAGGAGATGGGTTCACAGACAGGAGGGAAGACGGGCGTGCCATAGGATGAGGAGCGGACATGGGGCAGGAGTTGGCAGATTTTGACATGTAAAAAAGCCAGCAGTGGCAGGTCAAAAGATGGCCCAGTTTTACCAACGGGGTGGGGGCAGGGAGGCAGGTGAGAGTATGCAGCTCAGTAGTTACTGCGGGTGTGAGCCTTGTTAGAACCAGCCACGTCGCAGCTCTGCCCAACCGCAGAACGGGCAGCCCTCTAGGTTACAGTCAGTGAGATATACTTAAGCCACGCTGATGGCTCAGCAGCCATGGTACAGTGATTCCTAGTCACCCAAAGACTCAGACTGGGGAGTGGGGATCTTCCCTGTCAGCTCACATGTACCCTCCTCCCCCGTGATCTCACTGATTCACATGTGGGTCGGAATATTCATCAGACAATTATCAAAAACTAATATGAGGCAATGAACCCACTGTGCAAGCACTGTGGAGATCTTTATTCTCCTTCTCCTCACAGTAAAGCTCTGCTGTTCATTGCAGCTTTTGTCTGGAATTCCTTTAAAAACAAGTGATAAGGGAGCTTGGGGAGAAATTGTGGGATGCAGAGCCGGCCTCTTCCCAGATAATACTCTGCAGGTGTCTGCCTTCCTCAAAGCACTTGAACCCAAAGAGGGCACCACTGCTCTTTTCTGACACCGTCAGAATAGTCTCCCCAGTTTTGTTTTGGAAGCAACCATCCTCCAAATCACAGGAGTTCTTGTTAAGAATTCAGGTTCCCAAGTTCCATTCCAGGTCTTTGGAATTAAACTCTCTGATGTGTGTTCCAGGAATTTGCATTTATGGCAGGGTCTCCAGATATTTTTTATGCACTCTGAAGTTTGAGGAACACTCTCTAAAATTACATTAGTGCAGTGAAGCCTACAACTGACAAGGAAGAAACAGTGCGTCATTGTGCGAGAGGAGGAGCTATGACGATGCAAGAACAGTGCTAGGGACCCTGTAGTGGAGGCTTTCAGGAGGCCCAGAGAACACGTACGAGAAGGCTGCTTCCATCTTTGGGTCACCAGCCAACTTTGCAGAGAGCTGTCCTTTACTGTGCCGTGTAGCCAGGCAGGGCAGCTGCATTATGCCACCGTTAGAGAATCTAGCAAAACACAGGCCAACATCAGGAACATTTCCCCCCAAAATCCAGTTGTGTGGTCAGTCCTGTGACCCAGGCTCCCTCACTTATGTGGGTCATTGTCATTCCATATGCATCTGGAATGGATGGGTGGTCTCATCTAGTACATCACAATGACAGATGCTCCACCCTGACTCTAGGGCTATTGGGGAGGAAACATCTTACCTTCATTGTTTTCTGTTTAAGAAGAAACAAAGTATACAATGCAACAATAGACATAAAAAATTTAAGAGGGAAAAGTTCCTTGTGGAAATCTGAGCTAATGACTAGAATGACTCATTCTCAAAGAGTTCCAGGTAACCAGCTGTGTTATATAACTCAGTCTAGGCTTGGCGGGATCCCAGGAACCGCCAAGAGCCTTGGAGAATGTTTGTAGGGAGGGTGTCTATCTAGGCACAGCTCTTTCTCTCCCATGTGACTGGGGTAGGGACAGTGACAAAATGTCCTGGAGCTAGAGGCGACTTTTGAAGTTAATATGTAAGTGTCCAGTACTAATGTGGTTATTGTTCTTTACTCAAACGAAAATGTTCCTGAAGCACACCGATAAAGCTCATGAAAGATCCACAATTAATTTTTATAAATAATTGGGTTAAGCGAACCTACGTACACAGTGGATCCCCTCTGGCTTTCTCTTGTTGCTTCATAAAATAATAAGAATGCTGTATAATTGCTTTAATTCTGATTCTGCTTGCCGCCATGTTGACCACCTAGTGTCTTTTCTCAAAGATCTTTCTCTGGCCATTTGGAACACTGATGCTGGATGCCAGGGTAACCCAGGCCCCTCTGGGGAATACACAGAGGCTTGGGGTGAATGCAGCACCGCCATGGGACGTCTTGCTCCCCTCCCATCACCTAAGCACCGTGTCTAGTGTCAGCTCACCTGTGGACCAGATGGGATTGCCTAGTCACAGGCCCTGCTCTAGCGCCCTTCTAAACAATGGTTTTCAGATCCTGCTAAAATATTTCCTTATCATTAAAAGCAAGATTTGGCTTAGGGCTATAGGTAATCTTACCAGACTTACTTGAACTGGAAATAATCAGATTTCCAATTTTGTTTTATTAAAATATAAGAACTAATCCTAGGGAGAATGTGAGAAGGTTAAATTTGTATTTCCTTACACACACACACACACACACACACACACACACACACACACACATGCACCACATCATTAAATAGATTTGTCTTTTTTACGAGACAGTGTAATGCCCTAGGAAAGTCTGTGCGTCACATAGTATATTTCCATTTCTTGTCTAGGACCTACAGTAAACCTATTGTTTTGTTCCACAGGTGTATTACAACACAGATGATGAACGAGAAGGGTAAGACACTCAGTTCTTTCACTTAAACATTCAAAGTCAGTTCACGTCAGTACAAATGGCTCTTCGAGCAGTGGGTAACCGCGGGTGAGGGGTGGGACCCTCCTCTCAGCTCTAGACTCAGAGCTGAGAAATGTTTGATTCTGGGCAGTGTCTAAGGAAGGCTGGGGGAATACTGTTCTCCTTCCAAACCTCTCTTTCCCCCTCTCTCCTTCCTATATCTGCCTTTTTAATAACTACTTTTCTAAGTGGCACAGCTCTTCAACTCCACTTTTTACCTATAATCCAGTTACTGAAAATTGTTTTTGGCCCCAACACAAGATCAAGGTGAGCCTGAGGCAAGAGCCAAGAAGACAGCCTGCCCTGTTTCAGTGTTGCCTGGGCCACCTGCACACATTTCCTGACGTCCTCATGCTGGGAAGTGAGCCGGGTGGGCTAGTGGTGAGGCTGGTTAAGTGGTGAGGCAGGGAGTTGGGAAGGCTGAGAAATTTTGCACTGTCCTTAGGACTGTAGGTAAGAGAGGGTTTACTTAGGGTCACCGAAGACTCTCTGTGTCTTGTACGTCAAGTCTCTGCATAGTGCTTTCTATCCAGAACTCATTTTATAGACACCTAGAATTTTAGATTCGAAAAGGAACTGTCAAGGTCATTTAGCTGACCTGCTTTCCTAAGCAATGTACCATCTTATACCACATCCTCAAGAGGCCAGCTTCTCCTTGAATATTCACACTGATGGGAATATTCTAAATATTCTCACTCTGTGTGAGGTAGCTCATTAGCTGCACAATTCCAGCCTTCAGAAAGTTAGTTTGTTGAAATGATGTCTGTCTTCTTTTGGCTGCTACCCATTGGCTCTAGTTCTGCTCTCTGGATCAGTCTTATCCTTTCCTTGTCATTTGAATGTAATTTTACCTCTCAACATCTTAATTTCCCCTCCAGGGAATACTACCAAATTTGTTAGTAATCTCCTTAAAATTGGCTCTCAGAAGTAAACATCTGTTCTTAACCACATGAGTTGGAGATTATCTTGGGATAATTTCTTCTTAGGACCCAGAGATGCTGTTTTTCTCTTAAAACGATCTACAACTACATTCATTTTTCAGTATGTACGTTACATTCATATGTGTAATAAAATCTTGGTTTGCATTATGTGTATAATAACTGAAATCAAGATCACTTTTTTATCAAACTGTAGTCAAACCAAGGCTTCCCTATTCTCATGTAAGTAATATGTTTACTTCTAAAACATTTCAAGGTGAAGCAAGTGGAGCCGATGTGACCGAGTTCATTTCCTAGAGCAGAGGTTTTCCTGCAGTCCAAGGACCGAATCAGGCCTCAGCCACGTGAATTCCTTTATATCTGGTCTGTGGCTGCATTGCTACTACCACAGCAGAGCTGAGTAATTGCAGCAGAGACCCTGTTGCCGGGAAAGCCCAAATATTTACTCTTCCGGCCCTTTACTGAGAAAGTTTGCCACTTTTTATCCTAAAGGATAGAGAATCTCAAAGGAGTCACATATCTCCCCAGCTAGTTAGGAGCAGAAGACCTGTGTCCAGGATCTGACCTCTAAATTCTGAGTTCTAAATTATCTAAATACCTAATTAGATTGTTCCTTTTATCTTGGCACATGGTAATACCTTTCCAGGGGCTGGAATGAGCAGACGTGATTAGCACTATCAGTGCTAATCTGTTATGCACGTACTTTACAAGGGACAGTGTGGCGTCATGGAAAGAAGGTTGACTCTGGGCGTAGGAAGCGCACGTTCCCTCCGGGCTGCCGCGTACTGATAGGACTGGGGCTGGCTCCTTGACCTCTGGGCTTCAGTTTCCTCAAAGGCAAATGAGGATTTTGTATGAGACGATCCCTAAGGTCCCGTCTAGTACTAACATTATGTTATCCTCATGAGAAAAGTTAGCTCTGTGAGTGAGAAGTGCCTGAGACCTGACGCTGCTTCATGTACAGACCTCCCTTAGTCCACCTTAGCCGAAATGGTCCTTCCTGGCAAGTTGGCAACCTTTAGGTGGCCAGTTGGCCTGCTTCTAACTCTTTTGGCTTGGCCTCTGTAAGAGTTACCCTCTGTTTTAGCACACTCTTGAGGTCCGAGTCTGAGCCTCTTTTTCTTACCTTGTCTCATTAGACATCAGGTGAGCAATATGGGTGACTTGGGAGCCTCAGGGTTAACATACAGTAGGTACTTGGCTATTGTTACATGGAAAAGTAAATTAACATTCACTGGATACCGTGGCTAGGCACTGTACTAAGTGCTTTACATGCATGATTTCACTGAATTCTCCCAAAATATTAGGTTGGTGCAAAAGGAATTGCGGTTTTTGCAATTACCCATGGGGAAGAAGCTGTAATTGCCTCCACTTTATAACAAGGAAACTGAAACTTCAAGAGATTAGGAAACTTGTTCTGGTCACACAGCTGGTAAGTGACAGAGGCAGGATTTGAACCCAGGTCTAGCTGTACCCTCATATCGCCTGCTTTTGGCTGTCATACCCTGTCACCTACCCCTCTTAATTCTTGGTCTGTGGCTGCCAAGGGGGCATCAAGAGACAGGCCCTCATTGTGATGACAAAGGCACACCCTTGGCTCCTCCTTTGGGGTATAGGACCCAGATTGCGACGAGCCCAGATGAGTGTCCCTGGCAGAGGGGACCAGTTCACCTAGCCCCGGGGACTGCTGCCTTCACTGGCCTTATCGTCGCCTCCATCAGGACTGTCTGCGGCCAGCTCTTCACTCTCCTGCCAGGCACAGTCACATTAGCATTAAAGCATCTAATTGAGTGTTTGAGAGCAGCATTCACACAACCACCAGCGGGGGGAGACAGCCTCCCATGGCACACAAGAGCCTTTCTCCCTGCAACTCCAAAGCCAGAGTGGTGGTCAGACAAAGACTTGTGCCCAAGCAGGAGAGCTTTTCAGCCTGAAGTGCCGGCAATCCCTAATGCAATTCAAGAGAGAAACTAGAGAAAATTCATGTGAGGTACAATGCAGGGAGCAATCATCAGCCTAAACCTAAACTTAGGTTCAGTTTGCTCCTGCCTTCTTGGCTAATGATAAAGTGAATATTTGGGGTGACTTGAGGTGCTGCACTGGGGATCAAGAGATCCCATGCAGGTTTGTTTTGTAGGCAGGGGCTACGACAGTTAGATACAGAGGTTTTGGACACCAGTGCTCAGTAGCAGGCCTCTTGCTGCCCTTGGAAATTGCCTGGAGAGTTGAAAGATATTCGTGTACAGGTACCACCTGTAGGAATTTTGATTTAATTGGTGTGCCATGCAGCTGAGGCATGAGAGCTTTAAATAGTTCCTAGATGATTCTAATGTGCAGCAATGTTTAAGAACCGCTACTCTAGAGCCAGTCAGCCATGATTTGAATCTGGCCTTGACCTTAAAAGCTCTGTGACTTCATATAACAACCTGTGTACCCTTAGTTTTCTTATCTAAAAATAGCAAATGGTAATACCTACCTGCTAGAGTTATTATAAGCATTCATCTGTAAAATGTCCAGATACATGGAAGGTACTTTAAAAAAAAAATATCAAAGTTATTTTTATTAAGATTCCTTCTCAGGCCCTGAATAATTGATATTTAATTGAGAAATGGAAGAGAGGGACATGAAGAAGAATGGAAAGAATAAGCCAAACAGAAAACAATTTCTGTAGAGCATGGGCCCGTAAGCAGAGATTCGTGAATGGCTCTTACGGGGAAGAGAGAAGGGCTTTAAATATCCTGAAACAGTATGTGAATTGCTAGGCAAATGTCATACACACTGAGAAATTCTATTTCCATTATTTCTGGGGGTCTGGTCTCCATCTATATCTAACCTCTATTTCCTAGGAAACCCTTCCTGTCTTGATCCTCTGTCCACAGTGATCCCCACTGAGGTGCCCCCTGGCCAGCCTACTGTGAGGTCACTTTAAGCTCTGTGGCTTCTGCAGTACATTTGGGGCATGAGAATCCTTGGCAGGTTTGGGCATCCCTGTGTTTGGAGGGCAGTGGTTTCCCTCCAAGATCCTGCCATCACCATGGGATGCTGCTTGCGACCCTCAGACCTCTCTCCAAGAGCTACTCTTATCTCCTTGCTTCTTCTCAAAGGCACACCTTGGAGCCACCTTGTGTAACTTCCTCAAAGACTGAGACTTTAGGAAAACAAATGCCAGAAGAAGGCAAAGTTGGGAAGGGCAACCCCGTAGACTGGTTCCATCCCTGTTCAGAGTCAGCTCCCCAAAGCGATTTCACTCATCAGGCTGAGTGACTCCAGCAGAAGCCCTGCCTTTGCTCTTGCAGTAGACAGGGTCCTATAGATGCTGCCAAACCAAACCATGAACTTGGTTACCGTGTTGCTGAGAACAAGAGGCAGTTCTGGATGTTCATCTTGCATGGAAGCCAACACTGCGGCTAGAATTCAATACCCTTTGGTGAAGTTAGAGATTATTAACCAATCACCAGTGAGTGCATTCAATCAACCTATTATTAAACCTAAAAAGTCATCATCCTATGTTCATAGCACAGAACAAAATGCTTCTAGAATTCTGTGCTATTTCTCTTAAAGGAGCAATTTCCCAGAGAACCAAGCACTTTTCTTTGGTTCTCAGGGATGCTAGGCAAACCATGAAATGTAGGTCTGGTGGGCTATGTTTTACCACATCTACTTGAATATAAGATGATTACAAATATAGTGAGATATCCCCAGTTTCCCAAAGAGAAGTTGAAAATATAAATTAAAGCTTTTGGCCAACTTGAATACATAAATCTTTATGGATATAGCCAAAAGTGTCAGTGGTCTCCTGATACTTGCTTTGTTAATTTATTTACACACACATTTAAAGAAGAGCATATCATTTAGAAATACCTGTTTTATGACACAGTTTTATTCAAATTCTTCACAATTCATCTCAGCGTCTTTCTCATCACTAAAGTTTATTTTTGTTGTCTCGCACTGTTTGTTAGGACAATTCTTCACTACCATCAAAGTTGCAATGTATCACTTTCTAAATCCATATGTATGAGATTGTCCTCAGAAATTTATCCCAAGCCACAAATATTGATTCTGATAATATTATAAATAGTTCCATAAGTGACTGCCACAATGTTGCCTTCCATTTTTAAATTTTGTTTTTAATTAAACTTTTTATTTCGAGATAACATGCACACCTTCTTTTCAATTGATATATTTTTATGTTTTACATTCGATATTGCATTTAAAAACCCACCCCATAATATCCAAATCTGTACCACATATGCAAGGGAAGTTTTAAAAATATGTAAGGAAATGAAAATCATTTGTACCATTTCTCATAGTCACAGATTTTCATCGGTTTCTTACATTAGTACCAATTATTCTTGCTTGCATACTAGTTTGCCATTTTGCAAATTGGAAGATATAAACTTAAGGTTTTTAAAACAAAGCTTTACCTCCTTTTATAAATTTAACATATATTTACCCCTTCCTTTGCTCTTAATTCCTTTCTTTATTTCTGTTTCTCTTTGGAATCCTTTTCTTACTGCCTGAAGAACTTTGCTTAGTATTTCTTTTGTTTTGGAACTCTTTGGCAGAGAATTTTCTCATTGTTGTAAATATTTTTATTTTGCAATCACTTTTGTAGGATATTTTTGCTGGCAATTTCAGGTTGGCAGTTACTTTCTTTCAGTTTTGGTTTTCATCATTTCTGTTGAGAAGTCAGCTGTCTTAGTCTTGCTACTATAAATCCCTTCCTTCCTTTTTTCCTTCCTTCCTTGCTTCCTTCCTTCCTTCCTTTCTTCTTTCCTTCTTAGTTTTTGGAGAGGCTGCTTTTTAAAATTTCTCTTTCTCTTAGGTTTTCAGAATTTTTACTATATGTTCCTATATCTCGGTTTTATTTGCATTGTTTTCCCTATGTGGTATTTTATAGCATTTATTGACTCTCTGGGTTGATCTTTTATCAGTTTTAGAACATTCTTGGCTGTTATCTCTTCAAATAGGGCTTCTCTCCTCTCTCTCTACTACTTTTAGACTTTAAATGTATATTCAACCTTTTTATTGTGCTCCTATGTTTTTTATGTTCTTTTCTGAAATTTCCATCCCCTTTGTTCACCATGCTTCAATCTGGATATTTTCTATTGATCCAACTTTCAAATTCTTCTGCTGGGTCCAATCTACTATTAAACTCATCTATTAATTTCTTAATTTAAATTATTTCACTTTTTAGTTCTAGGCTAGATTTCCACTTAATTGATCTATTTATTTCATAGATTCCAGTTCTTACATGTCTTATTATTTACATGAGCACAGTAATCACAATTATTTTTAAGTTAAAATCTGATAACTCAAATAATTGTGCTATAACTGTGTTATCTGTGGGTCTGTGTCTATTGTGTATTTTCCCCTTGGTCCTGTTTATTAGTGTATTTGATAAACATTGATTGAATGATGAACAATGATTAGACAATTAAGGAGACTCTGGATGACCATCTTTTTCTCTTGTGAAGGTTTTCCTCACCTTCTCGAGTGAGTGCAGATGACTAGAACTGAATCAGGGGCATAACTGACCCAAAGCTGGGCTGCATTTTGTTTAAGCCTTAGACTACCTCTACCGTGTTTTCCCGAAAATAAGACCTAGCTGGACAATCAGCTCCAATGCGTCTTTTGGAGCAAAAATTAATATAAGACTGGGTCTTATTTTACTATAATGTAAGACCGGGTCTTACATAATATAATATAATATAATAATATAATATAATATAATATAATATAATATAATATAATATAATATAATACCGGGTCTTATATTAATTTTTGCTCCAAAAGATTCATTAGAGCTGATTGTCCAGCTAGGTCTTATTTTCGGGGAAACACGGTAGTTCATCCTAACTCCTAGACTATAGCTCTGAGGGATTTTCTATGGTCCTTCTTCCTTGGTGAGGCCTGAAATGTTATTTTTGTTTTATTAGCATGTGGAGACTCCAAAACCTTCTCTATGATTTTCAAGGGCTTTCTGCTTAACTTCTCATTCTTTTGTTCTGTGCAGCGTAAGAACTTCACAAACACCTCAGAAGGAATACTGCAGAGTGTCTGGCTCACTTCTCTGTGCTTCCCTACTCTATGGAAGTTTGACCTTAAGTCCTGGATCCCTTTGTAGCTCTAAACACCATTTTCTCTTTCTCTAGCACCATGAGATTGCCCAAACCTATATAAAGTTTTTTGCCCTTGGGTATGTGCCTCTGTGGGATTATCATCCTCTACTGCCAGTCAAGAACTGGCAAATGCTTTGAGAGGAAAAGTGGCTCACTGATTATCAGCTCATCTTTCTGCAATTCTGTTTTCTGAAATCTCAACTCCTTAAGTTCTGGCTGACTCTTCAGCTGTCTCCAAAATGCCTTCATTAAGATTTTTTTTTTTTAATTTCATGCAATTTTTCACATTATTCCTGTCCAAAACATTGATTTGCCACAAGCTACAACATCTTAGCCAAGAATAAAACTATCTGTATTTCCTCTTAAATTAATCCATCTGGGGCCTACAGACCTAGTCATTTCTTACTTGCAATTTTGAGCTCTTAATGATAGTAATCATTACTAAATCTACATGTGAGTTTTGTTTGTTGCTTGGGTTTTTGTTTCTTTGTTTTTTACTGATGAATTCTATCAATACCCCGAACTAGTATTGATTAATGGGGATGATGGGTTCTTCCCCCAAAGAGCAATCTGTTATTAGAAATAAATTAATTAAGATCCTACTCCATAAAGTGAGAGACTCTGTGAGGACTTGACTATATGAGGACCTTCTCTTTTCTGAGGCAGACATGGGAGAGGAACGTCAGTTTATTTAGGATATACTTGGTAATTAGCCTACATAAGCCATCAGCAGAGTTGTGAGAGATTAAACTATGTCTCCATGGTGCCTGCAAGTAACTTCTTTCTGCACTTTATTTAGGCACCTCCTCCCTTGGCCTCGTGCGGTTCAGCCCGGGAGACAGGGTGCAGCATTACCGCTCCCAGATATGGCCAGAGACCCAGGCTTCAGACCTGAATACTTGCCCAATTTCTTTTCTGGTGAAACTTAGCAGCTCTTTGTTTATGCTTCAGGCACTTGCTTTCCCTGAGATTGATCCTTCAACACAATGATTTCATGTGCTGCTGGGCCTGGAGTCACTCCACATACACATATTGTCACACATTGTGCCAGAGGGATGGAGATTGACATCAGAAAAAGCACCTTTTCCTTGTTCTTTAGTTCATTTCTGCTATAATCAAATTAGTTGGACAAGGCATCAGGAGACTTGAAATTCATGCTGTTTTCATCTGTCAAATGAGGCTCCTCTTCTCTTGCCTTGTTTTGAAAATAAATGTTTTAACAGTTGAATTAAGACCACACAAACTTAGTGACTCCCTACTGGGAGTCAATTTATACATTTGAAAGAGTGAAAAAGCATTTTTGAACTCCCAAGGGAAATGTGATTTATCCAAGATGTTATTTTAATGGCAAATTTTGTCATGGCTCAGAATGGAGTGCTATCAAAAGTCAACAGAATTGGAAAAATATAAATAAAGCTTGCTTGGTGAGAAAAAGAAAATCACTGATTTAGGAACCCTCACACAGCATGAAAGAGTGTCTGGTGATATTTCAGGCTATTTACCCGTTACTAACCTACTGGTCACTGATGGCTGTGTGAATGGGTTTTTATCTTCTGCTCCTAAGGAAGGTCATGGTCACTCCAGTTCCAAGACATGACAGAATAATAGCATGACCTCCTTTTACTATAAGGTAGTGAGGGGAAGATAGAGGGAACAGTGACCTAGAAACTTAATACCACTTTCACCTGGGACTTTGGTTTGAGTTTTCCCTCAAGTTATTTACATAGTTTGACGTACTAAGGAATAAAGTAAGAAAATGCTGACTCTTAATGTCATTTCTTATATCCTCACTCATCATCTCAGATGTAGTGAGTGCCTTTGTCATGAGGTTGTCCCACAAAGCTGGGTTCTCTGAACAGCCTGTGTCACTGATGAACTGTGTCACCCTGCGGAAGATAGTACACTGAGCCTTAGTTTGGTCATCACTGAAACTGGGCTAAGATTGGTCCTTGCCCTCGCTGGCTCACAGTCTGTAACACTCAGCATCAGTGACTTTTCTTCGAAGACAGTCTATTTTCCCGTATTTTGTTCCTCTTGAACAGTCCTCCCCATCCTTAGAGTGCCCAGAAACAACAGGAACTTTGGGAGGAAATGCAGAACCATCAGAACTGGCCTACCTGGGGACATGCAGGGCCTCTGCGTCATGGGCTCCCAGGAAGGGGGCCTGAAACCCTCTCCCAGTGGGGAGGAAAGGCTGGGCAGCTGAGGTCTGGGTCTCTAGGGAACTTCCACCACTACATTCTCATCCGCTCCAACCAGATAGAGCCATAGAACAGCAGGAAGTCCAGGCAACCTCATAACTGAGAACCAATGAGGCAGACCCACCCCATTTCCACAAGTCCCCACTGTGCCCTCGGGGCTGGCAAGAGAGTGCTGGACCCCCAGGCCCTAGCTAGATGGGAGGGGCTGATGTAATTTGGAGATGACACAGACACCAGGGCTCACTTCTGCTACTCCCCCACCTCATCTTCTGAGCAGGAAGAGGGTTTAGATGAGTAAAACCCAGAGGCCTTGCCTATGTGGATCCATATTTAGCGATGAGGAGTATGTCTTCAGGTCCATGCTCTGAAGATATTGACTGTGTGTCCTGCCCCAGTCAGCAATGACTTGGGACCTGCAAGGGGTCAGAAGGAGGTTGTGAAGAACTAGGCATGGTATAAACAAAGGAAAAAGATAGGGACTGACACATACAAGAACCTTTGTTTTGGCACCCTGCCGGCTTTACTTAATCCTTTCTGCTCATCTTTTCTAGCAGCAGTGTCCTTGTTAAACGGATGTTCAGGCCCATGGAAGAGGAGTTTGGTCCAGCACCTTCCAAGCAGATGAAAGAAGAAGGGATGAAGCGAGGTACCTCCCGTTGGGGCACCCCACTTGCATTGCTGAAGTAACCCATCCTCCCATCAGAGTGGAAGGGGAGGGTGTTTCACCAAGAAGAGCACACAGCCCAGTCCAGTCCCCTGTGTTTTAGTGTTGGCCTGGGGATGTTTTATGGACACAGGAAGTTCGCAATCTTTTCCTTTACTTTAAACCCTGTCTTTTCAAACACTGTTAGCAAACGTTTATCCTTTCTGGGCACTGGTTCTTTCCTTTGTCTTAGGAGAAATGTAATGACTATACTGACTCAGCAGCAGTGAGATATAAGGTTAAAAAACTCTTGCTGTGTGTGTCTGGCAATAACATCTCATAACCACCAGCAATTGAGACTAGTTCAATAGATGCACGCGATGAATCTCACACAAATAAATGGACCAGCTTTCTGTGACATCACAATTTACTCATTTTCTCTCAGTAGGGGTCTTATTCCACATCACCAAGAGAATAAGAAACGAAGTGTGAGCATGTCAGTGTCTTCTCAGCATTGAATGCTGTACACGACCCACGGTCCTTCCTCAGAATAAGAGGAAAGTGTGGAGGGGTGGCAGTTCCCCCCATATCCTGCTGTAGCCAACACCAAAAGCTTACAGAGATCTTCGATTTATACAGTACTAGACTTTCAATGAGTCCGGTTACCATGCTAAATACATTCACCGTCCACACAGGCTTGAGATTTTTGTTATAAAAAACTTCATTTTTTGTTTAAATGGGATTTGCATAATGATCAGGAGATCACCTCTGTAGCCCCCCTCGGCCATGTCGAGTTGAATGACCTTGGAAAGGTCATCTGCTCCTCGGAGTCCTCATTTGTAAAGTGGGGATGACGAGAGAACCTACTTAACAGAGTCTGATGAGTGATTGTGAAACACTTAACTCAAGTGCCTGGTACCTAGTAAGCACTTGTGTTCCCGATCATAATTACCAGTTTTATTATTAGACCTAAATCTACTTAGGTAGATTATCATAATTGTGAATAATTACTTAGTGTTTCAGAACGCAGACATCATGAATGTTTGGGTAGTGTTAATTACATTAGCAGCATTTAAACCTTTAAAAGATTTTCTGACATCACAGGCTCACCATCAAATATTAGAGTGCCTTTTGAGCTCCATTCCTGCATGGCTTTGTACCTCATAGTTCAAAATGAGAGCAGAGCTATGGAAATCAAAGAGTCACACAAGCAAAATTAATCGTAGCTTTCATCCATATTTAGTATGTGCTGGCTAGTCCAAAGGTTGTGTTTTTCAGATTATTTTGAGATGGTGAAGTCAGCACAAAAATTGCCACTAGGAATTCTGTTGAGCTGTGATGAAAAGCAAGTCTACAGCCTTTGAAACATCTAAAGCATAGAGACACATGAGGGCGCTGCAACCTCCCAGCAATAGAGAAAAATGTTTTCCCAGGAGTGGCTTTTCTTTGGAAAAAGACAGTGGTGTGTCTGAGCCCCTTGCCTAGAGCTCCCGGTCTGAGCTGGCCTTTGACAAGCAAGAGGAACCCGGGTCAGTGACGGTTCCTATTGTTTGTTTGTTAGAAGTTTCTCTAGGAGAGAAAATAAGCATAATTGTCACCAGTGCCATTATTTGTTGTTTTGCTTTGTAGCCCCTTCTCAGGGCGGCTCCCTCGGAGTCACTTGGGGCTGCCGGCCTTTGCCTGTAGGATGTCTGCAATGCGGCATGGTTGTGATACCAGCTGTGATTGCTGCCGCAGAGGAGTGATGCTGATGAGGAGTGATTCTTCATGAGTGCTTGGCCACAGACACACGGTTAATGAAAGCCGACTCCCTGGGCACGAGGTGGGGCTGTGCTGTGAGCCTAGCATGCCCGTGTGTGGCTGCCAGCAAGGCCAGCAGGAGAACGGTGGCACTGGCTTGTGGGGGTTTCTCCCACAGCCCATCAACATGCCACCAAACCACCTTTAACCCTTTCCAGTGACACCTGCAGCTAGAGGAGTAGCCATACTATTTCAAAGAAATAATTTTAAAAGGATATTTGTAAATCCCATGGAATCAGTACCCTTTTTAATAGGACATGGTTTGAGGTTTCCTTAGGATCAGACTGCTGGAATTACATTTTTCTGCTAAGGGTTGTGGGAAGAAGTTACAGAATGTCCATCTGTAACAGCCACTAGTGAGGATTCTTTCTTTTTTCTTTATTTTTTTTAACTTTAATTATTCTCATCCAGTTGTAATCGAGGTCCTGTGGTTTAATTGTCCTCACTGTACCCTTAACATTGAGTCCTTTTATAATGCCATTAGGTCACTAGATCATTTTAGCTGAAATGGAGGCTGTAAAACATTCTCCTCAAAGGACTAAATTTGGCAATGTTTGGAGACACATTCAGTCTATTATCTAATTGGTATTTTGTTTTCATACTGGGTAAAGAGAAGAAACTGCAATACGTGTGTGTGTGTGTGTGTGTGTGTGTTACACAAACTGAGCATCTGTTGGCTGCAGAAAGAAAGTACAGGCAGAACCCGTGTTTACCCAATAGACTTTGCCTTTATAAAGCAGCAGCTTTAATGCATTCCTTGGGGTTTGAGGAGGAGGGGGAGAAGATGTCGGAGTTTGGGTTAGAGCTGGTTTCATTTCCCAGCTCCAGCTTCATTCCTTCAGGTTGGTGGTGAGTGTAGCTCACTCGGTATCTGACTGTAGTCGGGATCCAGCCTCACCAGGCCTTTTGCCCTGTGCATGTTGTCTGTGGCGACCAGGTGCACGGGCTTCAGTCTTGGCCCCCTTCCTTCCCTCTGAAGGAAGAACCAGAAGCCATGTCACTGGGAGAGAGAAAGGGCAGTCAGCTCACTGGGGCTGGAGGATCACATCTGAATGGCCGTTCCCAGTTCTTTCTGGGAGCAAAGCCCCAGTGCAGTGGCTATAAGGAAGGGTATGCAATGGTGGAGTGTCTTCACCTTTCTAATGACACCTGGGGTCCCCGCCATCTCTCATTTTCTGCACATTGTCAAATTCAGAAAGTTACGTTACGGGGAAATGAACCAAAGGCTGCAGTCACCCTCACTGAGGGCACTAGAACCACAATTGCTTCAGAATCGCATCCACTGATTGAGGAATGGGTGCCTGGTGTGCACCAGGCCCTGAGCTAAGCATCCCACATGGCAATTATTTCATTTAACCCTCACAGCAGCCCTGTGATGTAGATAGTATGATTACCCCTGTTTTACAGAGAAAATCAGAGCTTGGAGAAGTTAAATGACCAGGGTCCCGCAGCAGGCTGAACTGAGGTCAAAGCCAGACTTGTATTCTTATCAACTTGCCTCTGAAATGCTCCGTCTCCCTCCCGGGCCTTTGCACATGTTGCTCTGTCTACTGGAGTTTGCTCTCCCTGCCGTCTCTTTCTCCCTGCCCTCTCCACCTCCCTTGCCCGCGCTGATGCCTATACACCTTTTGTAACTCAGATCTCTCCTTCAAGGTAACCTTCTGGGAGCCCCACCCTCCCCACCCCTCTGAAAAGCTCAAACTCCTATAAGCACTCTCTCCTGTCTTTTTCCTTTATAGCTCTTATTACCCTGTCTAGTTGTCTGCTTATTTGATGAATGCCTGCCTTTCTAAGTGGACTTTGCACTCCTTAAGGGTAGACTGTGTCATCACCCATGGCTGCAACCTCAGCTCCGACACACAGCGTGGGACCAAGGGGCCCAGATGGGCATTCCGTAATATTTGTTGAATGATCAAATAAATAAATAGAAGACAGAGGTCACAGAAAGAGATGTCATAAAGAGATCCTATACCCACTTTGAGAAATTCAAATGTGAACAATGTGTGAAAGCATTTTGCAGCCTGTTAGGTGTTACCCGATTGTCAGTTGATGTCACTGAAGAGTTCCTAACCAGTCCCTAGCCACAGGTCGTCTGTGGAGGTGCTTCATCACCCTTGTAGGATGGCGTCAGGGCCAGGGGTCCAAGGCTTATTAGTAGATGTTGTCAGTCTTCCTGTGTAACAGGAAGCAGTCTCCCGGGGCAGCTGCTGGGTTGTGTGGGCTCCTCAGTCACTGCTTTCCACCCCTTTGTCTTTCAGTGCTTTTGTATGTGAGGAAGGAGACTGACGATGTGTTTGATGCCTTGATGTTGAAATCTCCCACAGTGAAGGGCCTCATGGAAGCGGTAAGCTATGAACCCCTTTCAACCTCCAGGAACCTGCTTCTGTTCTCCTGAGCTGGAATCCATTTATTAAAATGCAGCCTTTGAGATGGCTCCGGAATGAGCTTTACAAAGGAAAAGGGAAGATTTGTGGAGATACTGATCTCCATACTGTCAGGGCTTATTAGCATTTTAAGGAGAAGAAAACTTTGAAAACCTGCCAATTCCCTGTCCGTTTAAGGCTAATCAGAGTAAGACGCCATAGAGGAAGGTTAAATTGTGAGTTTCCAGCTGTCTTTTTGCATGAAACCAAATTAGATATGTTTAATTTCCAAATATGCATGGAACAAAAACTATTAGGAAGTGCCTTGCTAACTATGATAGTGTAATCCAAAATAAAAATATTATCTCTTTTGGTTAAGAAAAAACAATACTGCAGAATTCTGAAGTAAGACTGTGAATTCCTTTCTCCCTTCTCATCCCCCGTTTAATCTAGCATTACCCTACCTGGGCTCAGGAAAAGTTACTTTATATTTTATCCATATATTATTTAACTGAATATGATTTTAATATGACTCTATTTTAAGTATAATTTCTAACTCCCTCCCACTTTTCTTTTTTTCCTGTACAAGTGTATTGTAGAAGATCCAGGTTGTTGTTTTTTTATAGTGATAGACAACAGGTCTGCAAACAGCTTCATTAAAACAGCATCTTGGGTTATGTAGTAAAATGTTCAAATGTATTATATATAGTGCCTATAAGTGGAACCATTGTCTTTTGTGGCTGGTTTCTATCAGATGCATTTCAGCATGTTTTTGAGTTTCATCCATGTTGTGGCACAATCAGTATTTCGTTCTTTTTTTATGGTTGAGTAATACCCCGTTATGTGTATAGACCACATTTTGTTTTTCCATTCAGCAGTTGATAGACATTTGGATTTGCCCACCATCTGCTATTGTCAATGGTATTGCTGTGAACATTCACATTCAAGTTTTTGTTTGAACAGTTGTTTTTAATTCTTTTGGGTATATACCAAGGAGTGGAATTGCTAACCAGACACAAACGATCACATGTTGTATGATTCTGTTGATATGAAATATCAAGAATGGGCAAACCACAGAGATAGGAAGCAGAGGAACTGGGGGAAGGGGGAAGGAGAAGTGACTGCATTTCTATTTAGGGTGATGAAATGTTCTAGAACTAGATAGTCCTGACGGTTGCACAACACTGCGAATGTACTAAATGCCACGGAATTGTACACTTTGAAATGGTAAAAATGGCAAATTGTATGATATGTAAAAAATAACTATTCATTGTTTATCTAAAATTTAAAAACAAAACAAACGTGTGAGATTGTTACCAGTGCAGCTTCCCGTTTCCCCCGTGGCAGGCATCATTACCACGTCCCTAGGCAGTTCTGAGTATAGCGTCAAGGACCAAGCACCCCCTCCAACACTGGTGAAGGCCATGGGAATCCTTTCTGTCCTACAGGATTCTGCATTGCAATGCAGTTATTGTTACTGGATCTACTGTGCCTGAAGGAAAAACAAAATAGAAGTGAACACAACAAAAATATGATCCACATCTCTTCAAGTGAACCAGGATTTTTTAAATGACCCTAAAATTGCCAGAGGTAGATTTATGAGCTAAAGAAGCCTATAAAATATTTAGGCCTCTCTGGGGTCCTTTATTTCATAACCTCAACCTGGCCTCTGAGATCATGTCACTGAAACTGAGTTACCTAGGATAGTGGTGAATATGAAAGTTAACTAAGCAGTCATTTGAAATGCATCTTCAACTCCAGATTCGGGTTCTGCTGAATTGCAGCTGGAGTGGTGGTAGAGGATCAGGATTCTGTGTTTTTAACAAGCTCCTCCAGTGCTCTGAGACCAGTCAGGTATGAGAACCCCTGATCTAGACCAATTCTGAGCTGATGCATGAAGCTGTGAATCAGACCCTAACACCAGTTCCCAGCCAAGGTCCACACCGGGTAGTGGCCCCCAAGCTTTAGAGTGCTTCAGGTCAACCAAGGAGCTTGTTACCAGTGCTGATTCCTCGGCCCACCCCAGGAATTACATCCTTTTCCTCGGTGTCTTTCTTTCCCTTCTGTGACTTCTGGCCATTTCTACCAGGGTTGTGTAGCTGTGGTCTTGCTGGACCATCATGAGGTTAAATCACCTTCACTCCCACCCAAGTAGCCGCAAGTAACCTCTGCCTACACTCCCCACCACAGCAGGACCGGCTTTTGATTCCTCTCAGTAGAGCTCATTACACCTTCCTTGCTCTGCTTCGCTGGGGCCGAGGGTAAAGTAATGCATCCTGTCTTTTGACCTTGTAAGCCACGGAAAGATCAGGTTCCCCACGCTGGCTCTAGTCAGATTCTTTAGAGCAATTGTGACTTCATCACTCCTTCATTAAACCTGGAAAGAAAAGTTTTATTAAAGCACCAACACAGGCTGTCTCCTTGTTGTGCAAACGGGAAAGCAGGGCCAAGAGACGTTTTTTGGGATTTCCAGGTGATGTGGTCTGGTGGTGAATTCTGAAGGACTGACACTACCCGCCTGGAATTTGGGGGCAGCCATGAAAGACAACAGGTTCTATGGTGTTTCAGTGAAGACTTAAGTACACTGTGAAGTGAGAAGGCAGAATTGTGAAGAACATTGTTAACTGTACCCTAAGTTATTGGGGACCTGAGGGGTTAGAAAGGGCTCTCTCTGGGGTGTGGGCTCTCTGAGGACCAGCACCTCACCGTGTCTGACATTTTACCATCCGACACCAATGCACACAGGGAGAGACAGTGTAGCCTAGTGAGTCAGCATTTGGATTTAGGGCTCAGAAACCTGTGTTCATTTCCTGACCTGCCTCGTGCCAGCGGGACAAGCTTCTCAACCTCTTTTTCATCCTTAAAATGGGAATACCATGATACCTACCTCACAGGGTTGTTGTGGGGATAAAACAAGACACTACAGATATAAAACTCTCTGCTTGATTCCTAAGCACCAGATAAAGTTGAGCTTTTGTTCTTTAAACCATTATTTTGAGTAGGAATCAGAGCTTGAAAAGTCACAGAGTGAAGATTTCCTTTTTTTCCCCTCAGATTTTGAATATGTAAATAATCAGCTTCTTATAGACATTGTCCAAAAGATGGAAAGTTATTTTAGCTCATGATCCATTACGTAATTTCGCACTAACTTGGCATTTCAGAGGAGCCTCGGAGCTATGGAAGCTGTGTAGGTAACTGGGTCTGCAGCTCTGGAGGTTGTACGGGGAGCTCCCCTCCGGAGCTCAGGAACAGAAAGCTGCTCCCAAGAAATGATCTTTACTGTAGTCCCCAAGGTCCCACTTTAAACAAAGCCTCAAAACAAGAAGGTAGTGTGACCCTAACCTCCCTGCTTTGTTATCACTTCTATTTTAAAAGTCATATCATCGCGTGT
This sequence comes from Rhinolophus sinicus, assembly GCF_036562045.2. Taxonomy (NCBI): domain Eukaryota; kingdom Metazoa; phylum Chordata; class Mammalia; order Chiroptera; family Rhinolophidae; genus Rhinolophus; species Rhinolophus sinicus. Next base: position 29,585,859 of record NC_133761.1, on the reverse strand, counting down.
GGGGTTTTATATTTTTTAACAACCAAAAGCTACGTTAAAAAAAAAAAATCCCTAACCTTTAAGGAAATCCATTTAATCAAGGGATATTGTACTTAACCTCGAGCCATCATTTTGAACCCTGTCACTGGTTGAAAATGGCTTCCTGTAAAAACACAATCCCCCACTTATCGTGGACCCAGCATGTACTGTGGCCCTGGGATGTTGTTTCTCTAAGTGGGAGACGCCATTGGAATCTCCTAAGGTATTTTGCAATGGTACCATCCCAGAGCCCCACACTTGACCTTCAGAATCAGGCTCTCTGGGGTAGGCCCAGGAATCAGCACTGGTGACAAGCTCCCTGGTTGACCTTGAAGCACGCTAAAGTTTGGGGGCCACTACCCGGTGTGTACCCTGGCTGGGAACTGGTATTTAGGGTCTGATTTCACCCTAAGGTCCTATGTTCTTATTCACACAGAATGGGAATAGCCCCGCCTCAGTATACGCTTTTGGGGCCAAAGTTCCTGCAAAAGTAGTTTTGAGCAGGGGAGTGGCCCTGTAGGCCATTCTGTGTGCACAGCCTCACCCCTGTGGGTTTCGGAATTGGCCTGGGTCTAGGCTACCTCCCTTATCCTTCATCGGTGGTGTGGGAAGGCCATATACTCTCTTTGCTGAGGAAGGCACCCATAGTCTTCCAAGGACAGCAGACCTCACAACTCCAAGTATAAAAGTGTGCCTTGTGCAAAGTATGTGTGTGTGTCTTGCAATTGTTTTAAATAGGGACACCTACTTCATATCCATGTATAAAATCCTTCAGGTGGTTTTATTCCCTTCCTGCACTAGTTATGGAATGGTTGGTTGTGCCTCAACTTCCTCATTTGTAAAATGCAGTCATCGAAAGCATTCAATGAGTCAACACACGCACTCAGTAGACATTAGCAGAGACGATGGTAATGACGTTGATGCAGCTGCTTCCACAGCAAGACAGTTTGGATTGCTTTCCAATGGAGAACCTTCTCTTATTTCTCCTGTTAAACTCCAAATTCCTTATGCTCAGTCAGGCAGTATTTTGATATAAGAGAAAATCTGTACTGGAGGAAAAAACTTAAAAAAAAAAGTTTTGTACTTCTTTTCCTTTTTAAAAATAATTATTATTGGCAATCGGTGGTGAAATGTCGATCTGTCATGGAGACAGAATAGAACAGTGTCACCACCTTTCCCTTCAGTTGGAAACTGAAGTCTGAGTCAGAAGGTGCTACATCAGTCAGATGCATTGAACAGTTTTGAGATGGTCACAGTGTTCTCACAGCCCACACAGATTTCCTTAAGTCTGTAAGTCAGGTCACTTAATAAGATGAAATAGTTCTGTTCTCTTGAAATTGGGTTGACTCTATACTCAGCAGACATTAGATGCTCCTTTGAGATAATATTACTGCGTTGTTCTTCATTAGCAAAGTCTCCTGTTAGACCAGGGTCCCGGGTCCTGCCGTAAGCACACATGCAGCAGCATGCAGAAGGAAAAGGCCTGGGGAATTTGATTGAATTGGGCCCAAATCATGACTGCAGTCTTGAGCAGGTCAATCTCAGAATCTTTGGTTTCCTTCCTTGCGAACTGTGGAACATGCCTACGTGGAAGAATGGTTTTATTTGTACTACCCTTGACCTCTCATTGGCTTAGAAAGAACTCTTGACCACAACAAAGAGGAGTGGAATTATTGTTTAATCTGTGCTGAATTGGGCCACTTTTCTATGGAACAGACTAGATAATTCTTCTTATTTACCAGTCCTGAACCTCACAGACCTTCATTTCACATGCCAAGAAATCGTTATCTATGCAGATCTAGACACCTGGATAGAAAAGATGTTACTGAATGTTCCCATACTTGGTGTCATAAATACGTTGGATAAACTAGAATGTTTCTCATTTCACCTACATGTTTGGTATTATGTCAAGCAATCCATGCAACTGTGATGATTCACTTTGGATCCTTTATTCTTATAATTAAGTTTTAAACTTGATGACAGCCAAGGATTTGGCGATGATGGTGGTAGTGGAGATGACATGCGTTTTCAGGGTTGTTGTTTTTTTGTTTTTTATTTTGGCATTTCTGAGTGAGTTTACGTAGTAATCCTACAAATAATCTTCGGGCACTACAGCCTTCTTGGTAGTCCTGGAGCCCACCAAGGCCACTCATACCTCAGGGCCTTCGCGTTTGTTGTTCCTTCTTTCAGGAGTACTCTTCCGCCATATCTATAGCTCATTCTCTCACTTCCTTCAGGCCTCTGCTCACATGTCCCTGTCTCAGGTGGGCCTTCCCACACCACCTACAGAGATAACATCTCTATTATTGCTTTACTTTGCTTTGTTTTACTTCACAGTGCTTATCATGACCTGACATAGTTACCATTTGCTAGATGTTTATTGTTTCTCATTTCCCTAATAGAATGTAAAGTTCATGAGTACAGGGGCGTTGTCGCTTGTTTTCTGTGTATGCCTATGTCCTTGAGCTTCTATGTGCCATCATGCTGAGTGCTGTGGGTGGCACAGTTTCACATGCACTGCTTCATTTGATTGTCAAAATAGTCCTGCGAACTTGGCAGGGTAAATATCATTGCCATTTTACAGATGTGAAGAGTGAGGCCCAAAGAGGGACTTCCCAAGGTCTGATAGCTCCACAGAGTGGTGGAGCCAACATAGCCCTTGAGCAGCTGAAGTCCAACATAGGGAGGTATCCAACATACGTGTATTGAAAGTTGTTACAAGAATAACATTCCAAGTCACAGCTCACAACAACTAAAGGAAACAAGCTTAGGCCATAATAAACCATCGGGCAAGAAGTAGTATGTGTAGTGGTTGATCCCCTACAGTCAGAGTTCATATCCTGGCTCTGACCCTTGGGAGTGGCGCGATCTTGGACAAGTTACTCAACCCCAGTTTCATCATTTCTGAAATGAGAGTAATAATAATGTGGGATATTCTGAGGATAATGATAAAATGAGCTATACGGTTGTGTGAGTATTAAATTAGTTCCTATACAAGGTACTTAAAGAAACACACGGAAATACTCTGTAAATGAATATATATGACTGTAAATGCGATGGGGTGGGGCGGCAGATTGAGATTCCTCCGAGCCAAAGGGGTCAGAGAAAGGAGCTCTCCTGGTGAAGCTGATGTGTACATGGAAGAGGTGGCCCGTGGACCCAGAAGCATCTTCTATCCACATGAGTCATGCATGGAGGTGAAGGCCTACTAGAAATGCAACCACCTAGGAAATATGTGCACACAGGAGTCCATTCTTTTTAAATGTACATCTTAGAGCCCACACTGAACAATTTCTAACTCCAGATAAAAGTCATTGGCTTCCAGAGCAGGCAGTTTTGTTGGATGCCTCTAGACACGGCAGACTGAGTCCCACATTGGTAAAAACCAATGGGAATCTCTTACGTGCTACTGTCACATACATAAGGTTTCTGGGCAAAGAGAACTCTCCACACAAAGTTAAAAGTCTAACAATTACAGGTCATCAAACAGCCATTGATGAGATATGTCCAAGACCTAGGATCCTCCTAGATGTCAGGGAAGTCTTTAAAAACATTAATAATGAGCTTTAAAAGTTATGAAAGTGTATGCTTAGTTCAGACAACTTGTAAAGCACACACACACACACACATACACACACACACACATGCAAGAACAAAGACCAAGCACTCCGAATCCTCCTGTTCTGAGAACTATCATGTCACATGTGCTTTCCAAGCACAGAAGGGAGGGTTGTATGGTGATATCACCCAACATCATTCCAGGCAGAAGGAATCCTGTAATCTACCCTCACTCCCACAGATGGCCGCTTTCCCCCACACGATATCCTGCAGTCTCCTATTTCCAGGGTTCTGAATTGGCAAAGCACAGTTCCTTGCCTCACCATGTCAATGTGGCATATTATCAAGCTGCCTTTGCCATTGACAGTCCTTTGAGGGCAAGACTTTGCCCTCCTGGAGACTGTTGCCCTCGGCAGCTTGGTGCACATGTGTCAACATTGCTGGTGGCTTCTTGGTACTGGGTGGGGGTCCATGAGCCCCGCTCCACACAGTCTCAACATATGCCCATTTTCTCTGAGAGTTCAATCTGAAACCAGACTGCTAGGTTGTTACCTTTTAAATCCTGTCACTGCTACTTACTAGCTGTAGGACCCTGGGCAAGTTACTTAATGACTGTAAGCCTGTTTTCTCACCTGAGAAACAGGGCTTGTAAAAGTCCACCCCTTCCCCATTGTAATGACGTGAGGATTGAGCAAGTTATGAGGTGTGATAAAAAAATATGGTGAATGTTTAAATTTTTAAAAAAAATTATTACTGTAAAAGACACATTGCCATTAATCCCCGTCAAAATACTCCCCCTCGCTTCCAACACACTTATCCCACTGTTCTTGCCACTTTCTAAAGCAGTTCTGGAAGTCCTCTTTCATGAGTGTCTTTAGTTGTACTGTCGTGGCTGCCTGGATGTCCTGAATCAATTAAAAATGTTTACTGTTCTTGGTCATTTTGACTCTGGGGAAGAGCCGGAAGTTACATGGTGCCAGATCCAGTGAATAAGGTGGATGAGGACACACCGTAATGTTTTTATTTGACAGAAATCGCGGTACCAGAAGTGATGTGTGACACGGAGCCTTTCCATTGTGATCACAAAATATGGTAAATGCTAATGCCGAGTGCCAGCCAACAGAAAGGCAGGGATCTTCAATACAGGAAGTGGCACGTCGAACCTTAGTAACAGTGTGTGACAAGTTTCAACTTGTTCAGTGCAGTCAACCAGGTGTGAGCTATGGTTGAGAGAAGGTGTGTTTTAAACTGTGCCGTAAATCACCCTCCCTCATAACAATGCTCTGTGTCACACATAGCTTCTGGTACAGCAATTTCTGTCAAATAAAAACATTGCGGTGTGTCCTCATCCACCTTATTCACCAGCTCTGGCTCATGTGATTTTTGACTTCCCCAAAGTCAAAATGATTCAGGACATGGAAGCAGCCACAACAACACAACTAAAGAGGACTTGGGAAAGTGGCAAGAATCATGGGATGAGTGTGTTCGAAACAAGGGGGAGTATTTTGAGGGGGATTAATGGCAATGTGTCTTTAACTGTAATAAGTTTTATTTAAACATTCACTGTATTGCTTGGTCACACCTCATAACAGATGTAGAGCTCTATCACCTACACTGTAGGCGCTTAATGAGCATTCAGTGTACTTGCAGGAGGCCCAAGTCAAAACTGGAATTGTGCAGGTTTTATGCAAATTTCCTAGTTCTGACTGTGATCAGTTGATTTGTGAGCCCAGTTCTGTGCGTTCGTGCTTTGGGAAACTGGGCGTCAGACCTCTGAAAAGAGAAGACCCACCTGTCCGATTCCCTTCCACAAAAGGGGAACTAACAGATTTGAGGCTGCTGATGTGGAGTAGGAAAAGGCTTCTATTTTATTCTATTTTATATTTAATTTTTATTTTATGTTATTTGTTCCAAGTAACACTAACCAAAGTTCAAAAACCCAATTCTCGCAGGCAAAGCGACTCACGATGATAATTAGGCACAAATCACAGGGACCCCGGGACTATAAACAGACAACGAGCACTTGTGTACAGCAAAGGATGCTTGTCAGGGGTCTTACCCTTTTATGCCACGGACGCCTCTGGCAGCCTGGTGAAATCTATGGACCTTTTCAGTATAATGTTTTTAAATGTATTAAATAAAATACGTAGGATTACAAAGGAAACCAATTATATTGAAAGGTAGTCTTCAAAATAACAAGAGCATGTTTGTGATATAGGAATATATATGCTCTTTATTCATGGTTTAAATATGATCTCTGGGTATGATCAAAAGCTACAGCAATTTGGAAGTATAAAGGATGAGTGTACTCGATATTTTGAAATACCTACAGAATTCTAATATAACATGAAAATATCAGTGATTTCCACTGGTAATAAAAGACAGGTACTGCTAATACTACTGTATGCTCATAATTGCAGGAAATGCTAAATTCCAATTCAAGGTTAGTGAAAATACAGATGTCTGTTTTCCCCCATATGTGTTCATGTATGTACTCTTTGGGCATCTGTAGACCCGGTTAAGAAGGCCTGGCTTTGACCAGGTAGGCTGAGGAAATAGCTGCTCCAGAAATTATGCTGAAGCAAGTTGCTCCTCAAGCATTTTATCTCTGCACCCGCTGTGTTCACTGAGCGGTTCTAGAAGCCCAGCGAGTGGGGAAGGTGGTGAGCTCATCCCTGAGAAATGCCACACCGAGTTCATCCTTCCTTTGTCCTTCAGCAAGGCTTCATTAGAGCCTTCAGATCGGCATTTCTCTTTTGATTTACATGTGCAGGTATGGACACTGGGAGTCCTGACAAACAGTGTGGGTGCCAGGCTTAGGCGGCAGAGAGAGGAAGTAGAATTCTTCCAAAGAGAGATGGTGTCAAGCTTTGTGGAGGAGACAAAAGCTAATTGTCAACCCTACATTACCAGAGTGTCTCACCAGATTTGGGGACAGCAATAAGGTGCTCAAAGAAACTTGCTAGTATTAGAGTTTATTTAGACAGATATAACCTAGCATCTTCCCAAACAGCTTAAAGGAATTTAATTTCTGAGGAAGGGCTGCTGAGCTGCTGTACAGCCAGGAATCTGTAGGAATACTTCCCAATAATTAAGCATTTCTAGAAACGTTAAATTTTGTATTTCTAGTTTTATTGAATTATGATCTAATTTGACTTATCTTTGTGGCCCAATCGGAATTGTAATGTGTGTGTGCGTGTGTGTTTGCGTAAATACATGAATGTAATCTAGTATGTGATGATATTATTCAGCTGTTCTTATTTGTCTATTAGATTTGTCCAGTTACAAAAGGCATATTGAAGTGTCCCACTACAGTGGTTTTCAAGTTTTCCCCTCCATCTGTAATAATTTTTGCTGAAGTGCCATGTTGGATGCATAAAGCTTTGTGATTGCTTTACCATTTTCATACATTGTGGTTTTTTTTTTTTTTTTATCATTACTGCATCCTGCCCATTCTTACCTCAGCAATCTTAACTTCTACCTTCTCTAACTAATATTAATCTCATCACTCCTGTTTGCTTTCTGTTGCATGTTTGGTGTGGTCATCATCACCCATCCCTTCCATCACATGTGTTAAGTGTTTTTCTTTTAAACAACACACAGTTGGTTTTCTCTCTCCTCATCATTTTTTTTAAATCATTTTCCTCCCTCCCTCCCTCCCTCCCTCCCTCCCTCCCTCCCTCCCTCCCTCCCTCCCTCCCTCCCTTCCTTCTCTCCCACCCACACTGTCTTTCAATGGAAAAATTCATTTCATTCTCATTTGGTGTAATGACTAATACACTTAATTTTATTTCTTCCATCTTCCTTTTTGTTTATAGTTTTTTTTCGATTTGTGGTTCCCTCTTACTTTGTCTTTCATTTTGCAGTTGGATTAAGTCGCTCTTTTTTACCTTTTCTTAAAAGTTATTTACTTTTCCTAAATTGTTTCAACCCTTCCCCCCCCTTATTTCTCTATGATTTGAAAATAAAATTCCGACTTTTTCCCATAATAAATACTCTATAGCTCCCTCAATTACCTCAGTCAGGTGAGACTTTTAGAGCTTTCATTTCTCCCCCTGCCAGGATGAGTCCATTGAAATGTTAGCCCCATTCTGTCCCCACAAACTCCTGATTTATTGGTGTTGCTGAAACAGTTTAACACTTTCTTTCTAGGAAACGATTAGATTTTTCCTTCTATTATTATTATTTTTTTACTTCAACAATCCTTATTTAGCACTTATTTCACATGTGCAGTGTATGCACTTGAAAATTGATAGATGATTATGCGTAGATAGATACTCATATAGATATATAACTGTGTATATATATATGAGGTTGGACAATTAATATTGTGAACTCATCCTAGAAAAAGTGCTACACACCTCATTGCTGAATATCACTACAGTCACCTTTGAAGTACTCCCCTTGGGAAGCTATGCACCGACGCTAGTGCTTAGTCCACCCTTCAAAGCAATTTTGGAACTCTTTTTCTGGAATGGCCATCAGAGCTGTCATCGTATTACCCTTGATGTCCTGAATGTCATCAAAATGTCTTCCTTTTGATATTTCCTTTATCTTCGGGTAAAGAAAGAAGTCATTTTTAGATCAGATGAGTAGGGAGGGTGTTCCAATACAGTTATTTGTTTACTGGCTATAAACTCCCTCACAGACAGTGCCGTGTGAGCGGGTGCGTTGTTGTGATGCAAGAGCCATGAATTGTTGGTGAAAAGTTCAGGGTGTCTAACTTTTTCATGCAGTCTTTTCAGCAATTCCAAATAGTAAACTTGGTTAACTGTTTGTCCAGTTGGTACAACTACATAATGAATAATCTCTCTGATACCAAAAAAGGTTAGCAACATCGTTGCAACAAGTTCACGAACTTGGTACATATATGGTATATATATAGATATTATATATATAAATGTATATGGTACATATATAGATATTATATATACATATAAAGAATATATATGTATATATAGAGTCTATCTCTCTATCTATCTATCTATCTATCTATCTATCTATCTATCTATCTATCTATCATCTATCTACCTTTATGGCACAACACTGGTTGCTTTCTTTTTACTCCCCCCCTTGGCCTAGATGAACTCTCTGTTCTGATGCATTTTCTGTTTAGATAAGGTTCTTTTGTATTTTTCTCAAATGGGATATTTAGGTGAAATGCTCTCTGAATCCTTGCATGTCTTAGATGCTGTTCTTTCACCCTGAGGAGTGAGGGATAGCTTGTTGGTGTATAGGATTCTGGTGAAGTCTTTTTTTCAGTAGTCCGTAAAGGTCATTCCACTGGCCTTTGGTTTGTAGTGTTGCAGATGAGAGGACTGAATTAGGTTTCTTCTTCTTCTTCTCCTTCTCTTTCTGCTCCTCCTCCTCCTCCCTTTTTGTTTTGTTTTGTAACTCTTTCTGTCTGGGAGGTTCCAGAATGTTTTTGTTACCCTTGGAGATCTGGCACTTTTCAGAATGGCCAGATGTATGAGTCTTTTCTTATTGATCTCTCTTGGGATTCAGAATACTCCCCTCATACCCCAAAACATGGTCATTTTTCTGTTATTTGTTTAACGATTTCCCCTTCTTCATCTGTTCCTCTTTCTCTGTCTGGGGCTTCCGGTATTCACATCTTAAATGGCCTGCTTCTATTCTTCAAATCTCTTTTTCTTCATGATTTTCATCTAGCTATGTGTTTTGCTTTGTACTTTGAAATTGTTTTTCTAATTGATCTTTCCTAATACTTACTGGTTTGCTGTATTGACCATGTATCTTTCAGTTCATTTACTGAACTTTTAAATTTTTTTTCATTCAGTAATGGTAATTTTAGATCAGAATTTTGTGTATGTGTGCTGTACAGCAATCTTCACAAGCGTTCTTTTATGATCTTCATAAATGCTCTTTTATGTTCTGCCAAAGTGGATGCCTCCAACAGGAGTTCTGTACACAGAGAATAAGCTCTTCCCAGGATCCAAAGCTATCCTGCATTGGCCGTAGCGCTCTTTAGCCTCTTTTCTTAGCCCCTGCTAGACTGCCCAGTAGTCTAAATTCAAGCCTCACCTGTCTCAGCTGTTAGTGAGCCCCATCAGCCACTGGGCTCAGCAGAGGCCAGCAGAATGGATTTGGGAGGGGGAAGGCATGAAAGGCATTTAGGGTAAGTCACCCCAGACTTCATCTCTAAACTACCGGTATTATTACTTTATAGTTAGAAAAGTGAATCATAATCGTTGTGAAAATAAAATAAATAGTACAGGATTGAACAAAGTAAAAAGTAAAAGAATCTTCTTATTTCTGTCCATTCTTCCAAGGTAGCTCCTGTTAGTAGATTGGTGGGTCCTTGATATGTTTTCAATTTACTTACATATATTTTTTTGAAAATACAAATGGGATCACATTTTATATATATACTGTTTTGCAACTTGATTCCCCCCCTTAGTATGTTAAGAACATTTTTTTTCATATACAAAAAGTCAGACAATTTAAGTTCTCAAACTTTCCACTGTTCATTTACACAGTGGAAAGTTTGTGAACTTAATTGTCTAACCTTCGTAGGCTTCCCACATTTCTTTTAACTATTGAATGACTGCATGGTTTTCAACTGTGAAAATATCAAGATGTGCTTATGGTTTTAGCAGTTTCTTTATTTTGAACAGTGATGCTTTGAAGAGCTTTGTGTACATCTGAGTGTTTTTCTGTAGACCAGATAACTAGATGTGGAATATATGGGTCAAAGGATATATGCATTTTAAATTTCAATAGCTTCTGCCAAATTTCCCTCCAAAAAGGTTGAGCTTATTGCTTTCCCATCTATGGAATATAAGAGTTGTTTCTCATACTCTGGCTGACACTGCATTATCAATTTTTTAGTTTTTGTTAATCTGATAGATTAAAAGTAGTATCCTACTGTTGCTGTAATTTGAACTTTTAAACTACGTATGAAGTAGTGCATTTTTCATACGCTTATTGTCCTATTGTATTTTTCTTGTGAATTACTTCACGATGTTTTCTTCCTTTTCCCATTGAATTGTTATGATGATGATGATGATGATGATGATGATGGTGATGATGATGATGGTGGTGATTATTATTATTTGCAGGGGTTCTTTCTAACTTAAGGAAGTTAGTTCCATGTCTATCATTTGTGTTGCAAAATGTTTCCCAGTGTACTATTTGTCCTCAGCTGTTTATGGTGGTTTTTGCTGTACTGGTCTTTTAAATTCTATGTTGTTTTATCAACCTTTTGACCTTTTTTCTTCAGGTTTCATACCTTGCTTGGAAAGCTCTTCCTTACTTAAAGATGATATCTATACAAAGAATTGACTTGTTTCTTCTTAAATGGTTTTATTTTTCACATGTAAATCTTTGATCTGATTTATTTTGATATAAGGAATGGAGAAGGGATCTAGCTTAACTTGTTAAATTTTTTCTATATGGCTACCTGTTTAATTCAATATAATGATTAGAGTCCATCTTTTTCTGACTGATCTGAAATGACACCTTCATCATCGATTAAATTTCATGTGGCTGAATCTATTGTGGAATGATTTAAAGTTTGTCCAAAGGGAGAGTCTTGCAAGTGAGACATTTTGAGAGTTTGACTCATGAGTGAAGGTCACTGGCACTCAGGAAAATCTCCAAGAGAGTGAAGTTGGAACTTTCTCTCTGCCTCTGCTTGGGCTCCCCTTCTGTGTTCATCTGCCTTTTTATTATTGATGTTACAGATATCTGAGAAATACGGGCTGCCTGTGGAGAAGATAGCAAAGCTGTACAAGAAAAGCAAAAAAGGGTAAGAAAGAAACTGAACTTAAATTGATTTCCAAATCAGATAAGTCAACATAGTGCTTAAAAAAAAAAAAGATGCCTCTTTTTGTTAGTTCTGTTGTCCGCCTTTTATAAAAATTGTCATCCATCCAAGTAAGTAGCTTGTGAGTGCAATACATTTTGAAGACCTTTAATGAGAGAGAGGGGGAGTGTGATAGTGCATTGTCAGCATGCCAGCTGAGATGCCCTAATCCAGTGACAGGATTAGTGGGTGGAATAGAGGGGTCAAGAAATGGGGCGAGTGGCACTGGAAGAGTGGCGAAGTCACCCTTCTGTAGAAAGTGGGGTTTATAGGGAATCCCATGTTGCTCTTGGGGTTGGTTTCAGGGTGGGACAGGAGGAACAAAAAGGATTCATTCTTCTGAGATAATTATTAACAAAATGATTTAAATGACCATTGGACCTGCTTGTTCTCAGTGTTAAGAGCAATAGCTCTCATTTATTGGGCGTTCAGAGATTCTGGGTCCCTTGCTACGAGCTTTGTGTGCATTGCTCCATAATTCCTCACGACTCTATGAGGTAGGTTCTTATCCCTAATATACTGATGAGGAAACTGAGCCAAGTGGAGGTTAAACATCTTGCCCAAGGTCTCATGTTTAGTAGGTGGGACAGATTTGAACCCAGGTCTGTGGCCCCAAAGCGGAAGTGCTTGTCTCCTCATTGCTCTGTGCCACCTCCAGTACTCCTGGGGCTTCTTGTGTGTGAGGCCCCAAGGGCAGAGGCTGCAGGAGCTGGATCTAGTGCCAGGAGAGTGTCTCCACCGAATCAGCTTCTGGAGCCATTCCCCTACAAAAAGCAGAAAATAGGTCTTTAAACCCTTCTCTGGGCGTCTTTCATAAAGGAAATTGATTATCTGGGAAGCTCAGGCTTTCGGAGTGACGGAGTCTTTTGGTTGATTGGGAGTCAAGGAAGAAACGCTTTCCGCTTGAGCCCTTGTCGGAAAGGTCACTAACATGCATATTACAGTTTTTTCCAAGGTCAGTGAAGTGGGCTGTGTTTATTCTCTGATAGTGAGATTTGAGTGGTGTCTCACGGCCTTGCTGCTGATCAGAACCTCAGTGCCGACGTACATGCCAATGGTGATAACATCTCACTTTCACTGAGCACTGCATCCGGCCCTGTGCTAAATGCTTTAATCCTAACAACAAGCCTTTAAAGCAGGGTTGTTATTTTCAGTTTTGCAGAAGAATAAACTGAAGCTCTGAAAGTCTAAACAACGTGCCTGATGACACAGAGCCGTACATGAGAGTCAGTTCTTTATTCTCAAACTAAGATCTCTGTGACTTCGATGAAAGGGGTTAAATCATGGACAGACCCTGAATGTTGCTGGTTTTCTTAAAACTAAATCCACTGGGGATGGTTAACCGAGGAGTAGTTCACATGTGGGCAAGTATGAGCTTCAGACTGAGACAAATCTAGTTTCAAAACCTAGCTCAGTCATGGTCGAGCTGAACTTGGGGAAATGATTTAACCTCACTGAGCTCACTTTTTCATTTGCACAATGGCAGTGGTCACACCTACCTTCTAGATTGCTGTGAGGATGAAATGCAAGGTCCCTGAAACACTGGGACACATTACATGCTCAGAAAGGATAGCTGAGCTATACTTGTTTGTTTTCCAAATTCTTGTTTATTTTCCTCTTCCTCCTAAGTATGAAATACTTTTTAAGATGCATTTTCAAGAATCAGTATTGTTTAATGAAAATAAGGGACCTAACTGTTTAGGCCCTGGCTCTGTCAATAGCTAAATCTGTGGGTTCAGGAGACTCTGTTAACTTCCGTTTACCAGTCGATAGAGCAAGACAGTTGGATTGAATGAGCCCTGAAGCCCTGTTTAGTAAACAGTCTTGAGGTTAGTTCTGAGACGTCGAGGCTTTGCTTTCCTCAAACTGCTTTCTGGAGAAAGAAAATATAATGAGTGTCTTCTTCCCCTGCCTCGTCCTCCTAGCCTCTCTTGCAAAGAATAGCAAAGGGAACCCCAGCCTGGAGCCTGCTGAGCACACGGCTCACGGCATTTTTGTTTCTTGTCTTCCATCCCCCTCCCCCCACCCTGGCAGCATCTTGGTGAACATGGACGACAACATCATTGAGCACTACTCGAACGAGGACACCTTCATCCTCAACATGGAGAGCATGGTGGAAGGCTTCAAGATCACACTCATGGAAATCTGAGCCCTGGTCTCGGCTTGCCCTCGGCAGGAGCCCTCAGTGCATTCCTCCGCGGGAGAGATGGAGGCCCTGGCCCCAGAGCCCACAGACCCACCTCACCCATCTCACAACTGCTGTTACACGACTGCGCTCAGGGGCAGGGCAAGGCACCAAGCCCCATTCCTTGTCAGTGTGTTTGGCCCGTCCACCAGCTCCTGCTGTGCAGCTGAGGCCCAAGCCCCTTGGGAAGGGGCTTTGGGCCTGTCAGACCCTTATTTATTGTCCACCCTGTTCCAGAGCCCAGGGCCAGGCCCGCCAGGACTCTGCAGGTCCCTGCTGGCTCCAGAGGACACCATCCAGAGCCCACCCCTTCAAGGGAAACACCGCCAATCTATTCATCTCGAGTAGCCTTAGAAGGTCTCATCCCGTTGGTCTTACCGCTCGCTCCACTTCTCCCGCGTGGCTGGACCACATGAGCTGCTGCTTGGCGCCGTAGTCAGAGGTGGGGAAAGACATGGACGCTGCCTTACTGGTCAACCCTTCAGGTTGCTCTGGAGAAGGGCATCTTGCTAGATACCTCCAGGGATCCCCAGTGAGTGGCCACCAGGCCTTGTACAGGAGGACATTCAGCTACCATGTAATTAGTGACACAGAAGATATGCCTGGCTATCATGTACATAGTGTTCATAATATTGCAATAATATATTTTATCTGTGGTATGTGGGCATGTTTACTGCCACTGGCCTAGGGGAGGCACATACCCGGAGACTGCTTCCTACAAGAGGTTTCTGCCTCTGTGCTGTTCAGGAGACACTCTGGGCTAGGGAAGTGGCCTTCAGGGTGTCAGGTGACTGCAGCGGGTGCCAAGATGGACGCTCCTGTAGGATGCTGGGGGCTCGAGCCTGTCCACAGAAGGAGCCCCATCTCCTCTCCAAGGGCACAACCCACCCTGGAGGCCACCACCTTTATCTCATGGTGACATGCTTTGCTTGAGTCTCCCTCTAAGCGGTCTTGTGGGAAATGTCAGATTGTCTGAGGCCCCAGCTCCTCTGCTTTGGTGTCAGCACTGCCTGAGCTTTCTGGAGAAACTGCAGGGGGGTTGCCACCAGGGCCCTGTCACTGGGGCCCGCTGCAAAACTCCTTGGCTGTCATCAGGAGCCTGGCCACTGTGCAGTGCCGCGCAGCTTACAAGCACGTCCTTCATCTCAAGTGGCCCCCTTAAAAGCCTGACTGCAGTTCTGAGAACGTTGCCAACAGCTCAGCTCTGAATGGGCAGGCTGGGGGCTGCCTCTTGGGCCTCACCAGAGAGGGAGGCACCAGCCACCTCTGCTCCTGGCTGCTGGATTTGGAGGGAGGGAGGGAAGGACCGTGCCCCCAAGGGCCCTGGCTCTTCTGCAACCAGCCTCCAGAGGAGAACCCCATCTCCTGCTGCGTGCCCTGGGAGACCAAGAGGAGGAAAACTGCTTCCCTAAATGATCATGAACCGTCTTGGACTGCCGTTCTCTTTGAGGGACTAGTGGTTTGCCTTCACCCGTGTAGGTGGAAGCACTAGCTTTTTGGTAGTTAGACACGTCTGCCAGCCAAGGTCCAGGATCCAGGACAGGTTCTATGTAAAGGCCCACATTTGTTTGTAAAGCACTTTGACATCTTACCTGGGGGCTCTCCAAGGGCTCCCTGCCCTCCCACCCCACCTGCCCCAGGGGCCCAGAGCAGGATGGAAGGGCTGCTTCCAGCTCAGCCATTTCTCCTTGAGGCTGCAGAGGATTTGAATTGCAATGGAGGGCAGGTGCCGTGCCTGGGGAAACCTCTGGGTGCTGGTGAGGGGGCACCTTTCTGTGTGTCTTCTGGACGCCTTACCCCTCCCCGCGATGCCAAAGGTTTGCAACCTGGATTCAGCTCTGCTTCAGTCTGTCCCATCGTCCTCCATCCACTCTGTGACTTCCATGCGCCGGGCCAGCAGCTGGGAGAGCCTCCTGGGAACTAATGGAGCTCTGTTCCAAGATGGGCACATTTGGTGTCGGCAATACCTGATGTACTATGCACTTCCCGTGCTCCTTGCCTTAGGCGTGGTTTCAAACATGACTGGCAGGTGGGATGGCACATACTGTTGGGCTGGGGCATAGGACTCCAGGGCAGGGAAAAGATCACATTTTCGGCAGTTTGACACAGGTTACCTACACTTCTCTCTTTAGCCTCTGTGGAAAAAAAATGTTTGCAGGTCCTGCCCTAGGCAGAGGATGAATAAGAGATGCTTTTGCATTTGTCCCAGGCCCCTGAGCAATCACTGTGGTGACCACTGCCAGAACAAAGAACATGAGGTCAATGCCACCAAAGGGTGGTGCAGAGTGTCACCTCCCACCTGTCCCGCCCCCTCTGCATTCTCAGAGTGCCCGTGGCTTAGCCATGATGTGTCTTTCACTGTGTATGTTATCAGAGCTTTGATGAAGAACATTTCCTGAGCAAAAACACTCCAAAAAGAGGAAAATTTGCCTCCTCTTTTTTTTTTTTTGTCCCTTAAATGAATCACACTCAAATAAATTAGCTTTAAAAAAAAATCCATGTAAACTAAGGGACATGTGAAACAAGTGTTTTTTAAAGACATACCCAAACTGCTTAGACTTTACAGGTGTTTGGAAATTGGGGCCAACAGGAAAATGCAATCACACGTCATCTTGGAATTGGATCCTAAAAGACTAAGGCGTGTCCCAGGCCAGAAACTTAGGAAGCATGAAATGAATCAAACATTTATTTCCTTCTTATTTAAAATTGTGAAAAGGCAGCAGAAACAGAGGGTTTGTGCCAAATTCTATGAACAGCCCTTTCTTAAAGATAAGCAAGGGAGATTGATAGATGAACAATGCTCTCGTGTTTAAGAAAAAAAGCAGATGTAACTTAATAGTTTTGTAAATGGGAGAAGGGGAATCTATAAACTATAAATACAGTTATTTTATTTTTTGTACATTTTTAAGAAGAAAAAAATAAATATTCATAAAGTAAGAGTAAACGACAGTGTCTGGTACTTTCCATGAGGTTGGTGTGAGGGGTCTTTGCCTGAATGGAAAGGAACCTCTGTGTAAGCTTGGCAGATTCTAGGCTCCCCTTGGGTACCTGTGAGCACTAGGCTTCAACACAGTGAGTATTTCCTCTTGTGGGTGACTTGTTGGGTCCTACCCCAAGGTTAAGTGAAAAGAGGGCTGAAGGAGCCCAAGAGACTTTCAGTGCAACCGTGACAGGCCAACAGGGTGGCTATTCTTGGCCAGTTCCTCAGGGCAGGGAGGAGGTTCTGTCCGACCACTGCGGCCTTCCTCACACCCAGCTCACTCACCCCACTGACTAACCACAGAGCTTTCCTGTTCCGTAGTTCATCTGCACCAATCTCTACATGGGCCAAGACCACATGGCTGAAACTCCAGTTTCATCACAGCAATCTCTTGCCCTGGAACCCACAGGCTTGCTGGTATCTGTCAGCTCAGATGTGAACACGACTCATTATCACAGTACTTACTGGTGTTTCCTCAGTGAACACCACCTATATATACGCCTTCAACCATCGTCCCGAGAGCCTCTCTGTTCCAAACAAGTAGCATTTCTATATTCTATATCTCACCTCTCTGTCTCTCCATGTCCCCAGCTTTCAAATCTTAGCTAAAAAGTTTCCTTCAGAAAGCCTTCCCTAGGTTCATCCCCAGCAGCTTCTATGCTGGGCCAGGGCGCAGGGAAGAGGAGGCTGGGAGAAGTGCTTATTGAAGGGGCTTCTGGAGAGATCGGTGGATGAGAAATGGGCCATGGGGCCTTTTGCCAGGATCCATGTTCCAGTCTCAGTAGAGGGTCTGAAGCCATTGCCCACAGGTCCTGCTGAGGCTGCAGCTGGTCTCCGCACCTCCCCTGAGGCACCCACTCCCTGGATGCATGGCAGTCATTGTCCTGCTGTCCCGTGAACTTGGTTCACCATGTGTGCCACCCCTCCTCCCACCTCCCTGTCCTGGGACTCTAGGTGGGTAGGCCGGGATGACCAATTCTCAGGGCCCGAGGGTCCAGTTCCACCTTTGACCTTCTGCCTATACCAGTTCAGTTCAGTTACTATGGACCAGGTGCTATGCCCCTTGCTGGGGACAAAGAGGCAGATTAGAGGCAGCTGCAGTCTGCCCTCAGAGGCTGTGATGTGCCAAGTGGTAACAGCCTGGCATCATCAGCACAATAATAGGGGTGAACCCTAGGGGAGTCAGGACTCCGTTATCCCCTCAGTCCTAAGGCACACAAACCCTTGGCTTTTCACAATGGGATGAGAGGTCACCAAATGTGAACCTCACTTTGAGAAGGCTGCCCACTCAAGTGCCTGAACCCTATGGATCTGAGGGTCAGTAGGAAAGGGGAAGGGGATGGTATCTGGGCCAGTCCACGTCCTCCAGGAAGCAGAAGCCAAGATAGGATTAGATGTTCAAGAGATTCATTGGGGGAATTCACGTGAAGGATCAAGGGGAAACAAGCAGGCAAGACAGAGCATGCAGACTGGCCCAAGCAAAAGGAGAGAGGGAAGGAAGGAAGCTTGGGCAGCAGACGCCTCAGACTGCCTTGGCCAGGCCAGCAGAGGGTTCCTGAGGAAGGTCATAGGCAGGAAGAATCCCTTGTAGGACAAGAATGACCCAGTTCTAATACCCCCGCCATGCACAGTCATTGACTGCGAGCAGCCCTGGGAAAGCATGGCCTCAGAGTGAAGGTGGCTGCAAAGGCTGTGATTGGAGCCTGTCAATCAGCGGTGCTTCCAGCAGCAGGTAGGTTCTCGCAACAGAAGATCTGAACCTCTGTGGTCATCACAGCCAATCTCCTAAAAAGATCAGTAGAGATCCACTGGGGCTCTACTTTTACATGTACACATTCCCTGAGTGGGTTTTCTAGTTTAGCACCTTGTTATGATACACCCTTCGTCCCTGGGGTCCTTCATCCCTACATTTGTCTGAACTCTACTTAAATAGACGCACAGGTTAATTTCGGAGACTTGGGAATTCTAGGAAACAGTGGGGGCCTCTGATCAGCCATTCGTAGCAAAAGAGAGGAAGGGGATATTGAAAGGACACTAAAGGCACGTGTCACCTGCCTGTTGCCTGGGTAGCAAACACCTCTCAGGCACCACTCAGGAAAGAACTTGATTTCTGCCCTGCCATCCTAGGTGGGTGTAAGTTACTTCATAGTCATTTTCATGGCGTTGGACAGAACTTACCAGCTGAGCCGTGAGCTTGGTTTCCTGCTTCTTTGCTGATAATTCTTGTCCCTACTTCTCCTCCACCTTCAGGACTATAGTGCTTAGAACTGTGTTGGCTCAGCACTGAACACCCAATGCAAGCGCAGCAAAGTGATTAAATACTGATATTGGAAAGGTATATTTTGAGTGAGACTGTCCATCTGTCTGTCTACAGATGAGCGATATACTCATGGCAGAGCTATGAGTATTTAATAAGGGTCAACAAGCTGAGCTGCCCAGAATTTTGAAGGCGTTTCACCAATCCCTTCTAGAGAACTATTAAAATGCCATCCATCTGCTGGAGAAAAGAAGTTATGAAATAAGCCTCCCTGAGCTTCCCTAGGGCGTTAACTCCACACTGTGGAGCGTCTTCAGGGTGATCATTGTTTGCAAGCCCAGAGAGAGCTGGGACGAGGCAGGCACATTAACACCCAGCGCAGCAAGTGCCCCATCTAAGGGCCAGTCTGAGTCCCGGCCAAATGCCCAGCATTCCAGTGTAGAGAAACCTGTTTGAAATGAATGTACCATTGGTTATACCCTTGGCCTGAACATCTTTTCACTTTGCAACAATCTTTATATGTTAGGTAGATGCAACTGATACTCTAGTGCCTTGGAAAATGCAGGGGTCGATGTTTTTTTTCTTATTTCTTCAGCCACCTCAAAAACCAGAAAATTTCTGGCCAGTGCTGACCACTGAGCTAGGGCAGCAACCATACCGAGGAGGAGGCCAGTATCAGCACCTGGACCCACACACAGGCAGGACTCAGCTGATTAGGTGCGGAAACCTCATGGCCCAGACAGTCATTTTAAACAATCAACGTGCTGGACTGCCAGCGTCAACTGATATAGGAGCCACTCCATATGATGGGAGATATATATATATATATATATATATACACACACACATACATACATATATAAATTACATATGTATAATATATATATATATATATATATATATATATATATATATATATATATATATATATAAAATTAAATCCACTTGTGGCAAGTGCCCCCTGGGGCATAGAGACAAGGTGGGATGATAGCACCCTCAGCACCCCTTCCCACCCTAAACAAGGGTATGAACAGTCAATGACTCTGTCTCATCCTTCAAGTTGCAAGTCACTTTATTCCAGTCCCTTGAACATCACAGGCTGGCTTGATTTCAGGCAGGACAGACTCCATTTCCAGAGGTCCCTCAACACAGCAATGACAATGAACAGCCCAGCACAGGAGTGACATAAACCTTTAGGCATCCAGCCTACTTGGTGCTGCAGAGTCCCTTAGCCAAACTGGAGTGCACTGGATCAGACATACAAAGACCTTCCTGGGAAGGAGGAGAAGAAAAACAATCCTTGAGAAAATACAGACAGGATCAATGGAGGGCCAGAACCAGGGCTTCTCTGTACCCCCCGGGTGTGGGGGTGTTTTTAGCCATGCGTCAGGCTCTGTTTTCTTTCCTAAACAGCTGGAGACCCTCTTCCCTGCTCCTCACTCCAGTTCTAGGTTCTAGGGAACAGAATGAGTCTGGCTCAACAAGATGTCACGGCCGACAGCAGAGAGTCCAGGTGACTTTTCCAAGCATTAACTGACTCCACCATCTAAGGAGAACTAAAAGGAGGAATTAGGTCTTCAATTAAGAACAGCAATAAGCGGGATACACTTCCTGAACACTATTGATAGAGGCGCTGGGTTCCCTTGCCCGCTCTGCACTCCATGTCTTAATTCCCTGTTTTTCAAAACCCGATTTTACCACTTGAACCATAGAGGAACTTGGCAAGTCTCAGTATAAAACCACTATGAGAAACTGACACTCAGAGGAAGAATAAGATTATTTTACTATGTCCAGGTCTCAAAATTTCACCCTGTAAAGCTGGTTCATTTTGGTCAACCACACAAATTTGGATTTTTGCTACCCGTTACAATGGACTCAAGTAAGAGGCAGGAATCTGGAGATTAGAATGGGCTCAGCATCATTTTCCTGGTGGTTATGATGTCTACTTTGTTGTGGTTCTCAGTCTACAGGAAGCAGTGTGGCGGCAGCAGACCCACTGGGGACCTCTCTGCCTTTTCTTGGGGCAGGTTCTCCCATCTACATCCTTGGATGTTTGAGCTTCCTCATGCCTACGGCTTATGAAAATGCTTCCCTATGGCCAGCAATTTTGACTCTTAACTTTTAATTCAAATTAGTACGTATGAGGTCACTAGACTGAACAGCAACTCAGATTTGTGTTGTCACTTCTAGAAATAGAAATTGGCATTCAAAGAACATGGTGATGGAAAATGCTTCTTGGTTCTCCATAATGGGCCTTGGAAGCCACAGACGCACTTGCCCACGCCTTCTTCATGATGAATCAGATGATTGCCCAACCTCTGGCTCTGGTGGGCTACTTGGGGACTGGAAAGCCACCATTCCAGATATGGCTCCCTAACCATTCATGTGGATCAAACCACTGGGATGTCCTGAAACTTTATGCGATTGGGGAGAGGGGGGTCTACATAATATTGATCTGCTCAGAAAAGCACCACACTCCAATGTCACATTACCAATGAGCTGCTGGGCTGGGTGGGCAAACCATCACCTCACATCTCATAAATATTACCCTTTTGGTGCTCGGATTGATGTGGCTCACGTAAACCTGCTTCTATTCTCCAGGCACTGCCACTCCAGAAAAACATTCAAAATTAAATTGGGGCCCTAGTCATGGTTACTTTGTACTTTTCTGGAATATATAAAATATACCTGTTGGTTGGTGCATTTGTGCAAAGACAGATATGACTTTAAAACAAGACATAGACATTCATTATAGTTGGCTTACTTCACAATAAGCTACTAGAAACAGTCTTCTGTAATAAGATTGGATTAGTGCTCGCTAAACATGCAGTTCATTTAAACAAGGCAAAACACTTAATTTGGTCTGCAATACCCAATATTTTATGTACAGCATTTTTTTTTTTTTTTTTAAATCACAAGAGGCAACAAGATGGGTCTGGTCTCGAAATATAAGTTACCATTTGTGTTTAAATTTCCAAAGAAACTCATCTTAGCTCAACCAGTGTAAACCTGTGAAAAAATAGCTGAGCCATCTTTTGCCTCTCCCCTATTAATTTACCTTAAAATGTTCACAGCTTAGAAACTACAGCCTGCTGGGGGAGGAAGGTGGAGAGGGCCTGCAGGGGAAATTCCCCGGGTCCTTTAATAGCCTGGCCCCAGAGGGTTCCTTGTCCTTGGGGATCCTGAATCTGGTGACATCATCCCTAGGGCATGTGTGACAGCAGATCCAGGGGGAGTTTTGTTTTTCAAACAAGCCCCTTGCAGCTTGCAATAGCATCATTGCACTGGATTGATTTCCCCTCCCTTGCCTCCCCGAGTCTTCAGTTTTGGAATAGAGACATTAGAATCAAGACAAAATAATAATAATAACGATTAGAAATCATCAGAGCAATGAACACCACAAAGCCTGTGCACGACAGCACTGTCCATGCTCTCCACAAGTGCACTGGGGCTCTGGGCAGCCCCACGAAGCATCCAGGACAAAAGAAGCTGAAGGCGGGCATCACGGAGGAAGGTGCATCTGACCGCACAGGGAACAGCATCACCGTCAATATTGTTTGGCAAAAAAAAAAAAAAAAATTATTAAAAAGAAAAATCACAAGGGAACACAAGCAGCTCTACGATTCCTGGGGTGCAGGCTCAGAACTGGCCGGCGCTGCTGGGGTCACACTGCAGGAGGCGCACTATGGATGGGTCGCTCTTGGCCCCTCGGATGAACTCTTCCAGGGACAGTTTTCCTAGAAAGCAAGAAGATGGGTGAGCAGCAGCAAGTGCATGAACTTACACTGTTCTCAGGACATCCTGGTGGCAGCGATGACTCCCTTTGTCCCTTTGTCCCACACCATTCTGATGTGGGACTCACAGGGCAGGGTCTTGTTCACCATCTCAAAGCCAGCACCTAGCACTGCTACTGCTCCCTGAGAG
Organism: Rhinolophus sinicus; assembly: GCF_036562045.2. Classification (NCBI taxonomy): domain Eukaryota; kingdom Metazoa; phylum Chordata; class Mammalia; order Chiroptera; family Rhinolophidae; genus Rhinolophus; species Rhinolophus sinicus. The sequence continues at coordinate 29,563,112 of NC_133761.1, read as the reverse complement.
CCCACTCTGTGCCCACCCTGCTGTGGTGCTGGGTGGCTCTGATGTGAACCCTGCCCTCCTGGCTCTTCCAGCTTCAGGTGCCCTGGAGGGACTCACTCAGTATTTGTAGAACAAATGTCCCGAGCCATTATGAAACCGAGCTGGGCTCTCGCAGCACCAGGTCTATTCCCATGCTGTCACTGGGAACCTCTGCACAGATACCTGGCGGAGGGCCCCTTTCTGGACAGCATGTGAGGACAGCTGCACCTTCATATGAAGTAAGGAGAATAAAAGTGTATGTGAGGGAGGCAGAGAGGTATCCCGGTGGGTCCCTGCTGCCCTGACAGGCTGGAGGAGGGACACTGGGCTGACTGGCCTCCCACTCCTACCCTGAGTCCCTTTCCTTCCAGAGTAAGCTGGAGTAGGTATTAAATGCCCTTCCAGGTCCCCCAGTCAAATTCTCTGCGGGGAGGAGGCAAAGCCTGTCCTCCATTCCTGGTGCTTCCAGAAGGACCCCTCCTAGGAAGAGCAGCTGGGCCTCCCTGTTCAGCTCTGCTCTCTTCTTTCCATTGGCAGGGGCTGCCTGTGGAGGACTCGCTCCTGTCTGTTCCCACCAAATCAGTGCAGTGCCTGCCTTCCTCCCTGCTGCTAAGGGTTTTGTCCCCACTCCATCAGGAGGTCTCACTGAGCTGCACCCTCGAAGGAAGCTCGTCCTCTGGCTTCGATTACTGCTCTTTATTTTTTCAAGTTATTCCAGCTCCAGGCAGGCGGATGCTATCTATTGAAGCCTTCACGAACCCTACCCTCCAGACTCCAACAAATACGTCTTCCCATTAGCCACAACCCCCTCCCCCAGCACCTAGTTCTTGGTTAACCAAATCCACCTTATCCACATGAAGGAGCAAGGCAGGATTTATTTTTCTATTTATTTTCAATATGTAGAGCAGGCCCCTTCTAAGGTTTGTGTTCTGGCCATTTTTTATGAGCTATGCCCGGGCTTGAACAGTGGTTAAAATGGTGACAACTTCCTCAGGTTTGAAGGCTGGCGTGAGGGAAAGAAGATGGGAGCGGTCACTTGACCACTTTGGGATCTCCCAAAGGGCAGCTCTGAGACCCCAAGTCTGGAGCGGCAGGGCCAATTCTGCATTCAGTGAATACCTCAGCCTCTATCGGGTTAACTACCATGTGCTTCAGAGTTGGCGCCTGGGTTAACTTGCCTGCAGGCCAGACTTTTCACGTCAGCAGCCAGGGGTTAGAGGCAGAGCTTCTACCAAAAGGAATCTAATGGCAGGAGACTCTAGGTGAGGCCTCTGCAGCAGGCAGGGGTCCAGAAGCATAGCAATGAGCTGTGCAGCAAGCTCCTGGTGCTCTGTGATCCCACTGTGAGCCCCAGTGCGGGGACCCAAACTTCTCACCTACTATCAACACACAGCGAGTTTTATCCTGCAGTGTGTGGCCCTTCTCCCAGCCTTTAGCCCTATTCTAAAGAGGTGGCTGGGCCTCGGGCAAGGCACAAACTCAGCTGTGTTCCCTGGAGCACGAGCAAAACGTGCCGCTTTACATCAGCAAGTCCGTCAACTATTAAAATAATCCTGTGTTTATTTAGTCTTTGCAAAAACCATCAAACTATCTGCTGTGAATCAAGGTGCCTACGGGAAGTAATAGGATGTAATAGCACCTTTGTGAGGGAGAGGAAGCAAATAGATTGGCTTGAACCTGGCAAACCCAGATTCTCAGGCAACGGGTGCCCCAGGGGCTGTGGGATTAGAAAGACAGTCTCGCTCTACTACACAGCCTTCTGTCAGTCTGTCTGTCAGCTCATCACTGACAAGAATTGCTGGGATCACCCAGCAGGACACAGTAAGAGCTACAGATGGGGGCTTATCATGGCCCAGGCTCCAGGCTTAGCACTTTCATCTCAGGTTTTACACCTACATTGAGTTGTCAGATTTGGCAAATGACTCAGTTAATTTTGAATTTCAAATAAACAATAAACAATTTGTTTTCATATAAATATGTCCCAAATATTGTATAGGGCATATTTATATGAAAACATCACTTGTGGTTTATTCAAAATTCCAAGTAGATCGATCCTCCTGCATTCTGTCCTGCAACCCAACTTCTAAAACCCTCTGTTCTTGAGTTTGAAATCCAACCTTCCTTTCCACTTCGGTTTGCTTTGCACCCCTTGTTAGATTTGAATTGTGGGTGGTACCCGCAGGGTAGAACCTAATGGCCACCTAGCTCCCTTCCTACCCCCACCTCCACAACGGCTGCTGGGGCCCTCTTGGCTCCTGGAAATCCAACATTTCAGAGCATGTGCAGGAGAGCCCACTAAACTCGTGGGCAGGCTGGGGGAAAGCTACTAGGGACGGGGTGGAATGACATCAAGCCCCTGCCCCACTTTCTGATTAGGGGCCTGTGGGCATCCAGCCTGCTGTTTCCTGGGCCTGTCCCCACCCTGGTCCTCTTCTTTCCTACACCACCAGGGAGCACACAGGATGAGCCATGAGCCAGGTCCTTGTGGCCAATCCCTTGTCCTCGAGCGGCATTTCCTGCTTGGATACCCCCAGCCCTTCCAGCAGCCCCCACCCTGAGTAGAGCAAAGCAGCCCTGGCCTCCTACCATCTCTGTTGGTGTCCATCTGGCGGAAGATCTTTTCTGTCCTTTTCTCTGGAGTTGACTCATCTTCAGGCATTTTCATTACGGATGAAACCATTTTATAGATTGCCTGGGGACAGAAGCAACATGGTGAGGAGACAGAAAGAAGGTTTGGTTGGGCACACAATAGCCCTGTTATTAAATTTCCCAAATGCGGGGGGTTAAGGGAATGTCCCCCACCCTGATTTGCTGCTGTAGAAAACAGATGCACAGTCACTGGTGGGAGAAACCAGGCCCACAGAGCTTGCTCCAGCACCGAGAACCTTCAGGAGTGACAGCTGGCAGGAAGACCCACCACACCCCCATGTGCCAAACTTCAGTGTGCACATGAATCCCCTGGGAATCTCATGAAAATGCAGAATCTGATCGAGTAGAGCTGGGTCGGGGGTGGGGGTCTTGAGATTCTGCATTTCTAACAAGCTCCTGTGTGATGCTGCTGCTGCTGCTGTTCTGAGGACCCCACTTCTAGGAGAAGGCTGCAGATGACCTTCCTCAGGCCAGAGGAACAGGTGTGTGCTGTGGTCTCCAGCTAGATCCCTCAGGATGGTAAAAACCGGACAGTCTGCAAGTGTGTGCCCTAGTTTCTCTCAGGCAGACATTACCAATCCATCCAATGCTCTTTCCCCCTGTTTGTGTGACAATGGCCTCACATTCCTTCTCAGCAAGTTCCCAAATATCCCCAAGATGGAAACAGTTTGCCATCTGAGTCCTGGATTAAATAATTATGCAATCTCAAGCTGGAGATGAACGGGGTACATCTGAAATCGGAGGAGCAAAAGAGGGTCCTACTGAAAGTTTTGTGAGCAGTACTGAAACCACCTCCCACACCACGTGCGGAAGCCCCCATGGAACTCAGTAAGGGCCTCAGTTGACAAATGTAGTTGTCATGTGGGAAGAATAATGTAAAGTCATTGTTTTTATTCCCAGACCATGACTTTGCTAATCAGACTCATTTTGGGAACTTTAGCCCTAGGAAGAAGTTTTTTTAAAAAGTAGATTTTGCCAGTGGATGGGCAGAAAAATCTGGAAAGTTCTGGTGCTCTGGATGCAGTGGAGTAATTGGAGGGAGAAGAGAAAGGAAGACAGCTGAAGGGAGACAGCTTCCAAACGGGAAATGTGAGAGAAAAATTGATACTAAAGGCTGAACTTAACTGCGTTACAGTATTATTTAGGATCAACCTGCCTCAAGTCCCTAAAATGTTCTGGAGAAAGGGGTAGTGGGCAAGTATTCTAATCTCAGTGATTAAACAAGAATGAAAAATGGACTCACCCAGTATGTTGCCCCTTGGGCTGATCCCACCCCATAGGGACCCCTCAGGCCAGACTCCCTGAGTCTGTCTTGAACCCATCCACAGCTTTCGCTGAACTCCAGAGAAGGCTCCACAGCGCTTCTACCTGGCAGGAAGGTCAAGCTCACAGCTGGGCCCTGTCTGGTATTATGGGAGTCACTGGGATAAACTTAGCCACAGTCAAGTTGCTCAAGAAATGTTCACTGAAGTGCTCTGGAGGCAAGCAATGAGCCATACCTGTCTGCCTCCTGGCGCCCTTCTTGCTGTCTCCTCCATTCCAGGTCTTTACCTCCATCTGTGCTGGAGGTGAGAGTGCCCTGTGCCAAGCTGCTGGGGATACCTGGCTCCTTGGGGAAGCTGGGAAGGGCTATAGAGCTAGAGCTGTTTTTACAAATGGAAAAAGCGATGCTGAGATTTCAGGGCAGGTGACTGTTCAGTAACAGGAGTAGAAAGCAAGAGTCTTTCTATACTGGTGATATCTTGAAGTCTAGCACCCTCTACTGGGCTTTTCTCCCACGTGGGAGGTTTTCTGTAACTTGATCCAGTGAAATGGGAATCAGTGGCACCAACTAACACGCGCGCGCGCGCGCGCACACACACACACACACACACACTCACACGCACACACACACACACTCACACGCACACTCACGCGCACACACATACTCACGCGTGCGCACACACACACACACACTCACACACACCTCACAGGAATTTCATACTTACACAATCTAAGTATTTTGTGAATTCACAAGCCCAGGAATCTTAAAACCACAACAGAAACAGTATTTAGAAATCAGTATCACACTAGATCACATAAGCATGCCTGCTTTAAAGGAGCAAGACTTGACACATTTCAGGAGCTGTGCAAGGGATACAGGACGAACATTGATGAGCAAACCATAGGTTCACTTTTTGCCAAAAGTCTTAAGGATTCTGTGTAATTGCACATCCTCAACCTTCTTTGCGGCTTGATTGTTCCTTCCCTGAGTCTGCTCTGGCCTCAATAAGGTCACCTCACCTAGTAATTCCAGGTGCCACCTTCTTTGTGTCTGTAACTGGCCAAAAAGGGCATCTCCCAACTCAGATAATTTGCAAAGGCTGTCAAGAGCCTGGCAACCTGTCCAACACACACCTTGGCTATTCACACTCTTCTCTCATCTGAGTGCTCACCTATCCCTCTCCCCTCTCCTTGAAGTCTTATGCATATGGTCAGGGCAGATTGAAATGTTACCCTCCTCCAGGAAGCCTACCATGGTCTTCCTTCCTTCTACTGCTATGTGTAATCTCACTTCCTTCGTGCTAGCAAATAACTCCCTCTAAACCTCTCCTGGATCGTTTCATTCCACTCACCCTGAATTGTAGTCACCCAGGACACTCTGTTTAGATGTGAGGGTGGCAATCAGGTCTGGCTGTTCATTGAACCCCTGGCAGGTCCTAACATGGGCTTGCACAGACTTGGGCTCACTAAGTGTAGAGGATTCATCCAGGAATAACTGTTCCCACCCTATCACCTTCTTTATGCTCTTCCTCTTCTTTCAATTTTCTTCTATCCTGCTTCCCATTATAAAGGTTCCCCCTTTCTCCTTTAATGTATTTTTCTTCATTTTCCCACCCTCTTTTTTTTCTTCTCCTTTTATTCATATAACTAAACATATTCATGTGAAACCCCTGAAAGATCCTTAGTCAATCAAAAGTGATGAGCTCTTACCTTAGAAAGCATGCAAATGTGCTCATGGGTACATACTCCCTATTGCAGACAACTTCAGGGGTTCATGGATTCAGGATTCCACCCACAGACCCAGGTTAATAAAATCCCTGTTCTCTGTTTACTCCCTCCGCCATCGTCACTCATCCATCCATTCACTCCGCCAAGCACCAAATATTTATTGATCAACTATTATATACCAGGCTTTATGATCTACCCAATCCTTGCCTTCATGGGGTTTACTCTTAAATAAGGCAGACCCGTATTATTAAAATAATCAAAGAAATTAATGTAAAACCTTTGTTGAAAACGGTGCTACAAAGGAAGATTCCTGCTCTGAGATGATGTAATGGGGAAATCAGGCCGTCTCAGGAGCAGTAGGGTAGGCTGCCCTGAGGAGTGATGACTGAGCAAAGAGATGAAGAGGTGAAGGACACCCGAGGTGGAAGAGGGGGTAAGAAGGCCAAGAGAGCACGCAGGTGAGTGTGGCACAAGCTATGCTGAAGAGCAGGTCAGGACACGACAGTGGGGCCTCACTTACCATGTTACGGTATCTGTATTTCTCCAACGAGAAACGAAAAGAAGGAACTGATAATAAATTTGATTTTCTTAAGACACCTACTTTCCAAATCCATCTCTACTCCCTTATTTGCAGACAATGGTGTTCACAGAATTAAAAAAATTATTAGTCATCACTTATTTAACAATTATTGTCTACTATGTAGTAGGTAATAGGGTTTCAATTATCAAGACTGATACGCTGTTTCTTATTTTATATCACACCAATCCTCTGCCAAAGGGCTTGGGAGACATCACATTGGAAAGAAAAGCACCCCATTTTTTATGAGCACCATTTAGATGGATATGGTGACTCTAGTAATGCCTTAATCGTTGTTATGAAAGTCCACACCTATATTACACTTGGGTCCCATGGTGGCGAGTAAAACCCACTGGTCTGGAGCATTCCTTGTAACTCTCAGCCTCTAAGAGCTGGGGCTCATAAAATTATCATTATGAGATTCTGACAGGAAGTCAACTGTATAATACTCTAGAGATTATCCACTAATACTATTGTTGAGCAAATGAATGAAAGACCAAATGAACAAATGAATTTGTATTAGAAGACAAGGCTCTGACACTCAACAGAAAGTCTTTAAGAGTTTTAATCTTTAGCTATTAGGTGAAAGGATAGGGCTGGGACTGAGACATAAGAAAAGGGTAATAAAAAAAAACAAAAACAAAACAAAAAAATCCAAAAAATGTCAGGGTGCCCTTACATGAATATATTTGCAAACAGGGTTTCTGGGATGAGGCAAGACGCACAAAGTTTGAGTACCTTGTGGGGCTGAAGAGGAAGTGAGTACTCCTTTAAGAGGTTCACATTTCCAGATGGCTTTCATAGCACTCAGACTAGATTTAGTTATTTATTTTTTAAATGTGCATCAACACACACATGGGGCTTACACAAAACCAGGTCTATGACGCGGGTGGTGCTAGAGCTGTGAGCAAAGAGTTGAGGTGATGCATTCCAGTGGTCCCAAGAGTAAGTAAGTGGATGACAGCCTGCAAAACCACATTTAGGGAATTGTCTGTCCCTTTGCTCCCTTCCCACGGCATCAACAACCCAAGGCTGATTGCATTAGAACTTCAAAATCTAGGACTCCACAACACAGGGAGAGAAAAGACACAACTCCAGACAGCAATCTGAAACAAATCATGTCTTTTATTAGCTCCAATTCCCACCCCCCCAAATTTAATGGGATTAAACCATGGAGAGGCCAGGCTACTTCCCTACTATATTTTTAGCAACATCAATGAGAGGCCCAGCAGGGACATCCTGTTCTTAATTAAACTTGAAGAGCCCTATTCTTGTCTCTGGATAAATGCAGAGCTATGGGACACCCAGGGGCCCAGCTCTGGCTCTGCCCCATGCAGGCCATGTGGCCACGGGTCTTACCAGCTTCCTGGTGTCCTATATTTCTTTTTCCCTCTTGGAATGTTGGAAAGGAAGGACTTACATCCTAACTGATAAAATTTGTGGGATTAACTGAGGGCAGGCACGATTCCAAGAGTTAAAAGCTCAACCTTCTCTCTGAAGGAAACCAGACTGATTCTTCTCATCAGAAGATGCAGGGTCTTCTAACATGACATCCAAGGCCGCATGACCACCAACCAATGGCAAAAGAAATGAATAGGCACAGGGTTGATTTTAGATTATAGATAAAGACCACTACTCTGCTTAGAAGGCTATTATATCCCAGGAGAGGATGGCAGAGAGAGGTCAGGAGGGTCTTCCTTGGAAACACTTTAAAAATGGGGTGAATGTCGATGTATCTGGAATGGTGTAAGAACTTTCTTATTTAGAGCTAGAAGAATATTTTAAATCAGTAACTTTCCTAACAATTCTACCGAGGTGCTTCGGGCACTTTCACAGGTGGGGAAAGGATAAGGGGGAGATTAAGGACCATACCCCTTTTCAACCAGCTCCATTCTTATATTAGGTTTCATGGAAGATTTTACTCGAAAAACTCATTTTCTCTCCCCTCCAAAAAAGACCCCTTCATTATTTTGTAAATAGCCTTACCATTCATCAAAGCAAAGACATCTTTGGCACTACTCGACATTTAGATCCATATCCAGACAGTCACCAGACGTATTAAATCTGCCTCCTTAATAATTTCTTAAATCTCTTATTCCAACTGCCACTGTCTTATTTCAAGTCAGTGAGGTGCCCCCCATTTTTAGATATGGGCAATTCACTATTTTTTCTTTCTTTCTTTTTTTTTTAATTTATTGGGGTGACAATTGTTAGTAAAATTACATAGATTTCAGGTGTACAATTCTGTATTACATCATCTATAAATCCCATTGTGTGTTCACCACCCAGAATCAGTTCTCCTTCCATCACTATATCAAAGTCACTATTTTTTCAATCTTACGTAACATGCTATGCAGCGGCAGCTCCAAACAACGCCTTCCAAAGAGCCCATTTACTGTCCTAAGCAGGCACTGTGGAGTTGTGTCACAGGCCCTCACATTTTGGGGTGGGGGGCAATACTGAGTTCGTTTTCGGAATGTTGACTTTGAGTTCCTGTTACAAAGCGGAGATGTCTATTCACAGTTGGACACAGAAGAGGTGACGATCTGGAAGCAGTCTGCTGCTTCTCCCATAGACTGGGGCTAATCCGCGTGTGGGGAGGATGAAATGACATAATGCATATGCGCTAGGTTGACTAGTGTCCTGCAAAAATTCATGTCTAACCTGATGACATCTTCAAAAACCCTATTTCCAAATATCGTCACACCTGCGAGTGTGACCTTACTTGGAAATAGGGTTTTTGAAGATGTCATCAGGTTAAAAATGAGATTATATTAGATCAGCAAAAGTGTTAATCAATTAACTGATATCCTTACAAGAAGAAGGAAATTTGGGCACAGACACACAGGAGAATGTCTCGTGATGACGGAGGCAGAGACAAACATTACCGAGGATTGCTGGCCACCACGTGAAGCTAAGATAGAGGCATGAACTGATATACCCCCAGGAGTCTCCAGAAGGAACCAACCCTGCCCACACCTTGATTTTGGACTTCTGGCCTTCAGAACTGTGACAGAATAAATTTCTATTGTTCTAAGCCACACAGTTTATGGTAATTTGTTACAATGACCATAGGAAACTAATACAGCATGGAAAACACTTACCACTATGCCCAGCCCATAACAAGCCCTGGGAAGATGAGACTTCTTGGAGGGAAGGAAAAGAAAAAAAGGTTACAGCTGGAACTCTACTTGGGAAAACCCATGTTTAGGGAGCAAGAGAAGGAAGAAGAGTCCACAGAGAAGGCTGGCATGGAACAGCCAGTAAGGGGCGCCTTTTGGGTAGCAGACATCACTCTTGTTTCCAGATGACATACTCAATGCTGAGTTAAAACTCTTCAATTATAGTGTGGCTTGTCATGATAACGTTAATCCCCTAACAAGAAAGGGAAAAATCAAACACAACTGCTAAGCAAGCACTAAGGTTAGTTCTTAGACAAGGTCACTAGCCTAAGTAATTGCCTTAAAGTTTCCTCCGGGAAAGAAATCTAAGTCGCATTCCAGAGTAACCTCTGTGGTCCACATTTATTGCCTAATTGAGAATTAGGCAAGAGTTTGGAGCTGAAGTCCCAGGGGCCATATCAAGATCGACTAGAAGCTTTTCCCTTACCCCCACTTTTTGTTTGGTTTTGTTTTTTTTGTTTTTTTCAGATTCAGAAGAGCACAGAGCTTCAGGTCTCCAAGGATCATATTAAAAGTGACATGGTGTCTATGACATCAATTTAGAAAGACCATTGGGGAAAAAATGCAAGTGCCATTCAGTAAGTGGTTCTAAAAAGAATGTACACAGAAATATCTCTGGATCTTACTGTGGTCCTCTATACTGTGGCACAAATACGCACAAATATTGGTCGCCTGAAATGGTCACAGTTGTGCTCTTGTGACCAGGTGGGATTCATCTTTGAGTTTGTTTGGTGCTTTTGGAGGGCAAACCTTTGGATGGCCACCACCATCACCTCCCTGCCTCCTCATCCAGTTGCTATAGAAATATGTATGCCTTATTCATCACATAAGTGAATCAGAAAAAAGCTTTCCCATACTGCTAAAAAACAAAACAAAACAAAACAAAATGAAATCTGTGATGGGTCGCCAGTACATGCCCAACCTCCTTCCTCAGGTTTCATCCACACAAATGGTGTCAAAAGGTAAAAAAAGGTGTTCTGAAGGTCACTCTGCCTTTGTCAAAAGCGCCAGTCAACTCGGAATCACAACTGGGAGGGACAGTCTGATTTTAAGACAACAGTTGTTTGAACATCGAGTATTTTTAAAGCAATCATTAACATCCAAGTAATGAATATGCTCATTAGAAATTATTCTAACCTGGTCCTCAAAGTAAATTCCCTGAGAACTGCTATGGATAACACTATGTCAAACTATATATTCCTTTTGGAAAGGCTCTAACTTGAACTTTAGAACAAACCCAGACAGGTCGTCTTCAAACAGTCCTAAAGCATGAAATACACCTGTGGGTTCAGGTCCATAGTATGAATTTGGGGAACTCGTGGTGCCAACCACATTCTCACCCAGAAAGGTGAGTCCTGTGAGCATGATAGCAGCCCAGAAGTTTTAGCTTATTCCCAGGTGGGCTGGTGTTTTGTGGGAAAGACAACAGATGAAGAAGGCTGGGAACTCCTAAAATTGTCTGTACAAGAATCTTTTTTCTGTGAGGTTCCATCAGTTGGAGGTTTAGTTGGTTACCTCCCTTTCCTTTGTGAACGTACATTTTATGACTAGGTAGATTTAACTTAAAACTTAATGGAAGATTCTATCTATTGCCTTCACCTTTGATTGGGAAATGACCTTTTGTTACTTTTCAGGGAAACATCCTGTCCCAGATCTGGAAACTTCTATAGAATAACAGTAGCCAATATTTATTGAGTATTCCATGATAGTCACTGTTCTAGGTGTTCTACTTGTAATAACTGTTTAACCCTTACAATGACCCATGAGCCGGGTGTTATGATTAGTTCTAGTTCACAAATCATGAAAACAATGCACAGGAAGGTGAAGTAACTTACCCAAGGAAGAGAAGGAAAAGGGAGATTAAAAACGGAGTGAGGCAAGATGCTATTGACCAAGACACCACCTCTCACATGCCAATTCTTCCCTTGGCTTCCTCTGCCTCTTTGTTTTGGATACAGGTGATCAACTTTTGTCTCATCACAAGGGTAATGCAAGGCAGTTTATATGCTCCTAACCAAGGACAGTCCTGTCATTAAACACTTGTTCTTTTAAGGGTCCCTATTACTTTCTGAGAACAGAAAGGGGACAGTTTAACTCCACGTTTTTCCTGGATTTTCTCCCTGGTAGTGCTGTGGTCCCATTAATGAATCCCTAAGTTCAGCGTTCTCTCACCCCCAAGATCCCAGACAGCATGTAAGCAATCGTGGCCCAATTGGCAAAGCCACTTCCATGCTCCTTGGCCCTTCCACACAGCCTGCGCTGTGATGGGTGTGGGTGCTCAGGTGCTCAGCCCTGCCTTCATCTCGGCTGAGGGACAGGGAACAGTGTAGGGTAGGAAGCAGTCTCCTTCCTCTTGCAGCAGTGGTCTGAGCCTAGCCCCCACCCAGAGGGGAAGATCTGCTATAACATGGGGAAAAGTCAGTGTCATTGTTTGGTCTAAGACTCCTGAGAGGCGGTTTTGACGCAATAATAAAATACTGGGCCTAAAGCATGTTCCTAAATTTGTCACTTAAAAAACAAACAAATACATGAATGTGGAAACGTTCATTTAAGACTCCGAAAATAAATCTGCATATGGTTTTGCTTGTTCATCCAGATGCTAATAGAGCACAAAATTACTTTTTTAAAAAGAAACATAACTGCATTTTGGCATATGTGGTAGACTGAATAATGGTCCCTCCAAAATGCATAAACCCTGGAACTTGTGAATATACTTACATAATAAGAGAGACTTTGCAGATGTGATTAAGTTAAAGATCTTGAGATGGGGAGATTATTCTGGATGACCTGGGTGGTCCCAGTGTAATACAAAGGTTTTTGTGAGTGGAAGAGAGAAGCAGAAGAGATACCCAGAGGAATGGTAGTCTGAGAAGGACTGTCAATCCTGTTGCTGGCTTTGAAGATGGGGGACAAGGGCCACAAGCCAAGGAATATTTCAGAAACTAGGAAAAGCACGGAAACAGACTTTCCCCTAAAACCTCTAGAAGAAACACAACTTGTGGACACCTTGATTTTAGCCCACTGAAACTGATTTCAGACCTCTGACCTCGAGAACGCTAAGATAATAACTTTGTGTTGCTTTAAGCAACTAAGTTTATGGTAATTTGTTGTAGCAGCAAGCGGAAACTAATACAGTGTATTTCAGTATTACAGAGTCCACATTAGAGTCCTTCCTACCCATTTTAAGAAGCAAAAAGGATTTCAGCTTGTTACCATAAACAGTGTTCTGTGGATCCCAAAGCTGAACTACAGGAAGCAACATCAGGGAAGAAAAACTGGAAAAATACGGAGTCTTACACTCCATTCATTGCCAAGCCAATGTTGGACACCAATCCCTTGACCAGTTACTACTATTTGTAGCTGAACATTTTGAATTTGCATTTAATAAATAGTTTGAATTGCTGAGTCTTGGAGTGACAGAAGTTCGGCCAAGAATTTATATATTAACACTTGTAATAAAGCTGTAAGTTTTAGTCACTTTAACAAACAGATCCTTAATTTGTGTATGATTCTGCTGGCCCACAGCCTGCCTTCATTTCATCATTTCTAAGAGATATTTACCCGGGCACAAAGCAGAAACCTAAGGGCCAGTGACTCCTCTGAAGTACTCGTAAATGTAGCATCTGTAAATGTAGGTTCTCCTAAAAGGTGTGGACCAGCTAGAAACAAAAAAAGACAATCCCCACAACGGCAAATAGACAGCTCCTTGGGGCAGTGACAGGCCTAGAGTATGGGTTTTCAAAAAGGGATTGGGGGAGGATAAAATATAGAATGAGAAGTTGGGTAATACCCTTCAGCAAATTCCAATTCATTCAGAATCATTGAAAACTGGGGATTAGCATAAGAATGAGGCAGAATACATGAATTGTTGGCTTGCAAATTAGCAGAATATAATAGCATAGCCCTTAATAGGAAAATCGTTCTAAATTTAATGTAATCTCATTGGTGATTTGGAAGTCACCTCAGGATGCTGCAATATTTCCTCTCTACTGTCATGAATATTAATCATCTGGGTGAGGTACTGTAGAAAACAACTTAGGAAATCTGAGCTTTCCATTTGCAGGCTTCTTAAAAACCCTGAGTATAATAAGTGTTTATGAAGGAATCCGTGTCCTTCCAGTTATGACCTGGAAACTGACTGTTGGTCTGTGAGTGGACCGAGATCCTTTACAGGGAAGAAAATGCCTTGGTAGGCTGACTGCTCCTTCAATCTGATGCTCACTTTTTACATTCCATATTGAACACGGAGGAAGTCAGCAAGAGCTCAGCAAGTGCCTACTAGAACCTTCTGCACATTCACTGCAATTTCCCACTCTCCCTTGCAAATTGGATTCCATAGCACAGGGAGAAAGTCCGTTTCCCCCCTATACTACTGGTTCCTAGTGCACTAGGGCGCTTCACCCTAAGTGCAAAATGAAGGTGGGGATGGTTTGATTTCTATACGCACATGTGGCCTGCAGGGTCCTCCCTGCCTGGGGGCAGCATGTTCATCAATACTAGCCACCAAACCACTGAGCAGGGGCCGCTGGGAGGACCGGAGAAAATGCAGTGGCTGGCAGGAATTCTTTTTCTTAGATCCCAGTCAGGAAGCATTTCTCTCCAAAAGGAGAGGCGGAGAACATGGGGGCGGAGCTCAGCACTCCGAATAAAAAGGGGAGACAAAACAAAGCTGTTAAAATGACTCACCTTTTAAATATAAACTTTTGTTTAATTAGCAAAGATTAAGAAAAATCAGAAAAGTGCTATGATACAGGACACCCTTTACTCACTTCAGGAGTACATTTGGGAAATCAATTTGGCAGAGTGTACCAAGAGCCCTAGAAATAAATGCTCACCCCGTTCAGCCTAGTAATTGCATTTGTGGGAATTTAGTCTAAGGGAATAGTCTAAATATAGAAAAAGCTTCATGCACAAGGATTATTTGTTTGTTATTTTATTTTTCAAAGTTACAATGTTATGTATAATATGAAAAGTGGAAATAACCTAAATATCCAACAGTAAGGGAAAATTAAGCAAATTATAGTGTATGACTATTATGCAGCCATTAAAATATCTTTATTAAAAGTTTTTATAACATGAGAAATGCTTGTGTTATATTAAGTGAAAATGCAAGTCACAAAATTTCATATACATTAATGAAATTGATATTTTTAAATGCATGGAGATAGGATCAGGTTATTTTAGAAAATTATTAGCTGTGATTCTCTTCGTCAGTGGAGTGGGATTATGGGAAATTTTTCTCGTTTTCTTTTATATTTTCCTATACTGCCCATATTTTTACAGTAGGCATTTTATTTTTCATACATTTATCCTTCGGGAAAGGGAGAGCCTTTATTTTGGTTCAAGATCCCTGTCTTTGAGGGATTAATTTAACACAGATTTAATCAGCTAGTTACCGCTGAGGTGAAGGAAAAGCCACAGGTGGCCCAAGAAAAACGGAGAAGTAGTTGGCAGGTCTTCCCGAGTTTCCTAGGAACACAGGAAGGTCACGTGGACCCCTGCTCCTGAATCTCTGCGCCTGCCCAGTCGTCACTCTAACCGCCCGTGTGCGTTCAGTCCCACTGGCCCAGGCGCAGACCCCAGGCCTCAGCCACAAAGCTCAGTAACAAGTCAATCTTGGGGGTGTCTGTAACCAGGTCTTCTTGGTTCCCTGAAAGCAAGTCCCCTACGCCTCCGCCCTCATTTGCACCAGCAGTTGAGTCCTTTCTGCCTCCTGGAGAGTCACATCCACCTCCCACCCTCCCAAAAGCACCCCCCCTCCCCCGCCAGTTCTCCAGGGGCTGCAGCTCTACCTCTGCATGAGTGTTGGCCTCTGTGATGAGCCTTCCAGCAAACCAAATGCCCATTCTCTTGGCCCTGCTCTCTGCTGCCAAATACTTCCCTATTGTACCCCGCTCACCTGCCAAGATGGCGTGTGATGGCCGTCCCTCGCTGGTGCCACCCATCCACCTGGTCCTTCCCGCTGCCTGCAGCTGAGGCTCTCCTGATCCTCTCCTGAGCCCTGTCTCAGTCTTTCAGGTTTGTCTCTGGGACCCACCCACTGCGGATCAAGGTGCCATTGCCAGGACTGTAGCTCCGTGTGTCCCTTTCCCACCTTCCCCTTGGGTGTCACAAGGAAAATGTGGCCATCACGTGGGCCCCTTCTCCTGCTCTGTTCAGGAAATTTACTCTGGGTGAGTGATTTATGGAAATAAAAGAGAGTGCCTCCTACTAAAATGATGGAGGCTTCAATTCTATAACGTTTGTATCCCCGATGAGATGTGACAGAACCTAGCCTAGCGATGCCTCCTTTATTCAAGAATCTAATGAAGTAAATTGATGCTGATGCTGGGGAGGAGGATGAGCTTTTCTAATGGCTGGTACTGGCTAAGCATCGCTCATAGACAGTCCCATCTAATCTTAAAATAACCCACAATATGGGTGGGCTGTTGGCAGGTCCATTTTACAGATGAGGAGAGTGAAGCCCACTTAGGTGAACTAACTTGGTCAAAGTCACAGAAGTAGTGACTGAAAGAGGCAAGTTTTGAACCCAGGTCAGAATTTGAGTGTTAAATACCACTCCAGGAGATATAACCTCAAAGGAAGGTCAGTGCAGTGAGTGGATGGAGTGGCCATAGTGAGCATGACCAGCTGAAGACTGCATGTCCTTCTGTCCGACGGGAGTTACCACAAAGGACCAGGTGACTTATGCCAGGCAAAAATGGGGGCCCAGTGTTGCCAGGTCAGAGTTTTCAAGAGATGTCAACCAATATGCATTTTTATGTGCAATATCCCTGTTTTGTAATGAGGATTCAACATTTTCAAAAACACTGGGTAGGTCAAGTCAGTGCCCAGGTGGGCCACCAGTCTGCACCCTCTGCACTAAGCTGTACTGTGCACCTGCCAGTTCTTACTTGTGACTCATGCTCTTCTCTTTGGGAAGGGCTAGGGCTACATACCTGCACAATCTCTAGCATTTCTGCCTTGCTGATGTAGCCATTTCCATCCAGGTCGTACATGCTGAAGGCCCATTTCAGCTTCTGCTCCAGCTTGCCCCTCGATGTGACACTCAGGGCTATGATGAATTCTCTAAAGTCTATTGTCCCATCGCCATTGGCATCGAAGGTACGGAAGACATGCTCTGCAAATTTGGAAGCATCCCCATAAGGGAAAAAGTTCCCGTAAATTTTCTTAAACTCTTCCATTGACAAATGTCCACTGGGGCAGTCTCTCAAGAAGCCTTTATACCATTCCTGGATCTCGTGCTCTGTAAAGTCTGTGCTTTCCAGCAAGTCCTGCATGACCTCTGGGCGCAGCTTGCTGTTCTGTTTCCCCATCCTGGCAGCAAGAATTCAGCTGTGGGTAGAAAAGAATATACAAAATCTTCAGACTTGTTCTTTAGAGGAACAAGTTATAATTTGTGATTGTTCCTCTGGGAAAAAGAAATAAACTCTATTTTAGTCTAATAACATTGTTTAGGTTTTCCAGTGTTGTGGTCAGCCAAACAAAATGATAGAAAGACAGGCAGGCCAAACATGCACAGCAGAAATATTACTAACCAGAAACTGATATATATTTTTTTTTATACAGAGCCAACCTGAAAACAAGAGATGAATAATGAAAGAGAGAGAATGTGTGTGTGAGAGAGAGAGAAAGAGAGAGAGAGAACTGGCTATTTAGTTCTGCCTTATCCATTTGCACGAGGTCTAGCCTGGCTTTAAGAAGACCAGTTCTAACACTCAATCCAAGTATCAGAAGGGAGCATTAAAGGAGAGGAAGAGAGAGAGAGCAAAAGCGATCATTCACCATGTTTTATTACTAGAATATTTACTAGGAAAGTGCTGCTTGGGTACCTTCTGAATATTATAAACACAGACATAAGTAAGGAAAATAGAAACCTACTTGATACCATTAAATGCTACCAAGCTAGGTCAGTTATTGAAACTCACAAAGTCAAATGATTGTCAACATTGGGTTTACTTTACTCATAGATGGGAAAGATGATGCTTCATAAAGTTGTTTATGTCTTATGATTATGGCTTATGGAATAGGCTACACTTTCCTTTCTAAAATACAAATAACTTCATATTTTCTTATCCTAATGGCAGCACACATCCATAGTAAAAATAGTAAAACAACACAGTGATACATAAAGAGAAAGGTCAGCCTCATTTAAAATCTTAATACCTAGAAATAAACACTGCTAGCATTTTGGTGTGTGTCCTTCCAGAGTTTTAGAATGCATACTTATATAAGTATGCTATTAACATACGTTTTAACGCATTTACATTTAATAAACAAAAATATATATCTTACACCTTTTAAACTTAATGTAGTGGGGAGAATGAAGGCAACTTTTATTAGACGGTGAAATACATTCACCATTCACATAGATATTCAACATTTATTGAGCCCCACATAACAGACATGTTTATGGTACTGTGGATGCAACGAAAAGACATGTCTCCTCCTCTCTAAGGGACACCTACGTGTGCACCCTGTAGGGGTGGTGGTGCAGGGTGGGGACAATACAATAAATGGGGCATGAATGTGGTGTAGTGAGAGGACAAGGAAAGGAACCCAAGCCAAATGGGGGCAAATCAGGGAAGCCTTCTTGGAGGATATCTGAGCTTAGTTTCTGTTTCCAAAGTTTTATGACTTAAGCATGGTCAAGATAAACCCCTTCTCATAAAGAGGTTCTGCACTTATATTTTACATTTTTCTTATATTGGAAAAAACTCTGAAAGTAAGGCTTGGAAAAATTATAGACTATATGACAACACATCTCTATTTTAATCATGATTTTCCATTTCCTTTGAGATTTTACATTTGGTGTGCTTTTTTGTTTATATCTGTCTCCCTCTCACTACCCAGGTCTCATGGGACAAATTGTATAGGGGACACCACAAATAACATTTGGTGAGTTAATGAATGACAGATAAATAATTACAACATGGAAATATGGAATAATCTTCTTGGAAAAGGAGTCTTTCCACCACAAAGATGAGGCCTTAGTCTTCAGAATGCTATTTTACACACTAGTAGTTAAGACTTGGTCTTGAGATCCCTTCCCCCCACCAAGTTTTACTGAGATTTAACTGACATATACAATTGTATAAGTTTAAGGTATACAACATAATGACCGGATATATGTACATACAGCAAAATGATCACCACAATAAATTTATTTAATATCCATCACCACACATAGTTACAAATTGTTTTTGTGTTGAGAACTTTTAAGACCTACTCTCTTAGTAACTTTCAAATATACAGTACAGTATTGTTAGCTATAGTCACCAAGCTGCACATTACATCCCCAGAACCTATTCATCGATTACCTGGAAGTTTGTATCTTTTGACCTCCTTCACTTATCCCCCACCTCTCACCCTTGGGGTCTCTTACATTGAATTGCCTGTATACCTGTTTGTTGCCCTCACTAATAATGAATTCCTAGAGGGCAGCGTTTGCATCTCACCCTGCTCAAACTTCTTTCATAATATCCACAGTTCAGAAAGTAATAAGCAATCCTTATTAATTGCTAAGTTGACTGGTTTTGTCTTCGGAATTCTGCACTGGAGGTAGAACTGGCTGCACTCCAGCTCTCAGCCAGGCCCCCCCCCCCCCCCCCCAGCCAGTGGGAGGGAGCTCCCTTCCTATGAGCAGAACCAATAGCTGCAGGAAGGAACTTTTTTCAGCGGTCCCTCTTTAAGCAGAATCAGGCAAACATCATACTACGCAAGATCAAAATTAAACTACAACTCCAAATGGAGCACAAACAGAATTTATAAATTGAACCTTCCAATAACTTTCACTCCCATCTCGTGTTGCCTTTTTTTCTGGAGGAAAGAAAGCAAAGTTAGAAGGGCTGCTTTTTATTAGAATTTTAAAACTGTCATTTAGTTGCTAAGTTGGCAATTTGCCTGAGACAGGAATTCAGAAACATGAGGTAATACATAATATATGGGTTTACAGAGCTCTGAAACATTTGATGGAATTTGCAAATACTTTTGAGCTTTCCTTTTGGGGAGTTCTAGAATATAGCTTTATGGTGTGGTGTTTAATCAAATCACTGTTATTACACTCTTTTGGTTCTGTGCAAATTGCCGTGTACCTGGCCTTGGGGGAAAATGCCATTCGTTATTTAAATCCACTCTCTTAAAGAATGATTTGTTTCCCTAAATATATGAAACATTGTTTCTCCAAAACCAAAGTAAGTTCCTTTCTTAGTGTTTAAAAATTGCTTCTCATTTATTAGCTGTTTTTGCACTAGAAACAAATCACCTCAACATTTTGGCTAAGTCTCCCACTGAGCCTGACCTGTGTGCAGCTATTTTTCAGTAAACAGTAATTAAACCACATTTACAAATTCATTAGCACAGAAAGGCCATAACACAAACAAAGAAGAGGAGCATGGCGTAAGTTATTTGGGGAGCGTGCCTGTGTAATTTAGTCCAGAATTTGTTTCAGTAGATAACTACAAATACTTTACTACCTGTGATGTCTGAACTTGGAAAAACCATCTGGACTTGGTTAGACTGTATGACAAAAATCTCAGGGGACATACGATAAGAGTTTCATTCTTTGGGGGAGGGGGAAAAAGATAGAGGAATGCCTGACAATACCTTTTTCTTCCAAAATACAGGAATTTCTGCCTGTTTGAGTTGAAGAAGAAAAATAACATCAGGGAAATGCCACATTAATTAGCAATCAAGAAAAAAATGGTCTGGAGACAAATGTTGCACTTCAGGTCAAATCGTTTTCATTACTCCATTCAGTCATTAAAGCATTAATTTTGTCCAGTAGAACATAACAGGGACAATCTCAGACCACGGGATAAAAATGCTTGGGTTCAAAGCCTGGCTCTCTTGTTGTCTAGCTCTTGGGTAATTCACTTAACTTCTTGATGCACCTCAGTTTTCTCATCTGTAAAATGAATTCAGTAGTATGAGTTCACGTCTCATTGACTTGATGTGAGAATTAAATGAGACAATCCTATATGTAGAGCTCCAGCCCTGAGTCAGGGGCAGACGCGGTGGAAAATGAAAACCACATCTTATCCTTGACGATCCTTCCTACGTTATCCGATTGAACCTTTACAACAATCCTGAGTGATGGCCAAGACAGGCTTTCTTCATTTTACAAGCAAAGAAGTTAAAACTCAGAGAGGCTAAGCAACTTGTCCTTAGTTACACAGCTTGTGAATAAGAGAGCCAAACAGTAAGCTGGAGGTGTGCTTGGCTGTCCACTGGTTTTACCACCAGCTCCATGGACAAAGGATGCATAGAAATGAAGACAATAGTTCCATAAAACATTAGAAAGAGGTAGTGAAGAGAGAGGAAACAACTTTCTACTAGAACTCATTCCTTCCACACACATGTGTGAAGTGTCCACTAGAAGTGAGGCTCGGGTCTAGGCACTGAGGATTCTGCAGGAAACAGACAAAAAAAAAAATTCCTTTTCTCATGGAGCTTGCAGTCTAGTGCTAGACATACACTACAGAAGATAAATAAGTAAAATGTTAGATGGAGATGTGCCACGGAGAAAAGTATAGAAGAAAGGAGTTCTGGGAATGCCAGTGGGGGTGGTTGGGTGTTGAAATTTTAAATAAGAAGCCAGGGAAGGCCCCATTAAGAAAGTAACATTTGAAAAAGACCAGAGGAAGTGAAAGTGGTAGCCATGGAAATAAGTGGGAGAAGACTATTCCAGGCAGAGAAACAGCAAGTGAGAAGGGTCTAGAAGAGGAACATGCTTAGCACGTTCAAGGATATGGCTGGAGTGGAGGGCATGAGGAACAGAAGGAGATGAGGTCAGAACAGTAATGAGGGCCCGATGATGTGGGAGCGGGTGGTGACCCTGAGGACATGGGCCTTCACTCTGAGTGAGATGGAGTCACTGCATGATTTTAGCAGAGAAGTGATAGGAGTGACTTGTATTCTACCAGGATCATCCTGGCTGCTGTGTGGAGAATAAGCTAAAGGAGGGTGAGGGTAGAGGTGGGGACACCAGTTAGGAGGCCACTGCAGTGACCCAAACAAGAGACAATGGTGGCTGGAGCCAGGGTCATAGCAGCAGAGGAGGTGACAATTGGTTGGATTCTGGACACAGCCTGAAGGAGTCAACAGGATTGGATGACAATTCAGATGTACGGTAGGAGAAAAGAGGACAGTCCAGCATAACTCCAAGGCGTTGGCCTAAGCAATTGTCAAGATGAAGCTGACATTTGCTAAAATAGGAAAAGCAGGGCTTTGGGGTGAGGCAGGGCACGTGGATATCAGTGCTCAGCTGTGCACATGTTAATTCAGAAACGCCTATTATACATCCCATTGGAGATGTCAAGCAGATAGCTGGATATGTACAAGGGGTGATCAACCAATACAGTGAATGTTTAAATAACACAATTTTATTACAGTAAAAGACATATTGCCATTAACCCCTCTCAAAATACTCCCCCTTTCTTCAAACACCCTTAATCCCAGAGTTCTTGCCACTTTCTGAAGCAGTTCTGGCAGTCCTCTTTCGTGAGTGTCTTTAGTTGTGCTGTCGTGGCTGCCTCAATGTTATAAATGGATTCAAAATATTTACCTTTCATAGTCATTTTGACTTTGGGGAAGAGCCAGAAGTCGCATGGTGCCAGGTCCTGTGAATCAGGTGGATGAGGACACACTACAGTGCTTTGATTAGACAGAAATTGCCATACAGAAGTGATGTGTAACATGGAAGCTTTCTCTTATGATCAACAAATATGGTGAACACTGCTGCCAAGTGCCTTCCAACAGAAAGGCAGGGATCTTCAATATGGGAAGCAGCGTGTGGAACCTCAGTAACAGTGTGTGACAAGTTTCAACTTGTTCGGTATAGGCAGCTGGGCATGAGCTACGGTTGAGAGAAGGTGTATTTTAAAGTGTGCTATAAATCATCCTCCATCATGACAATGCACCGTGTCACACATCACTTCTGGTACAGTAATTTCTGTCAAATAAAAACATTACGGTGTGTCCTCATCCACCTTATTCACTGGATCTAGCACCACGCGACTTCTGGCTCTTCCCCAAAGTCAAAATGATTCAGGACATCGAGGCAGCCACAACAGCACAACTAAAGACACTCATGAAAGAGGACTTCCAGAACTGCTTCATAAAGTGGCAAGAATGCTGGGATAAGTGTGTTTGAAGAGCTGGGGAGTATTTTGAAGAGGATTAATGGCAATATGTCTTTTACTGTCATAATTTTTTTTAAATGTAAACATTCACCATATTGTTTGATCACACCTCATAAGTCTAAAGTCCGATGAAGACATACAAGGAGGAAATATAAATTTGGGGGTCATCGGTATATAGATAGTATTTATAGCCAAAGGCTGGATGACAGCACCAAGAAAGTGAATGTGGATAGAAAAACAAAGGGGATAAGTACTGAGCCCTCAGTCACTCTGACATTTAGACTCTGAGAGAGGAGAAGGATAATGAAAAGGAATGGGTAGCGAGAGGGGAGGCTGACACAGAGGCAGGCACTATGCCCTCTTCAGCGTTGTCTTCTTCCCGCCCAGTTCAAGGTATCACAGCAAAGTGCTCAATCCAATGGAACAATGGGAATTGGAGCTCTTGGTTTCCTCTCTGAATCTTGTACTCTCCCCCACCCCAACATGCCCCATCTCAGTGAAGGACAGCGTCTTCCACCCCACTGCTCACCTCAAAGCCCTAGGACTCATCTGTGACTCCTTTCACTTTGATTCCATCAGCACGTACAGTTGATTCTGTCTCCAAAATTTGTCTCAGATGCATTTACTTCCATGTCCGTTGTCACCACCTCAGTCCCAACTACCGTCATCTACTTCCTGGATGTCTACCACACCCTCCTCTCTGGAACCTCACTCTTCATTCCATCCTCCTTCTCCCTACTCCTAGCCCTAATCGATTCTCTACTCAGCTCCCCAGAGTGACCTTTGCAAAACATAAAACAGACGATGTCACTCTGCTTAAAACTTTATGCAGATTTCCTAAGACACTTTAAATAAAATCCAGGCTACCTCCTTTGGCCCACAGGCTTGGTTTGAGCAGGACACTGGCCATCTCTGACTTCTCTCTCAGTTCATTTTTCTCAGGTACCCTGGCCTCTTGCATGGTCCATCAATCTTTTACCTCTTAAAGGCCTTTGCTTCAGGGCCTTGAAGAATACTTTTAAATAGCAAATAACGCCTCAACTCTTTAAAATGTATATACATATATAGATATACATATTTTTAAATGTTTAAATACATTTACGTGTGTGTGTATATCTATCTATCTATCTATCTATCTATCTATCTATCTATCTATCTATCTATTTTTTTTCCTTTTTCCCCCTGAATCTGTACTGCTATTCCATTAAACACAAGCATTCTGTTATTCAGTAGTTCACTCTGACAAGGGCAATGTGGAATTTCCCAACTTATTTTGGGTCACATTCCATCTTCCAAAAAATAAATCTGGGGTTAATATTGACCACAGATGAAAAAGGAAAAATATACAAGAAGAGAAGACATCAAACCACCAACAAAGGACCATGACCAGGAATCTAAAACATGAAGTTAACTTTCCATTTAAAAAGAAGAAAAAAGGCATAGCTTCTAAGAATGATGCCACAGGGAAAGGAAATGGAGACTGGTGAACAGTCTTTTGGAATGCATATGCTCCCATCTTTATTATTATTATTATTATTATTTTGCATCTGTGGAGAGAAAAATCTGCAGCATATGATTTCTGCAATTCCTCATAAGGTTCTAAAAACTCTGTGAGTTAATTCCTCAGAGCCCAGAGTTAGATTTTCCAGGGAGAAGTCCTTGCCTTACCCTGGATAACCTGGTGAGCTTCAGAGGAAAAGTCTCAATGCAAACTGCACTGAGGTCTCCTACAATGGAATTTATAAGATGCTAGCTAGCAGCTAAAGTCAAGTTCAGCTGCGACAAAGAGCATAGAATGCACAGTGGTTTCATTAAAAGACCAGGACAATTAAAATGTTTGCCTGTTTGGGACATGTAACTTTGTCTTCTAAAAGTAGTTGGTTTGAATTCTCAACCAATGAAATGTCTAAATTATGAAAAATAACTAGAAAAAGTTTCCTAAAATATAAGGAAGGAAATGATAAAAGTTATAGATGGACGGGAACAAGTGTTCATTTACCATGACTTGGATATCAGGTATTCTACCTGTGTGAATTTTACAGGGGGCTAAAATCCAGCAAATTCATTTCTAGGTCAGTTGTCTATGATTCTCACTGACCAAAAGAAAAGTGACTAAATAAAAATCTGAAGAGCACATTGCTTCAGAAATTTCTCTTCAATGGAATTTGCCGCTCAGTGGGAGTTCGAAAGGAAACCATATATATAAACTGAAATGTTTATATATAATGAGCAAATTAGGAAATAAAACACAGTGTTACATAAAGGGAAAAATTAAAATATTAAAGAGGGCCAACCGAAGTTGTATAACAATCCCTAAATTAGTTTTATCTTGACAAAGCCTGCTATCTCCTCTGGCCTATTGTGAGGAGACCAGACCTATTTCCTACAACCTCAGCTGGATCACAAAATGGCTTGGCTGGAATTGCCTGAAGTATGTCACAAAGCCACTGCTAGCAGGGAAGTCATATTCCCTGTGAGGATGGGCATGGGGACCCATACCCCTGATTGAGGGGCCACACCTGTGACTCATGGTCACACACTCGCTGCCCTGCAGAGAGGTGACAGGGTCTGAGATGAGAACTGAACTGGTACAAACACATAGAGAGCAGGAGGCTCACTAGAACGAGTTTGCTTTTCCTTCTGTCTTCTGTCTCCCCACGCTAGGAGATAAAGCCGGGAAACCCATCTGCTCTTCTCCGGGAGAGCAGGGCTTGTGGTCTCTGAATCACCTGGGCCCTTGTTTACAGAGCCTGCTTTCAGACTGCAGGGGGGCTGGTCTGTGGCTTTTTTCCACGTTTTATTTTCCATAAAAATAAAGTGTAACCACACTATTGCCAACACAACATAGATTTCTGTTAAGAATCTGAATAGAACATTATCTAACAATCCTTTGCCTCTCCCCCAAAATGGGAATATCATTTTTGTTTTTGCTGATTACCAAAGCATTGCATTATTATTGTGAAAATATAAGTAATAGAGATGTAGAAATTAGAACTTGCTCTCGTCCAATAGCACTCCGTAGAGGATAACCATTATTACCAGTTTTCTTTGTATATATCCTCAGACATTTAAATGCATACATACGAACACTCTAACCATAAATGGTATCGTACTATCCTATTCTGTAACCTTCATTTCACTTAAAAGTATATTGTGGATAGTCTTCCCTTTTATATACATAAATGCATCTTATCCTTTTAAATTGCTGAATTTTCGTTGATTGATTGATTTAAAGGGCAAGTATTGAGCACTGACTTTGAGCCAAGCAGTGAATCAGGTAGCTGACTGAATAGTTAGTAATGTGAGGCTTATTGCACTTTGGTATCCACTGCATGACATTTATTTAACTAATCTCCCTTGATGGACGCTTACGTTGCTTCCACTTTTCTTTTATTCTTCTGGCATTTACCTTAGTCCTGGTTCCTGGATTGCTGGGGGAGCATTTACCGCAAAGAGGTTCTTGATATCTTTAACAAGTACCATCTTGTTAAAGGAAGATCTCCAGACCCTCCCTTGGAAATTCTCCAATAAGCCATTTTCCTCTAGAGCCTTTACATCCTAACCACGCATTTTGCAAGAGTTTGTCCACCAGCTAGGATTAGAATTGCACTGGAATGGGAATTGGGTTTGGAATTCCACCCCACCGCATCTGGTCTACCCATGTTACACACACATGTGCAAGTTTGGCATTTGCTATTTTTAGCACCTAAGAGTGCCCACCCATCTTGCTCTCTAAAGAGTGCACTTATTATCACTACATAAATGCCCCCTCTTCTCAGCCGAAAGAGAGATTTTACCCAAAGAGCACCCTAAATCCCTTTTTACTGGCTCCTCAACTCCTGACTTTTCGTGCTCACTGCTTTCCCTGCTTCTTCAAGCAGGGAAAGCTGATGGCTTCAAGCCGATAGCTGACTCCCCCACCGCTTCCTCCTACATTGCCAACAACTGGTGGTCATCTTACATTGCATGCTTAAAATGTCCTTACGTAAACACACAGGGCCATACTAAATGGTCACCTTCCAGGCCTGCATAAACTACAAAGCTGTCCCCAGGAAATAAATCAGTGGAGCACCTGAAGTCAAGGGTTTCAGGTGGAGTGCACGTGTCCCCTCGCTATCGGACCACCTGGCCATCAAACCACTGACTACATCTGAGCTGCTTGTCTGGGCCTCAGGGCCAGATGCCAGGTCAGTGTCAGCTGCAGAGAGGAAAAAAGTGGGGAGCTCTGGGGGCCCCCAGGGCTGCCACAGGCTAAGACCTTGACTTCTGTGGAAATTCAACTGCAATAAATGTCTACTTAGCTAAAGGTTTTAAATATTCTCTTATTTAAAAGACAGGAATTATTACTTTGGGTTTTGATAAAACCATAAGACAAAGCAGTGAGCTGTCATAGACAGAGAAGGGCAAATAGATAAACTATGGGGATCCAGGCCACATCACGTAACTGGCAGCTCAAGTCCCCATTTTTAGACACCCTCTAGGGGCCACAAATGCATTTAGTTAATTGATACAAGCCCCTCCATAGAGTCTAAGAATAGTTCATAACTTCTAAAATTTATTTAGCAAACATGTGTTTAACATCTACTGTTTCCTGGCTCAGAATGAATATTTGTATAAAAATAGTATCCTACATGGGTAGGGAAAGGAACAGAATCTGGAATTCTGGTGGTAGCTCAGAGCATTTTCATCAATATTTTATTTTTACGATTTCACTGTAGAGTTGGTAGAGGGGTAGTGTATCCTGGTATTATTCCAAGGACAAGGGGCTTAGAGAAGCTGACTGTCATGACAAAGTCATGCAGCCGATGGTCCCAGTGGAGCAGGATCAAAACCACCCTCCCCTTCCCACGCCCTCCATATCTCTGACTCTGTCACTTTTGGTGTTTGAATGGCTGCTTCTGTTGGAAGGAACCAACTGATCACTCCCTATCCTGGCTGAAATCTTAATGTGTGTTCAGCAACCATGTGTACAAGTGAGAAGTCCATTCATTGGCTAACAAGAAGAGACTATAAAGTAACTTCTTTTAACCTCTTCTCCCTTTTGTGTCCTCCAACAATGTGCGTGGAAAGAGAATTGGACTTGGTGCAGAGGAAATAAATTGAAGTCCTTATTATAGTACCATGTTATGTAACCTTGAAATGTTATTTGACTTCTCTTGGTCTCATTCTTCTATAGTAAAATAGGCATAATAACACCTCTTTCACAGGACTGTTTGAAGGACTAAATGAGAAAAAGGAATCTCAGTGAACGGGGAAAGCTCAATGTTGTGTCTGGCATCTAGAAGGTGCTCAATAAACATCAACTATTAATCTGAATGAGATAAGGGTTCAGGTTAGTGGGTTGTTTACAAGATGAGCCCTCTGTATTTGGAAGCACTCTCCCTCTTGCTTTAATGAAGAATCAGAAAAAAACAAGAGCAAGTCAGTCACATAAGAGGAAGGAAGGAAGGAAGGAAGGAAGGAAGGAAGGAAGGAAGGAAGGAAGGGAGGGAGGGAGGGAGAGAGAGAGAGAGAGAGAGAGAGAGAGAGAGAGAGAGAAAGGAAAGGAAGGAAGGAAGGAAGGAAGGAAGGAAGGAAGGAAGGAAAGAAAGAAAGAAAGAAAGAAAGAAAGAAAGAAAGAAAGAAAGAAAGAAAGAAAGAAAGAAAGAAAGAAAGAAAAAAAGAAAGAAAGAAAGAGAAAAATGAAAGACCACTATTAGCTTCCAGACTGACTGTTCCCCTGGGATCACTTGGCAGACATGAAAGACATTTGTGGGTTGGCATCCAGGACTCCTGTCAGACCCCTGGCTGAGTGAGTTCCCTTCATGGGAGTTGTTATTCTAATCTGAAATTAAGCAAATTGGTTCCATTAGACAACCAGCTGATGCAGGGCAGGACACTGTGTTTCTTTCCCTGACCTTCTCTCCTGAGGCTGGGAGGGCTAAGTGGGGTGTGGGCAGAATCAGACCAGACTCAAAGAAGCCCATCCAAATGGGCCATCCAGCTTTGGGAAGGCACTAGGCTGCAAGGTGGACTTGTAACCCCTTCCCAGGGTCTGGCAGGACAAGAATGGTATATTCAGAACAAATTGGATACCACCAACAGACATAGGATACCAGTTAAGTCAATTGTTCCTTACCTCAGGGAAGAAATGATTCTCAGTTGTTTTATTGTTTTTTTAAACTAACTTTTCATAAGACGATCAGAAGTGAAAAAGTAATAAACTAGTTGAAAAGGAAAAACAAAACTCCTTTCACCAGTAGGGAAAAAACAAAAAACAGCCATAGGAAAATCCTTCTCTCTCAAATTTATTTCCAAATACTGCCACCATTCCTGAATCCAATCTCTCATTATCGCCCCCCTGAACTCAGAAATAGCAACTGCTCTCCATCTTCAAGACTCTGTACCTGATCCGGTTGTGTTATTCTCTTCCATGTTCCCCACTGATTGGCTAACCCCCAAGCCTGGTGGTCATGGCCCGTCAAGGTCACGCCCCAACTACATCGGAATCACCAAATTCCCTACTTTACCCTGAACCAGCATAAGCACTTTTATTGTCACCCCAATCTTCACAAGGGTCCACTGATTGAAGCTCGTGAGAGAATAAACACAAAACCCTTTGTAAACATTGAGGTGGTTCCCAATAAGCAGTATTATAACCATGGCTCTCTCCTTCTCTTCCTGTTGAAATCATACTTGGTGTTTAGGTGGAGGTTATTACTTCCTGCACTTAGTTGTCCTTCCTCTTCCAAGCAACCATTCAGCATACCTATAAAGCATACCTATAAAGTTTTGTTGGGACTTCTCTCCATAGCTCTGAGAAAGATGCTGGTGTGTGATAGATGTTCAAGGAACGATGGCTCCATTCTGTTGAGCCCATTTCTTATTGTCCACAGGGGTGATACCTTGCTTGTGTCACTTTCAAGAATTTCATGAAGCAGAGGACAACTGGAATATTTGTATGCATTGGTGTTAGTAAGCAATTGTTTAGTGGGTAGTAGCCAAAGCTTCTGGCTATGGACTTCTTCTCAGTGAGTCTCCTTTCTACTAAGACTCCCTGGGGAACTGAGAGTTTTCTTTTTGTCTAGGGCTGAAGTTTATCAGAAGTGGAATTAGTGTTGGTTTTCTCCATCCATTGCTTTCCTAGGAAACCGAGAGTAGTCTCAGGGGATTTTGTGGATGGTAGCAGAGTCACTGTCAGCTGGCTAAGGAAAAGAACAAGCCCCCAGAATACACCAACAAACACAATTTGGGGCTGATCTGTGTGCACAGGAGAGGTGATACAGCACAAGGGCTAAGTACATAGGTGTTGGAATCAGAGGGCTCTGGGATCCAATCCTGGCTCCAAGACATACGAGTACTGGTTGTATGATTCCTAGAGACTTCGGCTTCTCCATGCATCACTTTCCTCAACTGAAAAGTGGGGTTTTCGTGAGGCTCGAAATAATGCAACAGAACCCGGCAGAGTGAGCACTCCATGATTATCCTATTATCTCTTTGACCATATGTCCTTCTTATCTGCAAGCTCTTTCCCTCCACTTCAGCTTCCCAGGTTTCCTTCCTCAAACATGCCACCCATGTTCTTCTTAGGCCCTCTGCCTCAAATGTCCCCATTGCCCCATATCGTCATGGCTCAGATGCTCACCATATTCTTATGGCTCACTCCTCACCTTCTTTAGATCTACTCCAAAGTCACCTTGTCAGTGGCACCGCCTTCACTCCCCAGTAAACATTTTAACTCCTGCTCCTCCTTCTCTAATTTATTGATCGCCTTAACACTTACAACTTCTAATATACCATCCACTGTATTTTGTTTTGTCCACTTCCCCCACTAAATTAGAGGCTTCTGAGGTCATAAATTTCAGTCTGTTTTGTTCACTGTTCTAATCTCAGTGCCTAGAACAAGGACCTGCACATAATAGTTGCTCAATAAAAACCTGTTGACTGAATGAATTATTAAATTCAGTTTGGTCTCAATTCTAATTTAACCTATTTTCCCTTTGCTCCCAATCTCACCATGCAGATTATAAAAGTTTTAAATAAAACAGAGGACACTAATTTTGGAATCAAGTGTGCCCTATCTTTCACCACTCACCGTTACCACTAACATTTATAGAACACCAAGTGATTGTAGGGTACTAGATCAGCTGCCCAATGCAACAGGTTGAAATAAACCACAGTCTCTTCTTGCATGAGTTTACAGGGCTTTCACATACACTATTTCAGCATATCCTTGAAATATTGTGAGAAAGGAAAGTGCAAGATTGATTACTCTTCTATTAAAGAAATTGAGGGTGAAGATTTAAAGGTTTCTCCAAGGTTATATGGCGGATAAGTTTCAAAGGTGGAAGTAGAATGCAGATTTCCATACTCTGTCCACTTGGCACAACACCTTATGGTAGGAAACAGAGCAAAGGCTCAGGGAAAATGAAGCCAAGTGTCTGAGGATGTGTGTATGTTTGTGTGCTTAAGGAAAAGACTTCCTGTCTAGCTATTTACATTCTGGTTACTATTTCCATTTCTTGTTAAGAGAAAAAAAAAGGAAACTTACTATGAAGAGAGGGAAGGTGAAAATATATTCACAAAGCTATTAAAATGCAAAAAATCCAAAAAAGGATCCCTACTATCTCTGAAAAAGATGGCGTACAACTCTGTGTACAGGTTTTGTGTCCAACTAGGCAAGACACCTCTTTTCTAGACCGTGTGTGCCTGCAGGGGTTTACTCGCTTACCATCCTGCACGTCCACCATTTCCTTCCCAGCAGGAACCATCCAACATTTTTTTTCACTCCTTCCAAATTCTAATATGAGTGGTTCACTTCTATTGACCTACCTTGTTTTCTCTAGTCTTTGCATTACAACAAACACTGTAAAAAAATACTGTGGAATCAGTGTAAAAAATAAACGTTCCCCAAATAGTCTAAAGTTTTTCAAAAATGCTTGTAGCGTTTTCCTGGCACATCACGGTCTGGATTAAGCTCAGCTGGAGTAATACCAGGCAGACCCTGCGCCCTGCTAGGAACGCCATCCTGCGTTCCATGTCCCTGCGCACACACACAGGGACCTACTTCGGGGTACCCATGCTGCCGAACCACAAAACACACCAACTTCATTAGACGAAATGTAAAGAAAAATAGATTCTGCCTTTTTCTGAATATTGTGACTTCTGGGCTTCTCGATTTAACCTTGCCGTACTAAAGGGCTCATTAGTATACATAGCTTAGTAGTTACGGTGTCAGCAAATACACGTATAGTGTAGAGCTGCAGAGATGAACTAAGGAGAGAAAATTTCAGGCTATGCATTTATTATGTGTAACTAGTAAACACCTTCAATTTATGAAACAGGCGTACAGTGTGCGCTCAGAAGCACCAATATAATCTTATTACAAAAGGCTGGAATTGACACCCTAAATCTTTTCCACTGATGACAGATCCAAAGATTCAAATATGCTTACTCTTACAGTAAAAATGGCACTTTATGGATGGGTTAGAACAAAAATGATTCTAGTAAAAACATAATGAAAATCTTAAATGCATCCAAATAATTTTATTGAAGGAGAAAGCAATAAAGCAATGTTGTATCTATTCTATTTGAATAATGGTGGAGATAAATTGCCCGTACTTTTCTTTCCCTTCGTTAATGAATTATGATGTGCAACAATGTGTAGAATAATACAGAAAGTTATTCCAATCCTCTGAGTCAATCATTTGTTTATAAGAGCAGTGTTTTCCATTATAAGAAAATTATGCAAAATAGAATTTGATTACATTCACACAGAAAGTGATAATAGAAGATCATAGAAGCATAATAAAAGTACTAGAATTAACACACTTCAGTGATCAAAACTGAGTTGGATTCATTTTTACCTAAAAGCCAAAAAGAAAAATTTTTTAATCTAAATTTTAACAATTTAAAATAATCATTTAAATTATTTATTTCCTTTAGATTACAAAGACTTTATATATGCATTAACAGGTATATTTTTAAATGTTTAAATTTATCTCCAATAGATCAAATAATAGAATTGAAAAGTTAGAATGAACATTATTCTTAGAATGAAACTGTGAGCTATGTACTATAATATACATTAGAAGCTTGGAATGACGCTTCATTCAAGGCAATCCCATTTCCTTTTGAATTATTTCACAAGAATTCCCTGCGAGTGAGTTGTGTGCCTAGGACTATGCAAGATATTACAGTGGATTCATGGAATTATATAGGATAGAATGTCAAGGGAGAAGGGTCAGCTGGTAAACCAGAGAGAGTATTGTTTCACATCAAAGACATGGGCTCTATGCTCAAGGAGCACAATCCAGGTGAGGCAATAGCACCTCACACATGAAACAATTGGGTAGTTCTTTTCACTATGAGATTGGGTTAAGCAGTAGTCAGAATGATTGGGTTTTGCCTATAACCTAATCTATTTAAAAAGGTACAGGTGGTTTTATGGTCACAGGGGAACAGGGCAGTGCATACAGGTGAGTACAAAGAGAAAGGAAGTGATGCTTTTCTCTTGACCCTTTTCTGCCTCTCATTCCTCAGACTCCCTCAAATAACACTGAGCTGTGAGTGACACTACCAATTCTGAGACTGTTTTCATCAGTCATAATGAAAATTATTATTAGCCAGAAGAAATAGAATGACAATAAACCAATTTTTCGTGGTCCTACTGTCAGATTCAAATTATAAAAATGCCCTAAAGATGAAGTTTGCAGTGAAGCTATGAATATAGCATCTCATGACCAAGTTTTGCGGGAAAAGTGTTCCTCTCTCATTGGGTGGGAACTGAAATTGGGGCAAAGTTGCCCCCAGCACTTGGAGTAACAATGTTAAGTGGGAAAGGATCGCTCGGGCCAAGGTATTGAATAGGAAATCACAGGGGGGCTTGGCCTGTGTGTCCTCACTTGACTCCGTAGGGAAGGTAGAAAAATACTGAAATGCAAAGAGCACATGGCATTTACTTGGCGGACCTCTGTGACTGTCAACGAGAATACGATTTGTTGGTGGAAGAATCAAAGACCAATCAGGGTTCAGTCCCAAGGCCATCACTGCATTTCCATCTTCCCTTTCTCCCTTCCTCAGCTCCCACTGTCCTTGGGATTCAAGGTCCTCATAATCCTCCCCAAGGTCTCCAGCCCACGCCCCACTCCTCCAGCCAACCTTCTGTCCGATGTCTTCATCCTACCAGTGCTCACCTGGTGGAGGCAGGGTAGTTAGTATGGCGGTGGCGGAGGTTGGTCTTGTTGGCTAGGCCTACCCTGGGACCTCAGCTCTGCCTGGCCAGCTGAGTATCCCCCACCAATACCTCTTCCCCAAGCAAAAAAAACACACAAAAAACAAAACAAAACAAAAACAGTTTAGCTTCTTGACACTAGAGCATTTTAAACATCTCCATTTCCAAAGAGAATCATGGGTTTTACATTTGTATAATTCAAAGCTCACTTGGGTAATTTTTATAATCAAAGAAATAGCCCCAAAGTAATAGAGAAGTCTCCATCTCTAGCAAGACAGATAATGCTGGCAGATTTTTTTTTAAAGCTTCTCTCTATCAAGGTTTAAAATTCTTAACATCCGAGTTTTAGGCGGGGCTGTGATCCTGTTTCACTACTAGTTTACCACCTATCTTCACTGTCAAGGTCAAGCTTAGTCAGGAAATAACCTGTAAGAATTTCTTCTAACCATGTGTTCCCATTGCGGTAGCAGGACGCAGCAGTGCGTCCTGGTCTTGTATACCTGCCTCTTGGCTCACACAGAAGATGACACTATGTATGCAGCACCTGGGGTGTGTAGGTGACGGTGCTGAAGGCACTAGGAGGCCTGCGTGCTCCTGTGACCTGGAAGGTCAAGGGATCCACACCACCCCATTCACAGCTCACCAACAGGCCCCACACCTGGGCTGAGAAGTCCTGACTTAAATGACCAAAATAACAATTAGTAACTGCAGGAAAGAGAAAATTTCATGACTCGATTATGAATGCCCCAGCACTGATTCAGAATAACTCGCTGAGTTATTAGCTGCTTTTCTTTTGATTAGATCTACTTCACCATTTTAGCTGGTTGTCTTTCATGGTATAAAATACACATAAATCCAGGCTTGGGACGCTCACTCATGGTGCTCCAGCAAACAGTTGTTTTAATTATGTAGAAAGAAGTTTTGAAATTTGGTTACTGATATTTAGGGGAAGAAAATCAGTCAACAGAATATTTCCTTTTCATTTCACAGCCCCACTGATACTGTATCAAATTTTCTTTCAAAGTACAAAATCAGATATACTGAAACCAGAGGACAGCAGTCTTTCTAAGCACTGTAGACTGGCTGGAGTGAATTAGAATCTTTTCTCGATAGGAATCAGTTAAAACAATTATTTTTTTGGGGAAAGACTTAATTACAAAGTGATATTACAATGTAGTTAGTGAGTAGGCCCTGTTTCCATAAGTCTGTTACTTCCTTGCTATTTGGCATTATCACTATCACCTGCTATGTGTAAGTATCTAACACATGAGGGCCTCTTAGTATCCCCAGGCCCAATGATCACTCCCACTTCATTACTGGTCATATGCCAGCAATGCGCTAAATGTTTTCTACACATTATTTCATTTAATCCCTGTTACAACCTTATGAGGGAAGTACAACTCACCCATTTCACAGATGAGGTCACTGAGGCTTAGGGAGATTAAATAATTTCTCCGCGATCAGACAGATAGTAAATGGTGGAGCCAGATTGGAATCTAACTGAGCCAGACTCCAAGTACTTACGGGTATCATCATGTAGCTCTGTATCACATTTAAAGAAAGGCGGCTGGAAATGAAGATATCCCTCTTGCCTAACAGTTTACAGTTTTACAAAGCACTTTCACATCCGTTATATTATTTAATCCTCCGCAATAACTCTGAGCACTAGTTATTATCCCCACTTTATAGTAAGAAAATGAAGGCCAAAGAGGTAAAGTCATTAAGCCAAAAATTCAGAGAAACGTCAAGTCTCCAATATAAAGACGAAATTCAGAAATACTGACATGCAACAAGGTTACATGATAAGGAATGAACGTGGACTTTGAAGTCAAAGACTTGAGTTTGAGCTCCTGTTCTGTCACTTACTAGTTAAGTGACTCTGGGCAAGTCATTTAACCTGTTGAGCCTCAGTTTTGCATATGTAAAATGGGCATAACAATAACACCTTATAAGGAATGGATCCACACTGCATATGAAAGTATTGTGTAAATTATCCAGTGCTATACAAACACACAGGTTTCCTCCACTATCAGAAAGCAGAGTGTTCCCATGAAACTTTTCATAAACTGAAATGGCAATAAAGCAAAGAAGCAATTACCATTAATTTATATGGAAAAAAATCTAAGCAGTTGCAGATCCAAAAAACAACCTACCAAGTCAGGCCAAATCACACATAAAACATAGAATAGCACTAACATAGAGTAAAAGTCACTCTCTGCTCGGGTGCACACGGCCTCTATGACGGCTTGCTGCAAAACAAATGCCGAACACCATTTTCGCCTTTTTTTTTGGTTAAAGTGAAAATCCTCTATGGATTTCTTTTGGTTAGCAAAAGCAGGTACAGTAGTACCTCGGTTTTCGAACAGCTCTGTTGACAAACATTTCGGTTTACGAATGCAGTAAACCCAGAAGTAAATGCTTCGGTTTCTGAACACCCCTCAGAAGTCGAACACGTCACACAGCTTCCGCTGAGAGCAAGATCCTGAGGCCTAACTGTTGGCTGTTTTCCAACGTTTCAGAACTCGAACCGTCTTCTGGAACGGATTACATCACTGTATTAAGGTAGGTCTTTCATAAACACAAGTGGCATAACATGAACTTTCGAAAAGTGGGGGATACTTTTATTATTAATAAAGACCTTTATTATTATTATTAAAATATTAGTCATAATAAGAACAACAATAATAAAAAGTTATGATGTATGTATGTTGGTGTTGTTTCCCGTTCATTTCAGCCTCTGTAAGATGCAAACATAGGGACAGACTCAAGGCAGACCGTCACAGCTCATGCTGATTCAGAATTTGTGATGAGTTTGAGATTCAGGTCTTCAAATGCGAAGCGCAGTATTTTTCCTGAACTTTTGCTAGGAGGACGTCCTTGTCCTCTTTTCGTCCGCCAAAACCTACACCCCGAATCATCATCACCCTGCACCCCCTTAATGTGAGTTTCAAAATTCAATACATTTATGTCTTTGATATAACTTTAATTAGATAAATCTTTGAACAGTAATAATGACAGCCTGGTAGTTAGCTGTGGATTCCCCTCTCACGTGACCTTCCCTAAAATCCCACCAAAAAGATGCCAAATTTGAGACACGATGACACTTGCTGGAATGCCAAGCTGGGTCTAGAACAGTTGCCCTCATTCCTGTGGGTGTTACGGGGAAAGGAGATCTGGCTGAAGACAATGAATGTACTGAGGAACAGATACGACCCAGTCTCCATGTCAAGACTGACATGGCACTCTAAGCAGCCAACTCTACAAAACTCTACAATATCTGATTAAACATCCAATTAAAGTGGCTCCAACAGGATCCAACAAAAAGCCCAGTTTAGACACATCTACTGTTGAAACTCCGCGTAGCACATGCTGTTGGATGCACGCCCAGTAGCTCTTTTCCTGTCCCACAGCCCAGAGCCTTGATGTGGTTCTGACATCTTTTCGTCCTCCCCGTTGTAACTTGGGCAAATTCTGATTAGTCTAAGCCAACAATGGTGGTTGCATTCACCTTGCAAGGAATTGATGTGGGGAGGGCATAAGCCCCAGTTCTGCCCAATGAAATATGAACAGAAAGTTGCTAGAGGTCTTTGGGGAAAGGTTTTCCTCACTAATAAAATGGGGCACAGGAAAGGACACAGCCTTCTTCCGCAGTTTGATGTGATGGCTGAACCTGCTGTGGTCACCATTAGGATGAAGTGACACTGAGGAAGGGAGAAAAGAAATAGAAAAGCCCTTGATGACATTATTGAGCCACCATTTGGGCTGTCCCCCATAACTTTCAGTTGTGTGAGGTAATAAATCTTCCCTATGGACGCCAGGGCGGGAGTTTTTGGGACTCACACCTGGAGGCATCCCAACTGGGACACCATGGAAACCACCACACATTTCTGCAGATCATTTCAAGTCTATTTTCCAGGGGTCCTTTACTGGCTGAGCTTGTGAGAAAATGATTACACACTAATAACTGTACGAGAAAAGCTGATTAGAACAACTTGCCACCATCAGCCCAGACCCTTCTCCTCCAATGAAATGAGACACATTCATTTCAGAACACATCCCAAAGGCATGGGTTGATCCCAGAGTGCGAAGGAGGTCTGGCAGTTCCTTTTTCATGTGTCCTCATAGCTTGGAAAGCAGTGAAGAAATGCCAAGACAGACTTACAAAAGTTGTTATTTACTCTATTTGTGTTTAGCAAATGTATGCTTTTATAATGCTGTAAAAATTCAATGCGCTATACTATTTACAAGTGATTTATAGGATTCATGAAGAATTATTAAGTCATCGTGCACCACAGGTGCACCAGGGACCTGATTAAAGTGGCACGGTGAACATCCATTCCTGTCTCATCCGGGTAGCTCTATGAGTTGATGTGTAAACCCAAGGGGACATAACAAAAGTGTGGTCCTTGGTGACTATGAGGCCCCGATTATGAAAAACAAAACAAAACACCTTTCCCCACTGCTTCCTGTCCTGCCCACGGTGGGCTCCGGCTGGCTACTGTGATTTCTGAGCACTCCCTATGAACCAGTGCTTTACACACACTCATTAATCCTCATCACAACTTTTAAAGGAGGCTCTACTATCATCTTCATTTTACAGATGAAGAAGCTGAAGCACAGAGAGGTTAAGTGAATTATTCAAGGTCTCACAGCTAATGAGGGGTCGAGCCAGGATTAAAACACAGGGCCATAACTTCAGAACACGTGTTTTTAACCAGTATGTTATGCAGTCTCTGTGCTGATACAGCCATAAAATTAAATGAACCTGGAGGACAGAAGTGGGGGAGGTTCTCTCAAGGCCAGGGAGCGTGTGAGATTTGTTTGAGCCACGGTGTTAACTATTGTGTCACGTGGGTGTGACTTCTCCCACTCCTCTCACTGTGGAGTGTGTGTGCTCCCTGTATGCCAGGCGTTGTGCACGGAGGTACAGCCACATCTTCTCAGCCATGTGGGCAGGGTTTAACGCTGTGTGCTTTCACAGTCCCTTTAGAAAAGCTTTTCAAAGCCACTACTTTGCCTCTGAACACTTTTTTCGAACCAGGCTTTGACTGTTGATTAGAAAGAAGTCCTTAAAATAGTTACATTATTCTGGAATTAAGGTCATTTGTCTTTTTCTTTTGAAACAATTTTCATGTTATAATTTCTTCAGGTGTTTCTAAATCCAGCCTCATAAAAGGCTCTGTACAATGGATGGTCTCCATGGTCAGGAATGCTTCCCGAAAGCAGCCAAATGTATCACTGGAACTGACCTGTCACAAATTTGCCATTCTGCCCGCTGAACAGAGTTAGAAAGAGCACTGACTAGGGCGAGGGTTCCTAGGCCTGTGGAACTCTTTCTGAGACCAAGTCTGAGAAAAGGAATATTTGGAATAACCATTAGATCACAGACCCTGGTGCCTAACAGATTTGGGTCCAAATATTGCTCTACCACTCAAGGGTATGGCAGGCTATTTATGTACACTCTCAGAGCCTCACTATGGTCACCTGCAAATTATAAAGAATAGTGTGTGGTATATATGGATGTTATAAAGAAATGCACATAAAACACCTGTACATATACAGAGGAAGGAGGAAACTTTTGTCCTTCCCTCTCCCCTTATTCAGGTCACTCCCCAAGAAGCACTGATGTTACTGGTTGCATTTCCAGGCTGCTAATTTGCCAAAAGCAAAGATTACAGTTTGTTAAAGTCCAACACATTCCCTCTGCTTCTTTCTTTCACTCTGCTCTAGGGATAAGCAGAACTTACCAGCACTTTCTCCCTCATCCCTTCTGTTTTTACCTAGTACATTGACTACGTATATCTGTCCTGGCGTAGCAGCTAAATGGTTTGAGATTTGAGTTGAGAGGGTAGAGGACGCCTTACCTGGGCCTGGAGCCTAAACCATCCACTCAATCTGGTTCCCAGGGAGCCTGCCCTGGTTGTCCAACTAATGATAGGGGGCAATTGGATTTCCCAAGGTCTGTATGTCTATAGCATCCAGGGAAACCCCAAGAGGAGGAAAGGGGATTTGTGGAACAGTATTTGGATAGTTTTAGGTCTCTATACACTAACACTACCTTATGGTAGTGTTAAAATGGTAGCCAGCACACACCAAAAAGGAGCCACACTCTCCTAAACAAAGGCTATATGCAATCCTCCTCTGAGTTGCTTCAATTTTAGAGACAGGGACACTTGTACTCTCCTTTTCAAAATCCCCTTTCTTACACTAGCAACCAGACAGCATTTGGCTGGCGCTTTCTGTCAGACTCTCAGAAGCCCTTCCTGCCTAGGAGCGGAGGGTGGGAAGTGAGCAGCCCCTGCATCTCATCTTTTGCCAGGCGATGAGGCCGCTGCCTCTTCTGGGAAGCGTCT
Source organism: Rhinolophus sinicus (assembly GCF_036562045.2). Lineage (NCBI taxonomy): Eukaryota > Metazoa > Chordata > Mammalia > Chiroptera > Rhinolophidae > Rhinolophus > Rhinolophus sinicus. The sequence continues at coordinate 29,522,988 of NC_133761.1, read as the reverse complement.
GTACTTGGCCCTGGGAAACATGAACTGTGAAGAGGTCTCTGCTTGATGCCACACAACAGGGTCTCCTTTTCAGTAGGGAAGTCAGGCTCTTTTAGGGTGATAACATCTGCGTTTCTTTTTTTTCTTTTCTCAACAGAAATGAATCCAAATGTAGAAATGGCCAGTGCCATTACATGTTTTCATGCTCTATTGAAAATCACACACTGCCAAAACATTGCAAATGTCTATCAGTAGATCAATGGATAAGCAAAATGTGGTATATACGTACAATGACATATTATTCCGTTTTTAAAAGGAATGAAATTCTGACACAGGCGACAACATGGATGAACCTTGAAAACATTATACTAAGTGAAATAAGCCAGACATAAGAGGACATAGATGGCATGATTCCACTTACACGACCTACCTAGAATAGGCAGACACTTGGATTTCCCAGGGTCTGTATAGTTATAGCTCCCAGGGAGACCCCAAGAGGAGAAGAGGGGATTGGCAGAACAGTATTTGGGTATTTCCAGGTCTCTGGCTATAACATACACTAACACCGCCTTCAGAGACAGAAAGCCGAGTAGGGCTGGGAGAAACGAGGTGAACGATTGCTTACTGGGTATAGTTTCCATTTGGGAAGACGAAAAAGTTCTGAAACGGATAGTGGTGATGGCTACATGACATTGTGAATGTACTTAATGCCACTGAATCGTGCACCTAAAAATGGTTAAAATGATAAATTTGTTGTTATGTATAATTTACCACAATAAAAAAAGAAAGAGACAAAGGACCACCCAGCAGACCATGAAATGGGGAGGGTCCCCGACTTCCACCCGGCTTCCGGCATCCACATGTCACTGGGACAGAGATTTTCTGAGTGACCGAGAAAAGATCAAAGCCAAAGGAAACAATGCTCTTCCTAAGATCTGGCAAAGCACACTTATTAAAGCATTCCCACTAACAAAATAATGGACTCCATGATTGTTTCTGTTCGTTCAGGGGGGTTGGCATAGCCAAAGGCCGGGAGGGGCAGGCAGCTTTCAAAGGCTACTTGGCCCTTTGACCAGATAGCAACTAAACAAACCCGTTGTAGTCTCCAGCACATGATTTATAGTCTCCAGCACATGGATGTCATTTATTTCCAAATTAGAACTATAAATTCTCTAGACATTTCTGAAAAAAGACGATTTCCCCCCAAACAATGGCATCTTTTGGCTACTGTATAAAACTTAATTCCTTCATTTCTGCTCATGAAGTATAAAAAAATGTTTGATTTCACTGTGCCATTGTAAACAGATTTCCTCCTACATGTTTTCTAGAATATGTTGATTTCCTTGGTCTTCCGAAGAATCCTGGCTAAGAGTACAATAAATGGTAAAAAAAAAAAAAAAAAAAAGTATACATATAATTCTTTTATCCATGAAAAAAAAGTAACTGCCAGCTGTAATTCAATGGAGTTGAACAGAAACAGCATAATTTATGCCTGCTTCTTTATTCCTAATAACAACTGCAAAAATAAAATATTCTGGACGTTGTAGTCATGGAGATACCATTAACTTGAAAGTGTAAAATAATTCGCTGAGCAATGTCTACTAAGACAGAATGAAAACTAACAGAGACAAGCAAACTTAATCAAAATCTTTAAATTCTAGTTTCTTCTCTTTCAATTTGGATTATTTCATAACAACTTAGTGCCTGGAAGTAATCACAACAAAGAGTGATTTCCAAATGTGGCAAACTTAAAAAGCTTCAGACTAGTTAGAATACAGAAAAGAAACTCATTTTATTTTAACCAAGTAAAATGTTTTGACTAAGTTCCAGCTCTGATGGACCCAGAGGTTGGGAAAACGAGCTATATGATGAATAATGGATAAAGACTCTGCAAGAGCGAGAAATCTAGTGCATAGACAATAATGTGAGATACAAATGTGAACCACATAGGTAACTTTAAATGGTCTAGTCATCACATTAAAAATGAAAAAGAAATAGGTGTAATGAATTTTAATAATATATTTCATTTAACCAAAATGTATCTAAAACATCATAATTTCAACATGTAACCAATTTAAAAATTATTAATAAAATATTTTACATTCCTTTTTTTGTCCTAAATCTTTGAAATTCAAAGTGTATTTTGTACTTACAACACATCTCAGTAGGCGTTCAATGGCCACACATGGTCGATGGAGTCATATTGGACTGAGACGATAGTAGGAGATGTAGGAAATACGCAAATAGCTCAAAGGCAAGACTGTCTCTCATCAGGATTATAAAAGAGCCATAAATAAAATGTCTTGGGCATCTACAAAGAGGTGGTTGCATCTGAATTAAGTCTTGCGAGTCTTTAAGTTAGGAAATGGTATACTTAGACTTGTATTCCATAAAGAGCTGACTAACGGCTAAGGGAAGATCAGATGGTTGGGGCAAGGATAGAAGGAGGCAAGAGACGTTGGGAACTTGGGCAAAGGCCAGGCTGAATTTAAGAGATATTGTGGCGATGTAGTGACTGACTAGAGAGGCTGCAGAAGACACTGTAGGTAGGTACCCAGCAGCCATTTCTCTTTCCTGCCCTGTTAACAGAAACCTGATTTTGTTCAGTTGTTCTGCATCCTCTGCAATGCCTTGTTTTTTGGAAAGATGGAAGGTTTTCCAACCCCAGGAGGATGGGTCTTGATTAGTGTAAGCGAATCATAGTAACTTTATCTTATCACTGACTGGCTTAGGAAGGGATACGGAATCTAACTTTGAGCAATGAAACTTATAGGTTAGTCTGTAGGGTTGGGGTGGAATTCTGAGAAGGCCTTCTTAGATCTTAGGAAAAGATACAGAGGAGATAGTCTCTTTCTGCCTCTAGTGTGTGGTGTAGTGAGGATGTAATGCCTGGAACTAACGCAGCCAGTGTCATCCTGAGGTGAGTCAACCAACATCTGAGAACGGCAGAGGGAAAATATGGATTCTTGATGGCATCATTAAATGAGGGAATTAACCAACTCTGCAAAGAATCCACCTCTGGACTTCTTATTTTGAGAGAGAATGTTAAGTATTGAGCTTTTTCTGTGTGTCGGAAACTGTTCAATGTTTTATATACAAAAACTCATTTTAATTCCTCATTTACACAAGCTTGCAACAGCTCTATACAGTTTGGTATTATTATCAACGTGAAACAGATGAGAAAATTGAAGCTCAGAAGGGTACTTAAACGGTCTAGTCATCACATTAAAAATGATAAAGAAATAGGTATAATGAATTTTAATATTTCATTTAACCAAAATGTATCTAAAACATCATAATTTCAACATGTAACCAATTTAAAAATTATTAATAAAATATTTTACATTCCTTTTTTTGTCCTAAATCTTTGAAATTCAAAGTGTATTTTGTACTTACAACACCTCTCAGTAGGTGTTCAATAGCCACACATATACTCTTCTGATAAGTTCAAGGTCTCAAAGTTAGTGACAGAACTGCAACTTGCACCCGGGTAGGTTTCTCTGTAAAGTTTTGTTCTTTACCACCACAATACAATGGCATACAGCAAGTCCATATGTTTATGGAATTAATTAATTAAACAAAATAAATGGGCGCTCACAGAGGTTAAGTACCTTGCATGAGAATGGTCCATAACTTGACACATATCTTCCAACCTCAAGGCCACTGACCTTCCTACCCCATCCTATGACTATCATTTTATTTCCAACTTTAATGAGGTATAATTGACAACCCATGATTATTATTTATTTGGCATTTGGATACATACCACCTTGACTGGTTCCTGGCAATTTCTTTGTGTATGAGTCTTTCTGTATGACCAGATTGTCAATTCCTTGAGGTGGCACAGCTTTTTCTCACAGCAATGAGAATAATGTATTTTTCAGCTAAGAGCGGAATTTTTAAATATAGTATCTTCACAATACAGATCTATCATGGTTAGGATGACCATACTCCTTGTTTGCCTGCAATGGTCCTGGTTTACACCTGTTATTCTGGCCTCATTATCAATAGAGTAATATTAATACTCTCAGAAGTATTCCTGTTTGAACAATAAATTATATGGTCACCTTAATCATGGTAAACTAGAGCTCAGTTTGACCTGTTCAGCTATGCTCTGTCAACCACACCCAGCGCGGCTGCCTTTGGATAAAGATGGACCCAACAGCCATCAAGGTTCACATCCAACACTGGAACACAGGGAGCTTTCATGCACACAGCCTACCACACCTCACCACCTCTTTTGTCCACCATGCCTCCCATATGCTCCTTTCCCTCAAAAGCTCTTCCTTGCATCATACATTTCCCTTCCAGCAGCCTCTTTTCAGCCTGCCTCTGACATCCTAAGCCTTGCCAGCAGAAATGGGGTAATAGGTTCTGACAAGCCAGGAAAATGCATTGTAACATTGCTGCTGTCTAGCTGCTGTTCTTGGCGGAAATCCTTTTAAACTAAAGATCAACACCCCTTTGAAAACAGCAAACTAGGACAAAGCAAACTTTTCACAGGTAACTATTTACTTTTTGATCTCTGTATTGTATGTGAATATATGTGTATCTTGGGAGTGTGACCCGCCTGGTAAACCAGAGTATTTGTTTATCAGAGAAAATGTATTTTCTTTGATGATTATTCAATTTATCCTATTAGAATCTCTACTACCTTCTTTCCCTGGAAATAAGACCTAGCTGGACAATCAGCTCTAATGCGTCTTTTGGAGCAAAAATTAATATAAGACCTGGTATTATATCATTTTGTATTATATTATATTATATTAAAGACCCAGTCTTATATTATAGTAAAATAAGACTGGGTCTTATATTAATTCTTGCTCCAAAAGATGCATTAGAGCTGATTGTCCGGCTAGGTCTTGTTTTCAGGGAAACACGGTATGTAATATGTAAGTTTTTCACACCTGGCAATAAATTATGCCACAGACTTATGGCCATCTTTCCAATAAGGGGGTTGCTGATAACTTCTGGAAGGATTAACACAGTGAAAGACAAAAGTGGCTCCCTCCTGAGTCTCATATGTCCCTGTCTTCTTTTTAAGATTTTATTTCTTCATGAACATTTTTCCAATAAGCAAAAACTATCTCATACTGTAATCCTTTTTCCTCTCCTTGTTTCCTCTTGGGTTCCATGTCAATATTTACACATCACCACTCACTCTGTTTACTTAAGATGGCCTTCAGATCCCGTCCGCAACCTCTCATCAAATAACTTCATGTTTTCCATTATTTAATATCATCTCTCATAACATTTCCACTTTGACAGGAAATCAACCTTCCAAAGTCAAGTTCTAGTCTCTCTTTTAAAGAGAAAATTGATTGAACATGCAAGGTGCCATGGTGAGCACGAGAATATTATCCAAAGCTGTTTGTTAATTTCTCACTGTTCACTCAATTTTCATGATCTCTCTGGAACCTGACTTCAGAAGGCTGTTAGCCCAATGGCTTGCTATCACTGATCCCTGTGATTTCTTTCCACAAAGAAGAAGAAGAAGGGGGAGGAAAAAGGCTTTGACAAAGTATTTTGAATTCTAATGGTGCAAAAGATCTATTTTCCTATGAAATCATTTTTCACTTCTCTTTCTCCATCACTCCCACTTCCAGAGAGTCACCGATTTTTATCACTTCTATCTCAGAAAAACAGATTGAATTGTTTCCCCTCTCTCCATCCCTTGCCTACACTCTTTTCATTGGTTCCTTTCAAAATGCACAGACACAATAGGCCTTCCACAAATACCGCCAGAGTGAATGTGAACATAATTTCTTGCTTTCACTAATGTACTCATTTTCCAACCGGTCTCCCCTCCAGACTGTTCCCCATACAGCTATAAGAAAAGGTTATTTTTTAAAAAGCTTGTATCTCTTTATGACACTTTCTTGCTTGCAAACACCAATAGTGCCCACTATCTTTAATGTCAAGTCTGATCCCTCAGTCTGACATTACAAATTGCTTCTCGATCTGGCTCCAATCTGGCTTTTCTAAAGTTCTTGGCCCTCTCTCCATTCACTCCTGCCCCAGCCACAGAGAGGGGCAGCCGTGAGCACTCACCTCTCCAGAGGTGTCTCCTGATGAGGTCTCAGCCCCCACTACCCTTTCATGCTGCCCAGACTTCTACCAAATAAAGCCTGAATCAATTGTTTACTCTCCAGCTACAAATGGTCATTCATTGAGCATGTTCTAGGTGTCATACCCTGTACTGAGCACTTACATACTATTCCAGTATTTCTTTTAATCCCAATAACAATGCAAGTTTGGTATTAATTCATTCAGTAACTTTTTCACCCAGCTAATAATGGCAGATCCAGACTTAACCCCATATATCTTCCATCAAAGAGCAGATGCTCTTAAGCGTCATGTATTCCACTCCCACCCCACCCCTACCATGTGTCTCTAGCACAGAACTTTACTATGTTGCTCACCACAGCACAAGACAGTTGTTGTTGACAGGTGAAAGTTCCTGGAGGGATTATGAAAACCTCAATAGAAGGCTGGTTCTTATATATCATATATATCTGCGTATCTCTAGTGCTCAGTATGGCACTGGCACACAGGGTGTGCAACACACTTTTTTTTTTTTTTTTTTTTTTTGGTAATTCAACTTGAATCTATACATCCAGTAACAGGAAAAAGCTTGATCCAAACGGAATGGGATAGTCGAGCCACAAAGAGCTCTTTCACCTAAAAGAAAAAATCCAGTGACTCAACTGGATAATAAGGAACTTGATTCTCCACTTCCATCTCTGATCTACTTCATAAATTAATATTTTTAACTCACCTGTAGGAACCTGGCATTGTGATACTCATGGCAGTCATCTGTAATCCAACCAGCCAAGCACACAAGCAAGAACCTCCCACATTTTCAATAACAGCATTGCTTAATCCGAAATGCTTTTTGGAAGACAAAGAAGCATTCATAAAATGAAACAGTAGTGAATGTTGATAATGAGAAAGTTTTACAACAAAGTGTCTTGCTGATTTATATGGTGCTTCCATGCCAATGGCTAGAAGAAATTTTTACAAAGATTGTCTCTCCTAAGCCTAGGCAACATGCCAAAAAGGTTCTCAGTGTCTTTAAAGACAAGGACACAGAGGGAGAGAGGAGGGGGGAAGAAGGGAGGAGGAAGGAGGGGATGGGAGAGAGAGAAACTTGCCTTTAATTCCCTGGTACATAGGGGAAATTGTAAGCAGCAAAATGAAGAAAGCATGCTCTCCCGCCCCCAACCCCCCAACTCCCGCCATGGAAGGAGCTCTCATCTGAATTCCAGGTATGTCTTGAGAATATCTTAGGGACCTGCCTACTCTCAGGGCCAGGAGAGCAAAGTTTTCTTCTCTACTCTTATTTCAATTCAGCCATAGATAAAAGAGTTCTGGAGAGCAAGGAGCAGGGAGCCATAAAGCTAGACATTTTCCCTTAAGAAAGCCATCAAAGTTTCAGGTTATCAGACTGAGTTTTCAGGAGCTATAGTCACTATTATTTCCTTCCCTCATGTGAATAAAAATGTGAAAATGTACAGCTACCCCCAAAACTTGACGTGGGCAGCTATATCTGATGCTCAGAGTATATCATCAATAGGGCATATTGGAAGAGAGGCTGGCCTGGTTGCTGATTAAACAGTGTCCACTACTTAACTCTCCCTTGGTAATTCAATAAACAGCAACCAGTCCTGCATTCTGATAATAAATTTCCAAGGCCGTACCAGACCCCAAGAGGTTAGTCAAGTCAATATGGTGGCCAGTAAACAAGTTGACATAAGGTTATGGCTCCTGTCCCATTAGCCTGGTTCTGACATGACCTCTAAGAGTTACTGACTGATAATACACAGATTAGGCCTGGTTAGAGAACATCTCATCCCATCTCTCCCAGTGGAACACCTCAGATACTGACAATTTATCATGCCAAGAAAATAGAGCCTGGATTTTCCACTCCTCCCACACCACTTGGCTGGCCTGACTAGCAACGGACTTTATTTTTACAACGCTTATCATTGCAGCTTTACCTCCAGGCCAGTGGGCTCTGAAGCAGTGGGAAACAGGAGCCAGCTGAGCAGCCAGACCCTCGGCTGCACACTGAAAGGAAAGGATTGGCTAAAGGCCACACCGCCTCATATTCTGGGAAGGACAGATGACAACATGAGGCAAAAGGGACCTCCATTCATCCGAAAGCAAATGCAAACTGACATCTGGAAGTTCCAGGAGCGTGTCTGGCTGTCTGAACCAGAAGCGGCAAACTCCTTGCTAATTCAGATATATGAAGAAAGGCCAGTGTGCATTAGTGAAATTCCAAAACCATACAGCATAAGCTGTTTCTTTCAAGTCCATAGAGTCACTCAACTTTATCTTAACCCTGTTTCAAACTGAGGTGTAGTTGTGCCCTTTGCTATTGAATCCATATCTCATTTGGCATAAGCAGCAGTCATTTAAATTCAATAAGTTTATTAACTTCTGCAAAAGTTTGCTCTCATAAATATAATAAACATCACCCCTTATACGCTTGTTTACCATATTTATTGACCCAACTTGGCCTTCCTTCAAAGGCATTTTAGAGATAAACCCAGAGCCACTTCAGGTCCAATGATCATAAATTCCCAGTGAGCAGAGTGCAAGTGGATGAGGTTTTTTTTTTTTTTAGAGATCGAAGCCCTTTTTTCTGTCCCTTTCCTCGTGGGAGCTGCGAAAAGTTTGAACAGATGTTCAGACGCAGGGAAGGGACGCTTTACTGCTGCTCTATTTACTTTCTCCGGCAGGATCCATTTTCATTTCCTTATGGACTAGAAAGAACAATTCTGCCAGCCTAGCTGCTACCTGGGGGAGGGTAAGCCTGGGAGCCTGGTTCCCACGAAGCATGATAAATTAAGAAAAGAATGTAGTATGCCATGAAACCACACTTACCTCTGGCTTTTAGCTCCCAAAATGAGGTCCGCAAATTTGCTGGAGCAGTAACTTAATCTCTGGATGCACTAATGAAGCTGCTGATCAGCTGGAACACGAACCATTTAGTTCATGTCTATCTTTTGCATCTGCTTTACTATACTTGTAGGTGGCCTCTCTGGCTTAGCACAAAGGGATGTATGGAGAACCTGTGACCATGTTGCCCTTTGACATTTATTTTCCTAAAGTATTTACCCTGGGATTGAGTAGTGTTTGTTTTGGGCATTATAATAAAAACTCACCACAAAAATCTCTGGGATGAAAGTTCACTAACCAAATCGCCCAACCAACAAATATTTATCGGCCACTCACAATGTGCGAGGTGTTGAGAAGGTAAGATGCAGCTCTGTCCTTTAAGATCTTATTATTTAGTTGGAGCAACAGAAATAGTTACAGATACGGCTGAGCAGGGACTTTTATTTGTCTCCCGATAGTCAGAGCTCTCCTTCCTTTTAGTAAAAGAACTCCCTAAGCTGGACATTTGGCTACCCTATAGACTACATTTCTTGGCTTGTCTTAAGTACAGTCATGTGACTAAGTTCTGTGCAATGGGGTATGAGTAGAGGTGAGATGTGCAACTTTTGGGTCATATCCTATAAAAGCAGCCACTTGTTCACTTTTCCTCCTCCTTCCTTCCATGGCCCAGAATGTACATGTGGGAGTGTGAGCCAAATCCTACCTTCATGAGAACAACACAGTAGAGGATGGTGAAGTAACATCATGGAAGGAGGTGGGCTCCAGAGGACCTTGGGGGACAATTCTCTCCCTTGAATGCTTATCAGCTGGGAGATGGGGGATGGGGGAAGAGAGAGAGAGAGAGAGAACCATTCTATTTTGTTTAAGCCACTATTATTTAGTCTCTGTTAAAGCAGCTGAATTAATGTCTCAACTAATATATACACATTTCCCTATTAGACCAGGAGTTTCCAGAAGGCTCTTTATCACCACAACCCCATCATGAAGCCCACATAGAGTAAGTGCTCATCCCTTATTTGTGGATAATGATACAAAGATATAGTTAATAAAAATCCCATTTTCCTCCTGTAAAATAATTTAATAACATTGTAAGTATTATAAGAAGATAAAAGGATTAACTTTTTAAAGGAAAGCTCCAAAGTGACGTCTGGCTTGGCTTCTAAAGAGCTTAAAAAAGGCAAGGGGACCACAATATTAATCCATTCATTTCTGAAAGATGAATATATTTCAAAACAAGGGGATTTTATCAGATGCCTGAAAGGCACAGAGATAAGAATAAGAGAATAAACCTTTTCCCATGGTCAGGCACAACTATGTAAATTAGCATGGGTCTACAGACACTGCTACCTGGATAAGGTCTACTTTTAATAAAAAATGGAAAATAGATGCCTAGTACTGCAGAAATATACCTAACATCAGCGCTTCTTGCCTGTGACTTTGCTAAGTACTGCTTTAGAACAGCTTTACTCTTACTAGCTGTGTCACCTTGGCAAAGTGCTTAATTGTTTTAAGCTTCAGTTTTCTCATCTCTACAATGGCGATTCATCCGACCAACATTTTTTGCATGCATACTACATATCAGGCACTGTTCCAGTCATTCTACCTGAGGCAGACAGAAAGATGACAATCAGAATAAGTAAGGCAATTATGTGGTATATAAAAGGCGAGAAGTACTTATGGATAAAATTAGAGCAAAGGCGAGCAGGAGTACGGGTGACAGCCATCCATGTAGGTCTCCATGAGCAACGATTGTAGCTCAAGTTAGGGCAGTAGCAATGGAAGTGGCAAGCTATGGTTGAATTCTGGATATGTTTTGAAGGTACAGTAAACAAGATTTTCCGACAGGTTGTATGTGAGATATGAGAGGAAGAGACGAGTCAAGGATGACTCCCAGGTTGTTGGCTTGAGCCAACCTGGAAGGATGCAGTTGCCAGCCAATGACAGGGGAAGGTGTGGGCAGAGTAACTTTTGTCCAAAAGATCAGGACTCCAATTTCTGGACATGCTGTGTCTAATGGTTAAATGTATGTGTCAATTTGACTGGGCCACAGGGTGCCCAGGTATTTGGTCAAACATTACTCTGAGTGTGTCTGTGTTTTTGGATGAAATTAGCACATGAATAGGTAGCAGATTGCTTTACCTGGGCTACCTGGTGTGTGTGGGCTTCACATAATCAGTTGAAGGCCTGAATAAAACAAAAAGGCTGACTCGCCCCTGAGTAAAAGAGAATTCTTCCTGATTGACTGCCTTCAAACTGGAACAATGGCTTCTTTCCTGCCTTCAGACTCAAACTGAAACATCAACTCCTCCTGGGTTTTGAGTTTTTGAGTCTGCTGGCCTTCACACAAGAAGTAAACCATCAGCTCTCCTGGGTCTCCAGTTTGCTGATTCACCCTGCAGATCTTGGGACTTGCTGTGTCCATGATCTTTAATATATATATATTTTTTTTTTTTTCATTTTTTTTTTTTTCTATTTGTTCTGTTTCTCTGGAGAACCCTGACAAATGCAGGGTGGTTGAGATGCCTATTAGATATTCAAGTGGTGAGTCCAGTAGGCAGTTGGCTATGAGTCTGGAATTTGGGACTGAGTTTTAGGCTGGTAATATGTATTTGGGAATCATTGGAAAAGATGTTGTTTATGGGCCCAGCATGCTTCCACTGCGCCACAAAAGATGGTATTTAAATACAGAAGACTGGGTGGGATCATTGTGCAAATAAATATTGGTAGAAAAGAGGAACAGTCACCGAGTCCTGGGTCTCTGCAATGTCTAAAGATAAAGGGCTTCAGTCACAGAGCCTGAGAAGGAGCAGCCATGGAGACAAGAGCTTGCCAAGGAAATGTGTTGTCCAGAAGCCCAGGGGAAACCATATGGAGGAGGAAGGAGTAATCTCTTCGATCAAGTGCTGCTGATTGGTTGCTGCCATTGATAAATGTCATTGCATTTAGCAAACCAGTGGCCACCAGTAACCTTGACAAATATGGTAGCATTGGAAAGGTGAGGCCAAAGCCTGTTGGAGTGGGCTTAGGAGTAAATGTGATGAGGGAAGTTGGAAATAGTGAGTATGGGCCATCTTTGGAAGAACTTTTTTAAAAGGGGTGCAAGAGGACAGGACAGTAGTTGGCAGGGGAAGGTGGGTCAAAAGAAGGATTTTTTTTTTTTAAAACTGGGAAAGCTAACAGTATGTTAATAATATCATCAGCTCCCATTTATGGAGCTCGGTGCTTTACATGGGACACCCCACTTTTTCCTCTGAATGGCTTTGCAATGTAGATATTAATACCTCTACCTTTCATACAAGGGAACAGATATTAAGAGAAAGTGAGAAACTTTACAAAACAGCAGTTAGTGCATGGCTGTGCCAGGATTGAAACCCAGGTTGTTCTAACTTGAAAGCAGGGACTCTTAACGACGACGACAGGATATTCATTGCCTCAATGAGAGAGCCGGCTACTCACAGAGCCTGCCTCCTGCAGGGAGGTCAGAACTGCAACAGCACCGGGCAGATGTTAACATCAGGATTCTGCTCATGGCGTGTAGGAAGCTCCTAATCACGCAGAGCAGTGTGCAAAGAGATGTGTATCTTTCTCTGGTCTCAACGTTTAGGAAGGAGGTGTGTAATATGACGTCCTTACACGTACTTCTATGCACAGCTCTCCATGCAAATGGCACTTACCTCACATCCAAGCAGAACGAACAGTAGTGTGCAAATTCTATTTTCGGATTGGGCAGGGCAGTGGAGAGAAGTCCTGCCCTTGCCTAGACCACTGGTGTGGCTCCGAGGAGCTTCAAATTTGCTGCTCCTGCAGTTGCTACATTAAACTAAGGGGGGCGCTGTTCTGGAGATGGGCTGCTGTGGGAAGAGGCTCACTGCTGTTCTTGGCAATGAGAGCTCCTGGGGTCTTCAGCTATTGTCAAACCCCAATATGTACAAAAATACAATATAACAAGATTAAATCGGGTTGCAATATTACAGATTTCTTTTTAAAAATGCATGATTTTTTTTTTTTTCTTAGTGAAAAGTAAGTTGCTCCTGGAATCTTTTGTTTATTTGATGATAAAGCTGTATGGAAAGTCCCTGTACTGAAGAGAGATGAGATGTAGTTGTGGGGGAGGGGTGGGAATGAGGAGAGAAAGTGTCTTCCAAACCCAACATTAGTGTGTAAGATGATCACCCTGACACCTCAACTCAAGGGACAGCATGAGAGAGAAGATGAAGAGCTTAAGGAAACTCCCTCAGTTAAGAACAGCCTGAAAACAGCCATTTCAATTAGTGCCCCACTGACTGGGCATGAGGATTAAGAGGTCATTTTAAATGACAGCCCAAGGATAAGTTGCTTAACATCCAGAGCTGTGCTCCCTTCCTCTGCAGTGTATCTACCATTCAGTTCTCACAGAGCACACATTACTAGTCATAAAGCCCCTTTAATTCTCACATGAAGAACTCCACTGAAAGTCTCATGCATACACCTCCTTCACAGTGCAGAACATTGACAATCCTTTCAGAAAATGTTCCCCGCCCTCAATACATCTCCTTATTTCCAGTTATTCCTAACTTTTAGGGAAAGTTTCTTTTGGGACAGAATAGCCCATATTTGGTGCATTCACAAAGGCGTTCTTCAAATTTTTTCAGAGGTCTATCCATCATCTCTGGGTTATGACACAAGAAAACACTAGAAGCCCAGTCATCAAGAAAATAAAAAAAAGCAGTAAATTCCACTGTAAATTGGAAACAAGTGGGCTTCATTTATAATCTTAAATTTTTTTCTTGATTATAGAAATAATTTATGCTCATTGAAAACAGATTCAACCAACATGGACTAACATAAAGGATAATGTGAAAAAGATCTTACAATCCCATCCCTCAAAGTGCATAATTAACCATGTGCTATAGATTCTTCCAGATTTTTCTTTACATGTAATACATATATATTAGATATCCTGAACTTCTTGAAGTTGTGTGTGAAATTTTGTGTGCATATGTGCATATGCATTTTAAAGGAAAACAGACCATAACTTCCATCAGTTTCCAAAAAACTTTAAAATATATATGTATTACTATATGTAACACATAAAGTATACTATAGATATATTCCTGTTTAGTTTACAAGACTCTAATCAGTACCTACATGTAATTCTGCAGTTCACTTTTTTCCATTGATGGACTTTTTTTCCATTTTAGAAGTAATTGTTGTTCCTGGTATTATTTTATTATCTCTTGGTTTCCCTCCCTTTAAGTGCCAGATTCTGGGGCTTGGAGACAGAAAGATCTAGAGTGGACTCCTCGTTCCACTGCTTACAAGTTCTGTAGGTTTGACAAGTTACTCAGACTTTAGAAGTCTCAGTTTTGTCATTTGTAAACTCAATTAGAATTATAATAGAATTATTGCAAGGAATAAACAATAAAATGTATTGTAAGGCAGTTGCACAGGCAATGACTGGCATAGAGTAAATATTCAATAAACACTAGTGCTTTTTGTAGGTAGAACACACTTGGTCCAAAACCATATGTATAAAATCTGGAGAAGGTTTTTAAAATCAGGATTTAGAATGACAATAAAGTGGATTATTGCAAATAAAGCTGAAGCCACACTCTGGGATAAGACGGTATTATCCATGACTTAAGAGTAAGTCAGCAAGCAAATGATGATTTATACAGCTGTACTAGTGACAAAGAATCTGGTGTCAGTCCTAACCAGCATGGCTAAGGGAATTGCCATGGGCTGATATGATCAGGAATCCTCTACTATGATATTAAGAAGGTCACCATCCATACCATCCAATGTTGGGGGTTTGCCTTCCCATTCTGGGTCTTACTACTAACTTCTCAGAGCTTCTGCAAATGCCACAAGTTCAATGTAAGCGCAGAATTCCATTTCCTTTGCAGGACGCTGGTGGCCTGCCTCATTCATTAAGACAGAGATGGCTTTGGTCTTTGGCTCGACTCGCAGCTCTCTCTGCTCCCTGCCTTGCTGTGACCATTCTTTACCTCCGGTACATTCAGTAGCCCAGAGCAATGGTGTAAGGCTATAACACAACCACCACTCACTGGGCAACAACTGAATTCCAATATGGGCCAAGCACTTGGCATATTTCATTTTTGTAATCTCGCAGCAATTCTGGACATTATCTCTGTTTTTCAGATACAGAAATTAAGGTTTTAATTAAAATAAGGAACTTGTGCAACATTACACACTTAGTAAGGGACAGATTGGATATTTGAACTGCTTTATTCTGAGCCCTGGAACTTATGAATCCCAACACAACAGCATTTGATTCTGTGTAGGGAGCCACATGTTACACTTGCAAGACTTTGGTGGAAAAGGAAAAAACATCAGTTCGGCGCCTGTTAGAACTTTCTCTTGGACAGCGCAGATTCTGAAGCACCAGCAGACCTTCCTCTCACAGGGGGGCTTTCTGCAGGATGGCACATTGAAGTTCACAATCCACACCTGCGGATCGGAGCTGTAACCAACTCCTTTAGCTTTGTGGGAAGACCAGTGAGAAAACTGATTCGAAAGGGTAAATTAAGTTACCTGCCGTAGGCAGAATAATGGCCTGCAAAGATATCTACGTCCTAATCCCTAAAAGTTGCGACTATGTTACCTTATATGGCCAATGAAATTTTGCAGATACAAAGGTCAGACAATTAAGTTCAGAAACTCATCCTAGAAAAAGTGCTACATACCTCATTGCTGAGTATCACTCCAGTCACCTTCGAAGGACTCCCCTTGGGAAGCTATGCACAACACCAGAGCCTAGTCCACCCTTCAAAGCAAGTTTGGAACTCTTTTTCTGAATGGCCATCAGAGCTGTCATCCTATTAACCCTGATGTCCTGAATGTCATCAAAATGTCTTTCTTTCAATATTTCCTTTATCTTCGGGTAAAGAAAGAAGTCATTGGGGGTCAGATCAGGTGAGTAGGGAGGGTGTTCTAATTCAGTTGTTCACTGGCTAAAAATTCCCTCACAGACAGTGCTGTGTGAGCTAGTGCATTGTAGTGATGCATGAGCCATGAATTGTTGGTGAAAAGTTCAGGCTGTCTAACTTTTTCATGCAGCCTCTTCAGCACCTCCAAATAGTAAACTTGGTTAACTGTTTGTCCAGTTGGTACAAATTCATAATGAATAATCCCTCTGATATCAAAAAAGGTTAGCAACATTGTGACAACAAGCCTGAGAACTTAATTGTCGGACCTCCTATAATTAAGAATCTTGAGAGAGGAAGGTTCTCCTGGATTATCCAGGTGGACCCAATGCCACTCCAAGGTCCTTATAAACAGGAGGCAGGAGCGCTAGAGTCAGAGATGTGACAACAAAAGCAGATGTGACAACAAAAGCAGATGTGGGCAACCTCTGGAAACTAGAAAAGGCAAAGAAACAAATTCTTCCCCAGCATCTCCAGAAGGGAAGTCTGCCCTACTGACCCATTTTAGGCTTCCGACCTCTAGAACTGTAAGAGAATAAATTTGTTGTTTTAGGCACTAAATTTGTAGTGATTTGTTACAGCAGCCATGGGAAACGAATACAATGTCTATATCCTAAGTATCTTATAACAACATTATCCATATTAAACTTGAAGTCCTACACCTAATATATTTAAATCCCTAAGACTAATGTTTCCTGGTATTTCAAATAGCCCATTTCAATGTTCTGAATGAAATGCTTCTCCATCTTCATAAAGAAAATGATTTAAAATATACCTGTGAGCTTTTAAGTGAATATTATACTGTATACTCTAGACATTTCTAAAACCTAAGAGAGAAGAGCCACTTTCCTTTCCCTTGGAAAATAATGTAGGCATGTTATCATGTAACTGACACACTTTCACACACTGACCCACAGCTTTACAAATCTAAAGTAGGCAGGCATAACTGGAGGCGAATGCAAATTCTCTGTTTTTGCTCAGACACTTGTGAACATTTTTAACACCCATCACAGTAGCAACTTTCATCAGCTCAACTGTACAAAAGTTAAAATCTCTTTCTAATTTTGATTCTAATAAATGCCTTGGAAAAAGTGGGTCCCTGTTTGTTTACTTATATAAATTTAGAAGCACTGTGAAATCTCAAACAAAATTAGGTACCAGGGAAAGAAAAAAAAAAAAGCAGATAACCTAATTAACCAAGCCTGAGTCACTTACATTCACAGGACTGGATAACGCTGGCCAGTGGACTGAAGGGAGAGCAGACAAGCACCGAGGGAAGACCCAGCTGCCCAGGAATAGAATTCAAACAACAGGAGCGAAGATCATTAGCAGACTGATGAGGCTTTGGTTGTTCTTGTCATTGAGCATCAACAGTCCTGTAGTTGGAAGGTTCCTAACGTCATCATTGTTATTTGAATAAGCCAGGAAACAACAGATGCCAGAAATGCATCTTTTGTGGCCATACATTTAATAGAAAAAGCTTTGGTTTTCGGAAAACCCTGCTATGTGTCCCTGTGCTCTCCAACTGGACACTACAATCACCCAATGCTAGACTGCTCTGGGAGAGCCAAAGGAACATTAGTTGGTTCTCCTGCATTATTCATTTCTCCAATCAGAGTTCCAAACAGCCGAATGTGCCTGGCGTACTAGACTAACTCCCTTACAAAAAGATCTCACCCAGAGCTGGCATTATGACCATTAGCCAAAAGTATTGTAATTGTTTTTCTTTTCTGGATTTTCCCCATTACCTAAGGTCTCCTTGTAAACAGGTTCCTTCTCACTCTCTGATAGTAACGATTTATACAGAACAAATGATTTAAAGTGCCAGATTCCCTATGCGAACTCCTTGTTGCGTTCCTGCAAAGAAGTAGGCTGGCAAATAGTTGCTATTTTTTTTTTTTTTTACCAGGAAAAAGTGAAATGAAAGTGAATGACTTTTATTTTCTTAACTTTTTTTAAAAATTTATTGGGGTGACAATTGTTAGTAAAATTACATAGATTTCAGGGGTACAATTCTGTATTACATCATCTATAAATCCCATTGTGTGTTCACCACCCAGAGTCAGTTCTCCTTCCATCACCATATATTTGATCAAATTAAAAAAAAAAAAAAAAAGTCAATGACTTGTCTGTGTATGCCAGCTGTCATCTGGGACAACCGGGACTCTTCACCCACTTGGCACACGACAGGAACTTCCAAGTCTCTTTTTACCCCTCAGGGCACAGGGCAGAGTCAGCCATAGTCCAGGTTTCCCAAAAGCCATGATTTCAAATAATTTTATTTTCAACACAGTGAATTGTTTAATTTAAAACTAAATGTGATTTAATCCTTATGCTGGTTGAAGACTGCTCACCTAAATGTTTAAAAAATAGATAAAATCTTTAGATTGTGTCATGATTCAGAGTTAAGAAAATATGGTCACTGTATTTTTATATAGTATCACGTGTAATAATAAGGTTTAAATTTAACCCCCAAATTAAATGTAACTGACAATGCACCGAATTCAGACAAATGAGCTCTCTTTCCTAGTTATTGCAGCTGTGGCTCTGAGCTAATTTCCAATTCCTTTTCACCAAAGTTGCTTGTTTCTCCTTCTACCCACTCACTCCAAAAAATACAAATACAAAGTGAAGTGCTGTAGGGTAGGTGCAGATGGATGAAACCCACAGGCAGTAACGAGCTCTGGCTCCCACATGAGGCAGAGCTTTGCTTACACTGTGTCTGTGACCCTCCACTGAGCCTTAGCAGGGACACTCTAGCATCACGGTATTTCCAGATCCCAAAGTTGAGGGTAGGGGTGAGGTGGGGTGGGTGAAACGCTCACAAAAATGCATTATTCTAAGAATGCAGTAGCACGAAGCATAGATGAAACATTTTACCTATTTGGGAAACGACTTAAAGTGACACTACCCGCTACGAAATAGTCACAGAAAATTGCCCATTCTTTCTTCTCTCTCCTCCATTTAAACTTGCACAGCCTGTGGTTATAAAACATACCTGGAGGCCTTTACTGCCATATGCCTGGATTTTCCAAAAGGCTCAAACTAGATACTAGTGGGCCTAGCAGAATGTCAATAGATGGGTCAAATTACTAAGGAAATCATTACGATTATATTCTATATTATTGGAGAGTTTACATTTTTGCCAACTATTTCCATGGCTGTTTTGAAGTGAAACGGAGAAGATTGCTATGAGGTCACTTTGGTGAAAAAGAAAGGCACCAAGTCAAGCCCATAACACGTCTCCTGATTCTTAGTCCTATACAAAATAACCTTAGAAAACACTTGCCCCAACAAGGATGGGTCAGTTGAATATTTAACACCCAATACTCAGTTGAGTATTTAGTACCCAAGGTGCTATCTAGGGAAGCAATTGGAGTTTGGCATGAATTCGATTATTTCATTCACTCACTCATTCATTGAATAATCATTCCACAAATAGGCACTATTTGAGTCCCAACTATGTGCCAGAGAGGAGAACGAGACAGCCATGGCCCTGCCATCACAGAATTTACAGCCTCATGTTGTGCCTCTGCCTCAGTGACAGGGACCTGGGAATGAGGCCATGCCCGCAGAGTTCTACACACTCCTGACAAGTGAGGAAGGGGCTTTAAGGCAGACGCTCCAGGAGTTAAGATGGCAAAAGAGCCATAGGAGTTGGGGATTCTTCCCAAGAAGAAAGGGTACCATTAGTTTCAGAAACACTTCTTACCATATCCTCCTCTTAGACATTTAGAAGAAAATTAAAAAGCACTGAAAAGTGCTAAATTTCATTCACCCAGTAAATATGTTTACCATGGAACATCCCATAGAACCAGCCTTCCGTGGCACCCACTGTGGAAGTGCTGATAGGTCCACAGTTTCAGAGCAGAGTCAGAGGGCTCTGATTTAGAAAGCACATTTTTCTAACAGCACACACCCTTGTCAGGATGCCTGCTATGACACTCACTTCTGGGACCCCCAATGCTTAAGCCACTCCCAAAGGAGGCAGAGCACAAAGAAACCACTTCCTTCAGCTTTGGGCACCTTTCTTGGTTTCTGGGTCATGGATTTTCTTGGGACTTGGCTTCATAAGCTTCTGATTTTGGTAACTCTCTGTGCTCTTTGAGCCATGTCTTGTCACAACCCCATTTGGCTTCATGGTACCTGTTCTCATCCTTTGGTCCAGGGATATATATCCTGACCCTGGGCCTCAGAGCTTTACTCACAACTCTGAGTCCAAGGGGCTCCCTTGTGAGGCTTTGTCCACTCTTGCTTCTGTGTCAACATATGGCTCCCTACCTTAAACCTACCCTGGTATTTCCTTGTGAGCATTAGTTATCTTTCAGGAGAGTGTAATAGTCCATCCCCATTTTAATCAAGAGAACTTAACAGTGGTCCAGTGACTCTGGAAAGGCCAGGAGGCACTGATGTCTTATATCACATATTATTTCATGTCCCAACAAATGAAGAGGTGGTTGCAGTTTTTACTTCTATTTTCCAAGTTAGGAAAGTGATCATTTGAGAAGTAGTAATTTGCCCAAGGTCACAGAGCTTAAGTGATAGAACCAGGATTTGAATCCAGGCAGTCTGACCTCACAGTGCATGCTACTCTGAACCAATAAGCCCCCCTTCACTTATCCTCTCTTATCGAGGCCTACCTATTCACCTTCTGGAACCACTGCCCAGGAGCATGGCACTCCTACATGGTCATGACCTTGGGGCAGCCCAGGGTTCCCACCACCACTGCTCCCTCACCAGTCCGGTCAGAACATCATACCCTGGGTTTGTTCTCCTCTCCGTCCCTTCATCAGAGTAATGTATTTCTACCAGAGTTAACAGGTAAGCCACTCTGTGCTACTGTTTCCTTTCTGGTAATAAAATGCTTTAACCCAGGCTAAATGTGTATGTCCCTAAAGGCTCATGCAGGGGCTCTAATGGTAGGAAGGTAGAGACCTATGGGAGGTGACTACTGGGTCGGATTTGGAACTGCAGCATTCCATGACCCCTGCTTACTTTGCCTGGACCATCATTCTCAATCCTCCCTGCTCAAGAGCATCATGGAAGCTTTTTGGGTTCAAAGAGGATTTTATGAATTTGACTTCAAAGGCAAGGGAAATAAAAGTTAAAATAAATCAAACTAAAAAGCTTCTGCACAGCAAAAGAAACCATTGACAAAATAAAGAGGCAACCAACTGAATGGGAGAAGATATTTGCAAACAACACCTCTGATAAGGGGCTAATATCCAAAATACATAAAGAATTCTTATAATTCAACAACAAAAAAACAAACAAACCAATTGAAAAATGGGCAGAGGACCTGAAGAGACATTTCCCCAAAGAAGACATACAAATGGCAAATAGACATGTGAAAAAATGCTCAACATCACTAATCATCAGAGAAATGCAAATAAAAACCACAATGAGCTATCACCTCACCCCAGTCAGAATGGCTATCATCAACAAGACAAATAGTAACAAGTGTTGGAGAGGCTGTGGAGAAAAAGGAACCCTCATACACTGTTGGTGGCAATGCAGACTGGTGCAGCCACTATGGAAGGCAGTGTGGAGGTTCCTCAAAAAATTACAAATAGAATTACTATATGACCCAGCAATCCCTCTCCTGGGTATCTACCCCCCAAATATGAAAACATTTATTCATAAAGATATATGTGCTCTGATGTTCATTGCTGTTTTATTTACAGTGGCCAAGATATGGAAACAACCAAAGTGTCCTTCGGTAGATGATTGGATAAAGAAGATGTGGTATATATACACAATGGAATACTACTCTGCCATAAGAAAAGATGAAATAGTACCATTTGCAACAACGTGAATGGATCTTGAGATTATTATGCTAAGTGAAATAAGCCACACAGAAAAAGGTCGAGAACCATATGATTTCACTGATATGTGGGATATAAAACTGAAAGCAACAAAGGAACAAGACAAACAAATAAAGAAACAAAAACTCATAGACACAGACAATAGTTTAGTGGTTACCAGAGCGTAAGGGGGTGGTGGTGGTAGATGAGAGTAAAAGGGATCAAATATATGGTGATGGAAGGAGAACTGACTGGGTGGTAAACACGCAATGTGATACATAGATGATGTAGTACAGAATTATACACCTGAAACCTACGTAACTTTACTAACCATTGCCATGACAATAAACTTTAAAAAGAAAAAATCAAAAATCTATACCCAGGCCACACCCCAAATCAAATGTCTGGGAGAGGGACCCCAGCACTGGCATTCTATTAAAGTGCTCTAGGCAATTCTTACATGAAACTAGTGTTGAATACTCGTTTCCTAAACATAGGGCTAACTGTGTAAATGGAAACACGTTTTCTAAATTTTGGTCTTTGCACACCCCACGGAGGCTGGTGAAAGATGACAAATGTGCCTCCTCAGAGGAGGAAAGAGCTTTAATGTTCATGGACCTGACTCTGATTACCACATGCTCTTGGGCCAGAATCAGCTTCTTTGGGGTTTGGTTTTCTCACCCAGTAATGAGGGATTAATACTAACTTACCTCAAAGGTGGCTAATGAGAAGTGACTAACTCAGATGGTCATTGGGTGCTACTTTGGCAAAGTTAAGATGCTTCTATAACAAGCAAAGGGATTTGAGTGGTTTGCGTCTTAAATATTGCCAAAAAGCACCAGTAATTATAAATAAGGAACCAGAGTGGAGCAGACAGCATAGACTCACTGATCAGCTATAGATGGCTGCCACTCTTCCTTCCCTCCCATCAATATCTTTCCTCTGGATAGCAATCTGAGGGGAAAAAATCAAAAGAAAAGACCATAGTATCTTGAAGGTTCTTTGGCACACCCTTACAAAGCCAGGCTGTCTGTTGACAAACCATTTCCTGGAAGCAGGTATGCCCCAACTTAAAGAAAGTGGGGACTACAATGAGAGAAATAACCAAACAAAGTGTTCTTTTATTTTATAAGCTTCCTTGAAATAGAAACTTCCTTTGTGCATAGTTCATTAACTTATTATCCTTGGGGAGAAAAAAAATCAATCCAAACTAGAGATGTAACAATGAAATGATCATGTGAACCAGTGGGGAAATGTGATATAATTTACAAAACCTGTACAGTAACTCATATTTGAAGTAAGCTTTTAACCCACGAAGCTAGAAAGAACTCTAAGAGAAAGAGACATATGTATTTAGGTTGCAAGATAGAATTTTCAGCTTGTGCCATCACCATCTCATGTTACAAGTGATGGAGACCATGGGTAGTGAGTCAGGGTGGAGGACTCACCAACATGGATGTGAGGGGTCTACCCATGGCACGTCAGTTCTGCCAGCCAGGCTCTCCCCTCCTACAACTTCCGTGTGGCCAGCACCGAGGTTCGCCCCCTTTGCACAGAACCATTTACACTCACTCCCAGTAGATCTGTTATAAGCTGAGTGCTATGCTAGGCTTTCTAAGGAAGGTGAAGGTAATAGGGCATGCCCCGCCCTCTACTCTTGTCAACCTCGGGTGGCCATATACCCAAATGTGACAGCCTTGATTTTTGGGAAGTGTTCCTAAGTAAGCTTAGGGATAGGGCTGCCAGATGAAATAGAGGATACCCAGCTAAATCTAAATTTCAGGTGAACTACCAATAATGTTTTAGCATGTGTCCCAAATACTTCATGGAACATACTTGTACTAAAAAAAAAAAAAATTCAATGTTTATCTGAAATTCAAATTTGACTTGGTGTCTTGTATTTTTATTTGCTAATTTTGACAATGCTACTTAGGGGATCTGTAGGTTTTGATGTGAGCTTTGAATGAGCCCCATCCTTAGGTAGCTCCTTACAAATGGGGCACCTGGAGTTGTTTCTCAGTTGCAGGGATGATCTGGGCTGATGACTTCCTACTTGCATCATATCTCTTTGCGACCAATGACTTAGATCCACAACAGGAGTTTTTAGTGATGCCAGGTGGTCATGTTGGGTTGAGGGTGCAGATTGTGACTTCAGGACCTACTGTCCCCTAAAGGCAAGACTTGCCTTCAAGGCCTAAAGCAGTGCCTATATTCTAGAATCACTTGTTAAATGTGAGGGCATAGAACTTGCCTCCTCAAGTTCTGAGCAGACACATGTTTGGCTGAAATTCCTGGTGCTGGGCAGTCTTTCCATAGCAGGAGGTCCTTGTAGAGTGAGAAGGTTAAGAGGAGCAGGTGTCTCACAAGGCTTGGTTGGTGTGAGTGAAGAATCACCCAGGAAGTTTTATGCAGCGGTAGACCTCAAGCCCAAGCCATACAGATTCTGGTTCCAAGGTTCCGGAGTCAGCCTCAGGAAACTGCACTTTTTAACCACACCACTGATTCTGACCCCAGTGGCTGGGCACCTGTGTTTGGGCCTTGCACCTTTCCTCTCAGGCCTCTGGGAAGATTCCAACCACAGGCCCTCAGGGGTCCATTTCAACGGGTGCTCCTTTCCACTGACCTTGCACCTCAGATACAGCTGAGACAATGAGAGGACTCTAGCTTCTCTTCCTGTGTCACCTTCATGTAGTCCTTTCTTTCCGTCTTTGTGTCTCCAACCCTGACTACCACAAGGGCTGCCAAAAATGTGTCCCTTTTTGTCGGTCACTTTATACTGTTAGCATTCCCAGACCTTATTTTTCTATTAGCATGGCCTGCCATTTCACCGATGGCTGCAAAGGCAGCTTCTGATTCGTACGACTGGGAATGTCCTGTTCCATACTGCTCCACATCTAACAGGACAGGGCTGAGGGGCCACATCGCCTCACTCTTAAAACAAGCTCAGTTAGATGCAGAAAAGTTGGTGGCATGATGGATGTGCTCCTTGAGTCAGGGTCTCTGCTGTGGCAGGTGAGGAGTGAGCCCAAAGGGAATGGCACATCCCCCAGACAATCCTGTCTATGGACAAATAAAATAACCCTACTGAGATGTCTTTGTGACAATCTAAATCCTGGAAGGAACTATTCCCAAAGACAAGAGGTGGATGATTTGTGCAGTACACGATGGGACTGAAAATGGCTCAAGTGGAGAGAGCAAATGGCCTGAGATGAAAAGCAGATCCCTGACCTTACCTGGCATAATTTCCAGAAAATGTGCTCCTTTATTCCAATTTCATAATAGGCAAACCCAACCCCTCCTTGAATGTTTCAATCATTCTTTCACTCATTTGGCAAATATATACTGAGCACCTGCCATATAGATAGACTAACACATTTCAAAATTAAAAGACTCATTTTAATTGACCAGGAATTGAGAGCTTACTTGCTCTGACAACTAGTACTTTTTTATTAAGTTACCAGAAATACGAGGCAAGGCATTCGGGCCTCTGGGGAGGGCTTTCGGTGATAATTAGAGTCAGAAGCATTTGGTGAAGTTCTGGTAGGCAACTGTGTGAGTGGCAGGGCTCTACCACTGAGGGGCTCGTCCTTGACCAATTCCCAGGAGGCGACGGGAGCCCAAGGATGACTGGAAACTCTATTCTGTCTGTGGTTTCATATTTATCCTGGGAAGCAAGGGCTCAATACAATTCATGGTACTTCCGACAAGTATAAGCAGATCCTTTCATGTAAACTTGCAAAGAAGATCAGTGTAGGTTTTAAGTCATGATTCTACAGACTCAAGAAGGAGCTTTTACTGACACCTATAGAGGTGACGCACCAGCATTTCTGTTAAAACACAACAGCTCTAATTAGACCTGCACTCACTCAACAAAGATGTTCGGTGTCAAAGATCAAAGAACCCTGTAATCACACTGCCACTCAGCACAAAAGGACACGGCAGAGATTAGAGATTGTATTTGGATGAACCAGTAATCTGGGAACAATCTCCACCAATTTCCCCCCAAAAGCCATGCCCAATTTGCCTTTGAGCCTTTGCCGATAATGCTCCTTCGGCATGAAACACCCTTCCCAAAGGGGGAAAAGCCAACACATTTGTTTCAAAGGTCAACATCAAGCTTGTTTATTCCCTGTCCATTCATTCAGTCACTCAGTCACTCAACCTGTATGGAGCACTTAATACACGCCAGTCCTTTGGACGCACCAAGGATGTGGACGTGAAACAAGTCCCTTTGGGAAGCTTAGAGTTTCAGGGAAGAGGCAAATAGGAAATTGTAGAACTGTGTGGTTAGTGTTGTAATCAGCGTTGGTAGTATACAGGGGTATTGGGGAAGTTAGGAAGGCTTCCTAGAGGAGGCAGGGCCTAAATGGAGTCCTGACGATGAGGCAGTACTTGTTGGAGGCAGATATTATGGGTCTGATGATGGAATTGGGTCGTGCGATCCATTCTCTCTCACTTTGCTCTCTTTGTATAAACGATCCATGTTGATCATATGGCCAAGCAGGGCTGGGAGTGCTGCCGGGGCCATGAAAGAAAGAGAAATGTCTTCCTGGAGAGTAAGATATGTGCCATGCGTAGCCTGGTGCCCATCGTGCACTAACATGTTGATACAACCATTCTGGATGTTAATACAATCTCATTTTAAGATGACAGACTAAGCATGCAAGGTTACCTGTCCTACCTCCAAAAATTCCACCTAAGTAGCAGAAAATATGTGTGAAAAAGAATAATGTATAATAGGGATGGAAATCAGAAAAGGTTATCATCAGTGGACAGAAATTTGAAGGAATTTCTGGAAAACAGCAAGCAGGTACAGTTGGATTGAGCCAATAAAAACCACCACGTAAAACAGATTTCAGAAAGAGTTGATAAAGAGGTGAGAGCCATTCTTCCCAACAGAATCCTGAAGAATTTAGGGTTGGAATCACAGGAAGAAGGAGCAGTCAAGGTAATTAATAAAAGGGCACTGCAAAATGCTTTTCTCCCCATCTCTTTCCACCCACTTCAAGCTCTGCACAGAAGGGCAGTACATCAGTGTAGCTCAGCCCCCAAATACTTTTGTGGCAGTTTGGGCAATCATCAACTTGCCTGTCTTCTTCTTACTCTCAAACATGCTACTCATGATCGCCAGTCACTGCCAGCCCTGACATTCATGAGAAGCATGGTAGAAAAACATTCCCATATATACAGCCAAGGAAATCTCACCAACTACCTCTACAGTCCTTCATTTATAAATGTGATTGGGATAGTCAAAGTCACCATTTAAGGAAAACCAACAACATAAAAGAGAAGGGTCTAGAAGAACAACAGAACAACTGATGCCAAAGTAAACAGTTGAAACAGGACATAGAAGATAATTTTTTTTTTTTTTAAGTACTGTTATTGTTTTTAGGGAAATTTGAGAGAACACTGCATCTAAAAACAATAGTATGTTGCTACGAAGAAAGAGCTGTTAGGAACAAACAAACAGATTTTATAAAATGGAAGAAAATTTTTAAAAAGACCTTCAGTAGAAAGGATGAATCATTGAAATTAAATGAAATGACATAAAAATAAATTTGAGATCCAGAATACAAATTTGAGGAAATTCTCTGAGAGTACATAAAAAAGAAGAGAGAAAATATGAGAGAAAAGTCAAGAACATAGGGGAGAGATCCAAGAGATCTAGTATCTCCCAGAGTTAAAAGACATATGATCCTTTCAATAATAAGAGTTATTGGAAAAGAAAAGAAAGACGATAGAGAAGCTGAACACTTCAAAGAAATAATAGAAGAACATTTTCCTGAGCTGAAAACACCTTGAGTCTTCAGATTAAAAAGCCTGAAGAGGAATCATGAAAAAATACATACCTGGATACTTCCTTGTTAAATTTATGCTCTCCAACTACAAAGAGAATATTCTGAAAGCTCACAGAGCAGGGGAATAAGCGCTGTCTACAAAGGAATCAAAGTGGCAGCAGATTTGCATTTGCTTTTCAGACGGCTAAAAGACGATGGAATAAAGCCTGTAAAATTGTGGTGTCGTTATTCTGAATCTACTTTTCAATTATGAGAGCAAAATTAAGATTTACAAGGACTTAGCCCTTCTTTTGCCATTTGAAAACAACAAACAAAAAATATACTCTAGTAAAATGGAAAATGAATCTAAGAAATAGGTTAACTGGGAAACAATGGAAATAATCCAGTTGTGATAGAAAGAAATCCTAGGGAAACAGCCTATATTTAGTCCGAATTAGAATAGCAGGACAGAGTGCTTGGTGAAAAACATCGTCAACGAGCAAAAAGTTATCATGGCCAAACTGGATACTTAAGAATCAAGAAGTAAACTATGACATGTCACATATGTACTAAAATTTAAGTTTTTCCAGGTCAATTAGAGAAAAGAAACTCTAGAAAGATAAATATCCATGAAGGGCAATCCTAGCCTAAATATGAAGCAAAATAAATAGTTTGTATTTAAACAATTAATAGAATATTAAAAAAAACTGGTGTCTGAAACAAATAAAATTAAGCATCTATTGTCAAGAAAGAGGGTCAATAAATACAGTGACTCCTCAAAACTCCCTGTGAGCTCTAGGTTGCGGGGGAAAGTAACTACTTCAATGATTTATTTTTCCTTCTGAAAGTGGTTTTTTACTTTATAGACTCTGCTCCTTGCAGATTATCCTTTTTATGTTTTTTTTTTTTCTTTCCAGGAGAACATTCCTATAGGTGGGATCAAGTTTTGAAATCTGTTTAAAAACCATTTTCTCTCCAAAGGTATTTTTGTTTGATCCATGTTTTTTTTAAATCTTTATGAGATAGTGAACTAAGCTTTACTAACTGAAAATATAAACCTACACCCCTTAAGAAAAAAACAGTTTTTAAAATTTGTTGATCCCTAATCTCTAAATAGTTGATTGATTTTCAACTTTCAATTGGCAATTCAATTTAGTTAGAAACCAATAATTCCTGCTTTAAAGAAACAGTTATCTGAAGTTAAAATCCTCAGGTTTGCTTCAGAGTTCTTTTTTCCTACTGAAGAAAATATCTATTTTTATTGAAGAAATATAATGTTGAAGAAATACAATGATGTTTAATTTTAAAATATGAATATTGGTTATTTTGGGCAGTAGAATATTAAGTGACATTTATTTTTTCTTTATGTTATTCTGTATTTTTCAAATGTTCTATCATAAACATTGATTCTATACTTAAGTTACTTAAAATGAGTATTAATAGAAGACTAATATAAGATTATTTGAGTAAATTGTTGGAACCAGAAAGTCTCAAGTCCACAATGGTTTTCCTTTTGACAAGCAAGGTGGTGAGCTGAGCGATTACATAAAGATTGTACTCAATATGGTTTAAGCAGGTAGTCTGGAATGCATGCTTCAACCCATCATCTCTGTCCTATGCCTAAAATCTCTCTCTCATGGAACTTTGTGTAAACTTTGTCCACTTATGTAAATCTAAGAAACTACCAATTATTTGGGGACTTTCAGGAGGAACTTTATTAATTAAAGAGCTTATACAAGGAAAAGAGGAACTGTAGGTTTATTTTAAACTTCCTTAAAATGCCCCTGTTTAAAAAAAGTAGAATGGTGGTTACCAGGGCTTGAGGGGGAGGGGAAAACGGGGAATTAGTGTTTAATGGGGACAGGATTTCAGTTCGGGAAGGTGAAGGAGTTCTGGAGCTGTATGGTGGTGATGGTTGCACAACAATGTGAATGTATTAATGCCACTGAATTGTACATTTAAAAATGGTTAAAATTGTTAATTTTATGTTATGTCTATTTTACCACAATAAAAATTCCCTATTTCTTAAATCTAGACGTGATTTAACACCATTTCAGTAAGACCTTTTCCTTTTTTACATTATCTCAAAATCAGTATCTTTTTGTCAACCTGTAGCATAACTAAGTTTTGTGCCTTTTACAAGACACTTTGTGACTTTCCCAAAGCAATCCTCCTGGAGAGGATGCTGATGGGACAGCTCATGGCCTCTTGGTCAGTTCATGGCATTAAGCCCGAGGCTGTTTTGAGGGATAGAGTTATTTACTGAAAAGCAATGGATTAGGCTTTTAAAATTGGAAGTTTACCAACATTTTTGGAGGTGAGCATAGCAGATTTTAGTGCCAGGTACTTTTACAAAGTGGAATTTGGACCAGAGGTTGCATCTTTCCTAAATAGCTTCTGTTTTGTGAAAACATCTTCTGGGTATACCAGAAAAATAATCTCATGGAAACTATAACTTCCTTTTAAAATTTTGTTTACACTCTCTATAAAGAAAACCCCCAAGAGAGTGAAAAGTTGGCTTTAACTGTCCCTAGCAATTGGCCTTGTAGGAGAGCTCAGAGTTCATCAAGGGTTCCACAGCCATTCACTCCTGAATGGCCAGAAAGCAGCAGCATCTAGGTGAGCCACAGCCTTAGGAAATAGAAATCCAATGCCAAACATACACAATTGCCAGCTCAATGTTGAGTCATGCTCTAGAAGGGTAAAGCTCCTCTTTTACCCTCTTTCCAAGACTGAGATAACGGACACTCTGTCCTCAACTGGTTTAAAAACTATGTGTGACTGGAGAGTTAAAAATATATATACATCACAGATTCAGTTCTGTGAGGTGTTGGAACCAAGGGCCAGTCCTAATCTGCACGCCACTGTGGTGAATTTATCGATATTAGCGTGTGAACTTACACCTCACTGCAATGACGAACAAATGGTGTTTTTGTTAGGTAAGCACGGATCTATTTCCTATTAGTCTTTATACTGTACATATCTATTATCACACTTTTTGCATGTGTAATCTACAATATTTTTCTTAAGAATGGGACGGTCTGGTTAGAACATTCTGATAGTTGCCAAATACGTATGTTGATGGCCATTTTTCAAAGACTTTGGATGTAATGAAGTGTACTTACAACTAAAATTTCACTGAACATAATTTAGTTTCTCACTGATGACTTAATCAAAAGGTTTATCAGGAAAACGGTGCAATATCCCAGTGGTTTCATTATGAATATCTAGTATAATTATATAATCATTAAGGTATGGCTCTATAGAAAATGTTATGAAGTATTGATTTTTTTCAGTTGGTTTGGGTTTTATGTGAATATGACTTTGATGAATAACAGATTATATTTAAAAAATATGAAGTTACACAGCTCTCCCTACAGATACCACCCAGCTATAGATAAAACAGCTGCTCATACAGTACTGAGGGCAAAAGAGAATTAACATTTTTTTTAATTTAAAAAGTTAGAACTTTTCTATGAGAAAGGTGGAGAAAAAGAAAGCACTTAACAAATATGCAGGGTT
Source organism: Rhinolophus sinicus (assembly GCF_036562045.2). Classification (NCBI taxonomy): domain Eukaryota; kingdom Metazoa; phylum Chordata; class Mammalia; order Chiroptera; family Rhinolophidae; genus Rhinolophus; species Rhinolophus sinicus. The sequence goes on along the minus strand of NC_133761.1, from coordinate 29,492,073 downwards.
TAAAAAGTAAATTGTCAAAGTAAAAGAAAACAGTGATAAAACTATGATAACACTGACACATATATCACTCACTTGCGTGCAACCTTTTACTAGCTTCCTGCTAATTGTCAGTTTAAATCCTGCTTATTTTAAATTGGTAAGTTCTAGATTCTCCACAGACCACCTTATGGATTGTACATTTTTTCTTTTCCCAACCATTTTCTTGACCCCCGATGGGTGAGTGTCTTATTTCTGTTATCTGGATGTACTTATGATGTTTCTTACTCATGGACAATCCTTTCAACTTCTGTCGGTCATGCAAATGTTCTTCATCCTTTAAGGCCCAATTCAAAGCTCACTTCTTTTCTAAAGTCACCTCAATGTCACATATCCTTCTGTAGTTAATCTATTTATTAATCACTTACCAGAGATTTAATGAGTAGATACTATGAGTCCAGCACTACACTAGGTGTAGGACAGGTTGTAGCCAACATGGAAGACACAGCTTTGGACTTCAGCTGCATATGCTGACCAGCCTCTCCCAAAGGACTATAACCTTTTCAAAGATTGGCTGGTCCTACAATACCCTTGCAGTATCCTACTTAGCTGGAATATCTTGGATGAGGTGGGACACATGCTGGTCATTAAAAGGTCTGGATGATTGGACCACATCTGCCTGGTGTCTATGGTAAGCAAATGAGAGACAACTGGAGGAACATTACCAGTGATTGAACACGAAAGAAAGCTTATCATAGGTGCTTAACTCCAGGGCCCACTATATGGAGTTAACAAACATTGAATGAATATATGAACGAGCAAACAAACCGATTAGCCTTCTAAATGCAAAGTGGGAAGACCCACAGAAGGGGGTGACATGTAAGTAAGTGTGAAGAGAATCAGGGGTATTGATGTCTCTGCAGCAGAAGGGACAGAGATGCCTCCTTGAGTGAGGACACAAGGACATTTCTGAGTATTCCAAGTGCTAGGTTTGACCAACACACGGAGCTGCAAGCCAGTGGGATAGCTGCCATTTTGGCAGCTTTGTCAAGAGGATAAAGGCTTCGCTGAATGAACTAAATCTTACCTGGCCAAGAGGAATTTCCCAGCTTTACTATAAAGAGAGAGAGAGAGAGAGAGAGAGAGAGAGAGAGAGAGAGAGAGAGAGAGAGAGAGAGAGAGAGAAAAGGCTTAGAAGCATTGGAAATGGGTCCAAAGAGAGTGTCAATGAGACAGCTGGGTCTAACAATAGAAAACTAAGCAGCAGATTAGACAGAGTAGGTGTGAGAGAGGGAGACAAAAAGCAGATAAAAAGAACTAAGAAGTGACCAGAGGAAAATGGCAAAAGTACTGCCACCCACACTGGACTGTCCTACAGAGAGGGTCCCAGGTAGCAGGAGGCAAAATGGGAGATTTTACTGAAGCACACAGTCCGGCTTCAGTGTAGCCCAAATCTTCTCTTACAACCAGCAACAGCGTTAATATGTAAGACTGTTCCAAATTTCCAAACAAGATGTGCACCTAAAGCCCATTTGTAATTTGATTGGTTGCTGAAATATATTTTCCTCCAGAATTTTTTAAATTAGATATTTATGCCAAATCACAAAAACCTATTTAATCTATATATGCCTAAAGTTTCATCTTCAATACTGGTATCTCAGTCATCTCTAATTACCCCATTTGTTCCAGTTACTCTGGTGTCTAAGAAATAACTCCAGAACGTATGGACTGAAAACAATTACAATTTTTATTTTGTTCATGACTCTGCAATTTTAGGGCAGGGCTGGGCAGAAATGGCTCATCTCTGGTCTACCTGGTGTCAGGAGGGGTAAGGGGGAGCTGATGCTGGAGCCTGGAATCCACTGAAGGTTTGCGCTCTCACAGGTCCGGCAGTTGATGCTGGCTGTTGGCTGAGACCTTACATGGATGTATTGGCTGAAAACCTACATGTGGCCTCTCTATATGGTCTGGGCTTCCTCACAACATGACCTCTGGTTTCCAAGGGCAAGTGTCATGTGCTGGAGAAACAAAGAATAGCTGAGAGAAGAAGAAACTGTGTTCTTTTTATGATCCAGCCTTGGAAGTCACCTAGCATTCTTTCCACTGTCCTCTATCCGTTGGACCAATCACAAGCTTATGTGGATTCAAAGGGAGGGGAATAGACTCACCTCTTGATGGAGAGAGGCAAGATTCTAGAAGAGCATGTGGAAATCAATATAATTATATGGCCATTTTTGGAGAGTACAATCTGTCACAACATATAACACTACTTCTAGGAAAAATACAATATATTCCAGCTTGAAAGGCAACATAGCATAGTGAATAAAGAGCCAAGAGTCAAGAGCCAAACAGCTAGAGCGCCATTATATACTGTGTGACACTGGGCAATTTGCTTAAGCTCTCTTTGTCTCAGGCTCCTCATTTATAAAACTGGATGTTGTGAAGAAAACAGCACTTACTTGTAAAAGAGCTTACAAGACTATCTAGCTCCCCAAGTGTTAGCTGTGATAACACCAGGGAGATCCCTCCTCCAACTTGGGCAGTGGTGATTTTTGGTTCCTGGAGGGATGGTGGTGATGACGGCACTATCAGAGGTAGAACATTAATGATAACAATTCATTGTTGAGTACCTAATACTGGTCAGTTACTGTGCCAAGGACGTTAACTTAAAAATCCATAAGGCAGGTACTAACATTATCCAGGTAAGAAAACTGTGACGTAGGTAACTTTCCCAAAGTAGCACCTGCAAGTGGTTACAGACAGGATTTGCCCCTGGATCAGTTTATCTAGCTATAAGGAGCCTGAATCTCTGGATAACTGTGTGGAGCCAAGTCCTTCTCCCAAACCTGATTTGTGAGTGAGCAAGAAATGAAGAGTATTAAATTATGCCGTTGAGATTGGGGCTATTTATTAAAGCAGTGAGCCTATCTCGACGGGGTAAGTACAGGGCAGATGGGATGGATATACTTGGACACCACTAACTTAAGAATTCCTTTCATAAAATAAAATGCCTCTCATTATTTGCATACGACAGAGTATTTGCATAAAAGAAAATTATTCCCTAGGTAAGTACCTAAAAGTTCTCATTTTCTTCTGAACTGGAGGACAGATAGCCTTTGGCCCACTGGAAGTAAAGCTTGGCATACTGATCTGGAACCCTTGACACTAATACGAATAGATTACTTACAAACTAGCCTGGCTGTTCACCAAATAAAGAAAGTCTCCTCTAAGGTTTGACTCTGATGTAAAATCTGTTGGTTCCCAGATTGTTTGCTTGTCTCTTTTGTTTTGATGTTAGTTTGCTTTTTCTTTTAAGTGAGGATTTTCCTCTTGACTACACTGGCCAGCATGGCAGCAGAGGAGAAACCTTGGCAGCTGATACACAGAGGTCTCTGGGCAGGTTGCCTATATAGTGAGACTGTAGGTTCCATGATGGTGTCTGTCTTGTTCACCACAGTATCTTTGGTGTCTAATCCAAGGCCTGGCACACAGTAGGTGCTCAAAACTTATTGAATGCATGAAAGACCAAATGTTTGACTTGAAGCTCAGGCAAGTAAAAGTCAGAAGTCGATAAAGTAACATGGGTTCTTTGTGCCAGTGGCACAGACCCCTCGGGGATCACATGGGGGAGGGACCAAAACGCCTCCTCTAATATTGTGGATGTGGTGACCAGCTAATAAATACTTGCTGATTGAGTGATGTTACCTCGTGCAGCACCTGATCCATGGTGAGATGTGGGAAGGCATAGGATGGGACAACTTGTAGGATGTTAGTTTTTATTTTATCTCCAAGGATGTTGTAAGCATGGTCATCACAAAATTGGTCGTGCTTTTAGATGTATGAATCACAGGAAAGTCTGTGGGAGTCAGCTAAGCAGACAGCCAAAGAATGTAACACTCTTCTCAACATCTACCTCTAAGGGATAGGGTTTAAATTCATTAAAGAAAATCTAGAATCATCCTTTAAAAAGTTTCTCCTTGCATAAAAGCAATATGCAGTCTTTGGTTTTCCTGCAGCCATTGGGACAAAATTCAGAAAAAAATCCCATTAGGATAAGCAGCTGCTAGAATATCCTTCAGACTAGAGATTTCTTTCCTGCAAATTACATATAGAACTTTAATGGTAGTTGCGTATACTATGATTTACATTAATGTAAACTAAATTTTAAAAGGATGCTGTGTCTCTAATTAAAGGTATTTATAAAAAGATGTCCAAAAAACTAAAGCTCACTGCAGAGATAAATAGAACAGACTATCTTTAGTTTGGAGAATGTGGCTCCAGTGATATTAAATATTTAGCATATAATTTTTATATCAAAGTCTTAACGAGCACTAACGTTTATGGCACCACTTCTGGAAACAATAAAAAAACACATACTTTGGATGCTATTTCTAGCTGGATTTCCATCACAAGGTACGATTTAAATAACGGTTGATTTCATAAAACGTAATGGCACATTTCTTTCTGAACTTAAAATTTCAAACACCTGCTGTCAAAGAAGCAAACAGTACAGTCTGGAGTAAGATATTTTAGACTTCTTCCAAGTTTCTTCATCAAAACCCCCAAAGCAGGTGTTCTTTCCTAGTCTAGTGAATAAGGAATGTTTGAGAAAATCCTCTTTCATAATTTCCCAGAGAACACACTAAGATAATCGTTAAGCTTCCATTTCAAATGCGAGGGATTTGGATTGAGTTTAAACAACAGCCTGTGCAAAACGTCATAGCTCCAATTCTCTCATGCTGAGATGGTGGGTGCTGATGTAAGAGAAAAGATGGCTTTGGACACTCTAAACACAGGGCTAGAAAGGCAATGATCCATGATGTCAGCCAACCAACTGCAAAGTTACCTAGTTGGTTGGAGAAAAAAATTAAGCAATAGCTTCTGCAAATTCAATGTGACATGGAGAATGAGACAATTACTAACATAGTCCCACGAAGCAATACTAAGTCAGATAAGATTCTGAGTTCAAATTACTTGGGAAGTATCTCCATTCCTGACTTCATTTTGAATGTGTTTTGTCCTGGGGACCATGTGGTAGATAAACCTGCAGGCCCTATCCTGAGTAACTGGAATTAACATTACAATTTATCGATTCATGTATGTACGTGCTTTACAGTAAACTGGGAAGTTACATAAATTCTTTAATGCTCATTTCAAATGTTGTACACGTTGTACCTTCTAGAGTATTCCTTCAGCTATGATCTCATATAATATCCGGTATTCTTCATCTAAGTACTACTTGCTTATTTTCTTTGAGCGGATAAAGGTCCCTTTGTACATAGCTCTAGTCTTACTTCTACGGTCCACGGTTTTCACTTGTATAACCTGCAGTAACACTGTTTGTCCTCTTAACACTCATCTAACCTCCTAAGAGTTTCTCAGTCCAAGTAACAGAAGATTGCTTATGGATTTCAAGGAGGAAAATAAAAGAAAGCTACAGTTTGGAAGCGACACAGATATATCATCCCTTTTCCCACAGAAATTAGAAAACACTGTGAAATTCACACATTCAGAGACTACAACTAGATGTAGTGGGACTGAATGTGGAAATGCTGGTGTGGCTCTTGTTCAGTGCAGTTCTATGACCTTTCGGCATCACTAGGTCACAGATCATTTAACCCAGGGGTAGACAGAATTCAAGGGGATCCAGGAACTTGGATGGGGAAAATATTACATCTTTAGTTTCACTAACTTCAAACTGAAATTTAGTATTTCTTTTAATTAAAATGCAGGCCACAAACCATAGTATCTATGATTTGGTTACCAAGAAAAATGACAGATATTCTTATATCACATTATAGTCATTACAAATATCTCGAAATATCTTTTACACTCAACATTACTTTATAATTATGCTAGTTATACCCGCTGCTAGTTTGTATTATTTAATAATAAATTATTAACAAAGCACATATCACAACTTTGAAAATTCTGATTAATGTATCTCAATAAAAGTGGTTCCCTTTGTAATCTTGCACACCTATCTTATGCATTTAACAACATTATTCTGAGAGGAGTCTATAGGCGTCACCAGGCTGCCAAAGAGGTCCACCGCACCACAAAGGTTAAAAATCCCTAAAACTATACACAAAATATTTAATAATGTAACAGCCAAGTTTCTAGAGCAAATCATTTCTTGCTAGCATCTTTTTGAAGCTGAAACAAACTTGACCTTGAATTCAACACAGTTTCATTGTTGTAAATAGAGGATTCTGATGAGAGTCATATTTTTTTCTTATTTTGCCATGAGAAAAGACCTGTAGATTCTAGAAAATCTCTGCTATTATAGCATCGGTTGCTTTCTTCTAATGGTAAACTTTATCATTTACACTGTGCCATCAACACTGAATTGTTCTCTTATATTTCATACCGCCAAAACCCAGTCTGTTTCATAAGGGCACTGAATACAATTATTTTATAACCTTAATTTAAAACATCACACAAAGAGCATCAAGAAAGCTGCTTGGAAAAGTATAATGATAATGCCTTATTTTGAGTGAAAAAAGTAAACATCAAAGTACTCCATCTAAGACAGTGCTTTTAAATAACAGTGCTACTTGTCCTGTTCACGCTCATTTGAAATGTTGCAAATCAATCAACATATTTCCAGGGATGCTACGACTATGGCCTCTGAGTTATGAGATTAATTAAATGATGACATGTGCCTCAGTAAATGTGCCTTAAGCATATAAGCACATTAGACTTTTCGGAAAACCCTCCATGAAGACTCTGACCAAAAAGAGACATATGCAATGCCAGCTACTTAAATGAAAATTCACTCATTGAAAACTATTGCGAAATTCTTGATGCCTCCACAATTATTCACTTATCACTGAAGCCAAATACTATTCAAAATGCTCATCTCCAGAGTAAAATAAATGCTACTGGAATTCAGAAACTAATAAAGAGCATAAACAATAAGAACAATATATTCTTGCATTAAATTGAGCTATAATTCACATACCATAGAATATATATTCTTCATATACATAGTTAAATGACTACTTTCTATTCAATAAAACAGTAGGTATATGACATGTACTGCTCTAAAATTTGCCTTTTGGTTTTCCTGTTGAATTTGTAAGATTTAGAAACCTGGTTCTACATTCAGGCTTTGATTAACTCCAATACCAGAGGTTTTCTTTGAATTACAAAGCTACAAAACGATCCGATTTGTGTGCAATGATAGAAAATTCAAAATTATTATACTAAACTTGGGAAGGCAAATAAACCAACTTGTATTTTGCAGTGTTATAAGAATAAAGAGAGAAAAGTCATTATTAATCAATTACAAAGTATTCATTTAAGATCTAGAGCAAATTTTTAGTGACTATTTCTATCTACGTTTGAATTAAAGTAAATCTACCAATGACAATTTAGTTTCAGGGCTACTGTTTTCTTCTCTAGGTAATTAGTTCAATTTTTAAATATAAAAACAGCTTACATGACTCTTTAGTGAAGACCATCCAATGCTATGCTCTTCACAGCTGAATTTTCAGAGCAAGATACTGCAAATGTGCACTTTGCTCTAACAAGCAAAGAACAACTGCACGCACACATGGAGGGGGTTCCACCCCAACTTCCTTGGCGTAGTCTAGGTTATTTTTCTCTAAACAGGAAGCTGTTGACATTTTTCCCTGGTATTTTCAGAATACCCTATTTACAAGAAAAACCCAACTTTTGTTTCAAAGTATAATGTTCTTTCCCCACTGTACCTACTGTTGCTAATTACGAATGCTGCAAACAAGACAGAAACCAAATTCCAAACTATTCTGAGCTGATTCAGAAGAGGGTAGCAATTGTGGAAAAAAAAAAAAAAAAAAGCGAAGTTAGCAGCATATTGCAAGGCTATGCTGGAGTCTTTCAATCCCAAACAATACTGAAGGAAGGATTTCTGGAATTCAATGGGGAACATTTGGCTCAAGCTGCAAAATCCATATCTCTACATAATATCATGTTAGCAAGGGTGGAGCAAGAAAGATGATTACATTTTAACCTACTTCACAGAACATTTATCCAAATTTAACCACATTCCAGAGGCTCCACACAAAATTAGCAACTAGAAGCCGCTTCACATTTTTCTCCTGGTACAACAATAATTGTTCATGAAGACAAACTTGGAGGAGGTAAGAGAGAGGGGAAAACCACAATGCTCTATGAAACATGTAACTGTATAGCAAGCAAACTAATTACCTCACACAGAAGAAGTACAAGATTTAACAGTCCATGCTCTGCAGCCCCTGGGAAGCAGCGGCGGCAGCGGCGGGGGCGGCCAGCATCCACCGGCTTCTCACAGGCCTTTGACTGTGTGGACTCAGCCACACAGACTCTGCCTCCAGCTGACGTCAAAGTCCCTGTCACATGGCCAGATGAAAGCCAAGAGAGCATTGGTTGTCGTAGCAACCACAGAACTGCTCTGAAATTATTTCAATAGGTCATCTGTCACTCTGGTGTGTGTGTGTGCGTGTGTGTGTGTGTGTGTGTGTGTGTACGCATACTCCTGTAACCATCACGGACAGCTCCCTCAGCCCCCGAAATTGTGACTCAAAAGTGCCTACAACTTTCCTCTTTAAGACTTCGCTGTCTGTGCTTTCCAGTTATTTGCAGGAAAATGCATACCACTCAAGTTTCCACCCGTCTGGCTACCACCAGCCTGAAACTTGTGTCTCTCCCTGTGGAACAGACGAAAAGAAACTGAAAAATGCGGGGGTTAATGTTCTGAGCTAATTAAGTCTATTTGTAAGCAAATGGATAAAAACAGAAGCTCAAGGGGAGTTGGAAGTAAAGATATTTTTTAAATTATATAAGAATCCACGTCAATGTACTGAGCCATGTTAGTGATGGAAAGAAAAACAAGAAACAAGGGGGTGGTAGCTCAGGGTTAGATGAGAGAATCTAATAATCCTGACACCAACTACATGGGGAAACCGGGTGACAAATGCAGAATTCCTGCACTGTAAAATGTCTAGGATGCAACAATGATGAGCAAAGGACTTTCAATCCAGCACTGCTTTAAAGCAACCTTATAAGTATATTTATAACTTTTCTGGACCTTTGCTTTGGGATCACCACACAGATGCCAAATCCTCCCCTCCTAAATGCTTTCTTCACACCCCTGTGGGGCTCAGCATGGAGTAAATGGGTAAGTGTCCTGTCAATGCAAAGTTCAGTGAAAGCCTAGAGCAGAATAAAAGGACAGTCCTGCATGTTTCTGATGTCACCACCCTCGCTTACTTCTAACTCTGCACACGTGCTTACTTTCTAGTTCATTCTCGCTCTTAACTAACAGGAAGCCAATTAAACAAAATAAAATAAAACCCATAGGAAAGTACTGAAAACTACATTCAGAAAACATATACTCCTTCAAAGGACAAAGGGAGCAAAGGCAAGGGTGAAGAGATTGCTTTAGAAAACCCTAGATGGGAGGAGGGTGGGAATGGGGGAGAAGGTGAAGGGATTAGAAAGTACAAACTGGTAGACACAAGATAGTCACGGGGATGTGAACTATAGTATGGGGAATATAATCAATAATGTTATACAGATTACGCAGGGTGCCAGGCGGGTCCTGGACTTATGGGGGAGTCACCGCGTAGACTGTGTAGATGCCTGACCACTGCGCTGTACACCAGAAGCTGAAATACAATAATATTGAATGTCAACTATGATTAAATATATATACAGTCAAGGGATGTAAAGTACAGCAAAGGGAATATAGTCAATGGTATTGTAACAGCTATATACAGTGTCAGATGGGTAGTAGATTGGGGGGGTTATCATTTTGTGAAGGGTGTAAATGTCTAATCATTGTGTTGTTTGTACCTGAAACTAACATAATAAAAAATAAAATAAAATGAAATGAAAACCCTAAGGATCTTCCCATGCTAGCATTAGCAAGATTTCTATGCTGACTTCTTAAAAGAAAAAAAAAGGAGTAGCTCTAGGGTGCTGCAAAATATAAATGGAAGCTAAGCCAGCTGGGCAGATTACATTTTTGTCACTCTAAAAGAAAAAAATTTCTTCAGAATCAGAAATTTCTTCTTGAACAATGAGACTAAGGTCCAAACTGTTTGGCCACAGAATCCTCCTATTTCATTTTCCTCTGCTTTATTTCTGTCCCAGCTCCAATGGAGAGAAAAGATATATTCTTATTTGAAAAGTTATTTTCCTGATGCTATTAGCTATAGCACTGCAGAAGTAAAACCAAACTGTAAGGCCATAATGAATGCCCCGCCCCCCTTAATTTCCAATTAGTCACAGCAGGGAATTTACCTGTTTGCACAAGGACAATTAGTTCATTGACTCCAATGTCTATCTAAATGGGCCGGGATGTCTCACCAGGGGCAGATTTCAGCAACAGCCACAATTTACAAATTTGCAATTTGTTCCAGTCATAGTTCTGGTTTTGTTCAGAAATACACATCCTAGTAATGAGGGGAATGGCAAGTGAGGAGAGAAAGCGTATCTTTCTTGACTTTCAGGGCCCCACGTTCTCTGAGTTGCCTGCTGTATCATCTCTCTGACTCCAAAATCTGCGGCTGCCTAAACGCTTCCTCTTCATGCAGATTCAGCGTCTAACGGAATAAAACTGCAGTACCATTCTTTGCCAATAGGTGACGTCCTCTGAAACAAGAAGTTCTCAGCTCTAAAAATTCCTAAAACTCATGGCTTTAATTCATTTGAAATTTAGTAAAACTAACACCTTTTTAAAATTGTCCATTATTTTTAAGACTAAGCATATTTTGCTATATACTGACTTGGGCTTAAACTGATTATAATCAGTGGACTGACCAATACGAAAAGTGGACACATGTAATCCTTTTTTCTAATGTAGCATGCTACCAACTGGCCATCACTTATTTCCCCTTGCCAGCTACCTAGTATGATTAGAGATTCCTGCCATAGCTAAGGAAGCTGCCGATCTCCTTCAGGGTTGAAATTGTGATGACGATCTCTTTGGAGCTCAGATTTCTACCAATTTGGCTAATTAATACAAATGTTATTGAAAATATCACAGGAAATACACATAAGGGCCTTTTCCAATCACTGCCCATCACATTGAAGAGAACATGTGTCATTTTATTCTTTTCAATGACAACTCATTTTTTTAGGTGAAAATGATTCATTGAATTTAAAAATACCCATTCAGAAAACTTTGGCATTATAGTTTTCACTTGCTGTATGCATGTCAAGGCTGCCTATTATTAGTCTGAGCAGTTTGCTGGAAATAACTAGTAAATGCCACTAAGCCAGCCTGACTTGGGTTCACATACCTGAATTAACAGGTGGTTTGGGCCATGAGTAGACAACTATAATCAGCCACTTAGTCAGTGTTTCTAGGTAGAAATGTTGCTGTCTCCCTGTCTTAACACTGGTGGGAAGGCTGTGGACCTATTTTCTGCAGACACTGGGTTTAAATCTCATCTGAGCAAGTTACTAAAGTCCTCTGAGCTTCAGTGCCTACATCCTAAGGTTGTTATGAGGATTATAAAGTTAATCTGTTATAAAATTCTGACACCCTGCCACAGGATTGATGGCTCAATGTGTATGTCATTTCTTGTTTATCTGTCTGACTCTGATAAGTCTACAAAGACCTATAGGGAAAGGATGGAATCTTATTCATCTCTACAGCTCTATAGTTAGTATGCAACCTGGAACATAATAAGTGCTCAATAAATGCTGAGTGACTTAACTATTGGGAAATAAATGTCGAGCAATAAAAAGAAAGGGTATTTTTGTCTTCTCACTAAAAGAGAATAGAGAACCTCCTCTAAGCTCCCAAAAAGTGCAAAGGAAGGAAAAAGAAAAAAATTTTTGATTTATCACAAAATTTTCTAGCAGTGGATGGGTCCAAGTCAATTTACCAAGTAAATCAAACTTATCTCTACCAAATCATAAATATTTATTATGAGCATACATAAGTTATATGTTGATGTATTTTATGGCTATTGCCGTGATATTGGATCTTTTACATTCACTGACATTAATTGAGCACATACTACATGTGGAACATTGTTTTAAGACAGTAGATATATTACATCATTTACTATAACTACCTTATGAGGCAAATACTATTCTTTCCCACATTTCACAACTGAAAAAAACTTAAACATAGAAAGATTAAGTAACTTGCCTACTTAGTATGTGGCAGGGCCAGGATATACATCCAGGAGTGTGGCTCTATACATTTCTGGAAATAACTTACATTTGGTATATTTTAAAAAAGAATTGAAATATTTCTTATATTTATTTTATATTTGAAGGTTGGTTTTTTTTGTCTGTTTGCTTTTTTTAAAATTTCTAATGAGGGGGAAAAAGCCAACTTATCTTTTCTGCATCTGGGAACTCTAATGATCATAATCTAGTTCAGGCTTAAGGAGTAATATGACAAGAAAAATCTAATCAGAAAGATTTGAATCAAGAAAAATAGGCAAAGTAAAATAGTAAAAATATCCTGAATAAAACTGTGTCCAAATTATTTTAGTCTTAACTGAAGCTAATATTTGGATTGCACATGCCTGGGTAACTTCTGTTTCCCACTATGATGGAGTTTCATGTGTTCAAACCAATACTCTCACTGAGATAACAATAATAGCTGGATTTTTAAAAAGTGATTGGAAGGCATCAAAGAGTAGCAAAGACAAAAAAGCTTTAAATGCCAAGATCTCAGGTAAAAGGAAACTATATTGATATAAGCCTAACATTGCCCACATTATCTGCTACTTTTCTCCTTAAATTATTGGATGATTCTTAAGGGGTATGAGGCTTTTGGCATTCTCAGAGACTGGAGAGACAAAAATTGGAGTACAAATATTCAAAGGCATCTAGCACTTTAGAAATAAAAATCCTGATTTAAAAAAAGGAATCAGAGAAGCAATCTCAACATGCTGAACCATTTTCCCCTTGAAGCATTTGCTAATTCTTAAATGGTGTTATAAAAGAGAACAAGAAGTAAAGCATAAAACTACAGCAAAGAGGGTACAAACATAAAGGGAGAGGTGAGCATTCTTGTAGTCTCAGGGAGACAAAAACTGGAGTACAGGATCTTTCAAGGAGTCAGAGTTGGTAAATACCCTAAGTTTTCATATACCACTTCCAAGTTTTTAGGTGTCATAACTAAAAGGCTATGTTTTAGAAGTAAGAGAAAACAGGAAATAGATGCACCCTCCTAAAGACTAGTATCCATCTTGGAATTATTATAATACCCAATTAATTGGGTCAAGGTAATTTGCTTCTATTCTAACTACCTTCCAGAGAAAATTAACCCATTCAAACGGAAGATGACATCATTTAGAGCCCCTATCATTTTTCATACACCACTTCCAATTCAATCCAAAATCATTAATCATGCCAGGAGACAGATCTAACAGATCAAAATCTAAAAGGAAAAAATAGAAAACAGAAGTAGATCCATAGATGATTCATCTGTAAATATCAGACAGTGATTTAAAAATAACTATAATTAATATGTTAAAGGAAATGGATGGCAAGATGGAGTATTCCCATGTAAAAAATGAAATCTATAAAAAGGAACATACTAAGATTAAAGAACTGAAAAATACAACAATTGAAATTAAAAACATAGTAGATGGGTTGAAGAGCAGGGAAGACATAGCATAAGAGAAAACTAGTGAAATGAAAGATAGATCAGCAGACAATATCTAGATGGAAGCATAAGAAGAAAAAAAGAATGAAAAATACAGAAAGGAATGTAAGAGACATTTGGGACATGATGAAAAGGTTAACACGTGTATTTGGGAGAGGAGAGAATAGACATAGGACAGAAGCCATATTTAAAGAAAATTGTCTGAGAAATGTCCAAAACTTACAAAAGATACAAAACAACAGCATTAGGAAGCCCCATAAGCCCCCAAACAGAAAAACTACAAAGAAAATCACACATAGACAACCTGCTGAAAACTAAAGACAAAGACAGAATCTTAAAAGCAGCGAGTTAAAAAAAAAAGTTATATTAACTTTAAAGAAGCAACAAAAGGACTTTTTAACAGTAAAACTCAACAATAAAACAAACAAGCAAACCATTCAATTAGAAAATTGGCAGAAGACAGGAATAGATTAACCAAAGAATATATACAGATGACAAGCACATGAAAAGATATTTCAACATCATTAGCCATTAGGGAAATGCAAGTTAAAACCATAATGAAATATCACTACACACCTATCAAAATGACTAAAATATAAATAGTGCAAATACCAAATGTTGACAAGGATGCAGAGAAACTGAATCACTCATATTGTAAAATGGTGCAGCCACTATGAAAAACCATTTGACTTTTTTTCTTTTTAAATTAAACATGCAACTACCATATGATTCAACAATTGTACTCCTAGGTATTCCAAAGAAATGAAGGCTTATGCTAACACAAAAAGTTATACATGAATGCTTATAGCAGCTCTCTTTGTAATGGCCAATAATTGGAAACAATTCAGATGCTTTCAATGAAGGAATGGGTAGACAAATTTTAGTACATCCATACCATTCAACAGGAATAGTACTCAGTACTAAAATGGAACAAACTATTGATGCACACAAAATTCTGCATGAATGTCCAGAGATTTTTCTGAGTGAAAAAGCAAAAAATGGGCAGAGGACCTGAAGAGACATTTCTCCAAAGAGGACATACAAATGGCCAATAGATATATGAAAAAATGCTCAACATCACTAATCATCAGAGAAATGCAAATAAAAACCACAATGAGATATCACCTCACCCCAATCAGAATGGCTATCACCAACAAGACAAATAGTAACAAGTGTTGGAGAGGCTGTGGAGAAAAAGGAACCCTCATACACTGTTGGTGGGAATGCAGACTGGTGCAGTCGTTATGGAAGGCAGTGTGGAGGTTCCTCAAAAAATTACAAATAGAATTACCGTATGACCCAGCAATCCCTCTCCTGGGTATCTGCCCAAAAAAATCTGAAAACATTTACCCATAAAGACACGTGTGCTCCAATATTCATTGCAGCTTTGTTTACGGTGGCCAAGACATGGAAACAACCAAAATGTCCTTTGATAGATGAATGGACAAAGAAGTTGTGGTATATATACACAATGAATACTATTCGGCAGTAAGAAAAGATGAAATAGGAACATTTGTGACAACATGGATGGATCTTGAGAGTATAATGCTAAGCGAAATAAGTCAGACAGAAAAAGCAGAGAAACATATGATTTCACTGATATGTGGTATATAAACAAAAAACAACAAAAGAACAAGACAAACAAATGAGAAACAAAAACTCATAGACGCAGTCAATAGTTTAGTGGTTACCAGAAGGTAAGGGGGGTGGGGGGTGAAAGATGAGGGTAAGGGGGGTCAAATATATGGTGATGGAAGGAGAACTGACTCTGGGTGTTGAACACACAATGGGATTTATAGATGATGTAATACAGAATTGTACACCTGAAATCTATGTAATTTTACTAACAATTGACACCCCAATAAATTAAAAAAAAAGAATTCTACAAAAAAATAAAAGGCCAATCTCAAAATGTCATATACTGTATGATTTCATTTATATAACATTATAATATGATGAAATTACAGAAATGCAAACCAGATTCGTGGTTGTCAGGGATTAAGGAGGGAGCTGGGGAGGGAGAGAAGTGCCTGTGATTGTATAAGGGCAACATAAGGGATCTTTGTGGTGATGGAAATGTTCTGTACCACGATTGTACCCTGAATGGCAATATCCTGGTTGGAATATTGTACACATTTTGCAAAATGTTATCTTTAGAGTAAAATGGGTAAAGTGTATATATGGTTTTTCTCTGCATTGTTTTTTTCAACGGCATGTCTACCTACATTTATCACAAACTAAGTTCAATTCAAAATTTTTAAATGAAGATGACATGAGACCTTTTCTGTCAAAAAAATGTGAGACTTTGTTTCAACAGAATTATACTAAATGTCTAAAGCACTGCTCAGGCAGAAGAAACATGATTCCAGATGAAAACACTGAGATTCAGAAAGGACAGATATACAGATAAATCTAAATGAATACTGATTTTTTATTATTATTATTAGTTTTAGCTGTACAAAACAATGTAATAGCTAGACATTTACACCCCTCACTAAGTGATAACCCCCCGCCCTCAATCTACTACCGCTCTGACATTGTATATTACTGTTTCAGTTCCACTGACTCTATAAAATGATAATGTCTTGTGGGGTTTGAAATATGGGTAGGTCTAGGTCCAAAATATAAGGCAACATTAGCACGAAAAGTAAGAGATGGTGGATAGAATAAAATGTTCAAAGGTTCTTATATTCTAGTACAAGTCTTAATTAATAATAGTCTTAAGAATGTAGGGTACACAATGTAATCCTGTGGTATCCACTAAAACAACAAAAGAATGTATACCTAACAAACTAACAGGGAAGAAAAATAGCTTTAAAAATTACTTGATACTCAAAAGAAGCAAGGAAGGAGGAAAAAGGAAATAAATGATAGGGTAAATAGGAAGAAATAATAAGATTAAAGATTTAATCTCAAACATGTCGATAATTACCATAATATGCAACTGACCAAATATTAGGTTGGTACAAAAGTAACTGCAGTTTAAAAGGTTAAAAACAGTTGCAAAAACCGCAATTACTTTTGCACCAACCTAATTTTTCAATTAAAAGATAAACATTAGACTGTATTAACATAGAAATTATAACTCTTTACTGCATACACTTTGAAAATAGGGGCACAGAATGGCTAAAAGTAAAAAAGATGGAAAGTGATCTACAAGCTACCAAGTGAAAGTAGGTATAGCAATATTACTCCAAAGAAATAGTACTTGATAGTAATACAAGCAAGACATACTACTAGAGATATAGATGAAGACTTCATAATTCACTTTTCTAAATATGCATGCACCTAGTAAAGTAGCATCAAGATAAACAGAAAAAAATCACAATCATAGTATTGATTTAACATATCTTACTCAGTAGCTTAGAGAATAACAACAAAAAAAGTAGAGATATAGAATATTTTAATGACAAAATTAACCAACCTGACTTAATTACCATACGAAGAAGGATTATGTAAACAATCGCAAAATACAGATTTTTTCCCTCAAATGCATTTAACAATACTGACTACATGCTGGGTCATAAGAGTCTCTCAACACGTTATAAATAATTGAAATCACAAGAATACTCATTGTACACAGTAGAACAAAGATAGGAATCAATACTAAAAAGACAAATAGAAAAATCCCTAAATGGAAATTAAGCAGTACATTTCTAAATAATCCTTGGATTAAAAAAATTAACTTGCAATTTAGAAACACTTGAGCTCAAAAACAAAACTATGATGTATCAAAACTCACCTGCACCTAAAGCACTATTTAATGGAAATTGTACATATATGTTAAAAACAAACACTGAGGTTCCATTTTTGGCATGGCACTTTTAGCAGCTCCATGGACCTGTTCCTCAGTATTTTAAAATACCATACACAGTCTTGAAAATCACCCTTAGAGCATAAGCCGATGAAGAAACATATATTCAAGAAAAAATACTAAAACTTGATAAGAACATTGAGAGTCTGTGGCACCTGAGTTGTGACCCACTTTCCCCAAGCCCCTCAGCTCAGCTCCACGGAAGCTTCATTCTGGGAAAGTTTGACCCATAAAACTGGGCTCCTTCTCTCTTCAGCTGTCAATCAAGGGCTACACTATCTCACTGGGAAAGGCAGGCCATCAGCCTTTCTCTAGCTCTGGTGTTAAATTCCTGGTGAGTGGAGCCTCCAGGAGAAAAAGAGAGAGAAAGGTCCATCTTATTTAAGGCAAAATAGTAGAAAACACAATGCACTGCATTCAAAATCATTGCTAAAAACACACCAGAAAACAGCTCTTCACATCTCCAAGTAGTAATTTAATTAGTAACCTTTAATTAATATTTGGTGATATTCATGCAAAGACTCTTTAAAGTCTTTCTGGACACTGAGGAGTCACATCGATTGAAGATAAAGAAAAAGGAGAAAACAGACAACAAAATCACTCAAAGAATAAAGATGGCCTCTCCTTTCCCACAGCCTGCCTTTTCATAGATTGAATGAGAGGAATAAATTCTTTTCTGAAAGAGAGAGAATTTCTCCCATGAAAACAGGATTTTGTTTGGTAGGAAAATGGTCTACAAATCACCTCTTTATATTTAATTTCCCATGCAAAAGGAAAGCTGCAAAATGTCACTTTTCCATCCTCAACATCCAGTACAATTAGAGCAAATATTATAATAGGATCTTTGTTCTTGCTTTTTTTTTTCAAGATTGTTTTAGAACCATACTGTCTCTTTGCTGTCAGACTGACACTTGCACTTTTATAAACCTGACTTTTACCAGCCATCAAGGATTCTATTCCTTCCTACTGTCAAGGGATAAAGAAATAGGTGTGAAGGGTGAAGAATCTGGATGCTTTTCTTGCGGTGCTTCTGTTGAAAGTGCAACTCCTATAAACAAGGAGACTCAATCGCAAAATTCAGCTCCAGCCCAAAGTCATACATTTTTGTTCAGGTTTTGTGTGAAATGTCAGTGTATTAAGGATTCTTGCTGTGTTACAGTGGAAAGGGTATAGACTTTGAACTTGGGTATGCTCAGATTTAAATGAGGGCTCCCCAAATATGACTTTTCATCTCTGTGACTTTGGACAATTTATTTAACCTCTCTGACCTTGATTCTATTACCTGTGAAATGGAAAGACTAATAACTACCTTGCAGGGTGGTTATAAAGAATGATGCTCAAATTTAGTGGTGCATCTGGTACAGTTCAAGAAAGAGCTAAACTTCACAATTAGGAAGACTAATTAAGAATTGTGCTAATAAGGTCCAGTTTACCCTAAGTTTATGCTTTCTAAAAAGTGAATTTATTTGAATGTTATTTCCTGTTTTCATTGAATTCCTTGGTAAGTAAATTATAATAGTTCTTACTATCAGGAGAACTATAAATTTATATTTTATAGCCTGTATTTCCATTTAATAACATTTAGTGACAGTTCAACCCACAGCACAGAATTAAACTTAGTCTATTAAATTATTTATTCTTTGTAAAAGAGGGAAATAGGACATTAGCTTATTAGTTTGCTGATATTAACTTCTCTTCTAAACAATCCATCCCCCAAAATGCACACATCGACTCAACTGCAAATGGCTACTTTTTTTTAATGTAAAGCTTTTCCATTATAGCCCTTACACCAGTTTATATAAAACAAATTTTCTAACACTATAAAAGATGTACATCTTGCTTTAATAAAATCAAATGCACATAAATCCTAATTTAGCAAAAATATTAATTAGGACATTTAAGCACAGCTACTGGTGAATATAAAATGCAATTAATTACAGAAAAAAATTATTTGTTACAGCTTTTCAGAAAACCATTTGACTAAAGGAGGCAGCCATTTTCCTGACTACTGTTCTAACAGACTACTGGTTTCAGTTATTATTGTCTTTGGGCAATGTGATAGGCAAATTAATGCTCTCCTTTCTTACTACCCCCTCCTCCTGAGATGTCCCTGTTCTAATCCCAGGAAACTGGGAGTTTATCTTATGTGTCAAAAGTGAACTAAATTTGCCAATCAGCTGATCTTAAAATAGGGAGCTTAGTCTGGATTAGATGGTGAGCCCAATATAATCACAAGGTTTCTTAAAAGTGGAAGAGGGGGCCGAAAGATAAAGACGGCAGCATGAAAAGTTCTTGGTCCAATATTAACTGTTTTTGAAGATGAAGAAAGGGAAATGAATCAAAGATGCAGGCAGACTCTGGAAGCTGAAAAAGCAAAGGAAATTGCTACGGTTGGAATGTTTGTGTCCCACTGAAATGTATATGTTGAGAACCTAATCCCCGATGTGATGGTATTAGGAGGTGGGGCCTTTGGGAATTGCTTAGATCAGTAGGTGGAGCCCTCAGGAATGGGATTAGTGCCCTTATAAAAGAGGCTCCAGGGCTGCCCGGTGGCTCAGGCGGTTAGAGCTCTATGTTCCTAACTCCAAAGGCTGCCGGTTCGATTCCCACATGGGCCAGTGGGCTTTCAACCACAAGATTGCCAGTTCGACTCCCGCAAGGGATGGGGGGCTGTGCCCCCTACAACTAGCAATGGCAACTGGACCTGGAGCTGAGCTGTGCCCTCCACAACTAAGACTGAAAGGACAACAACTTGACTTGGAAAAAAAAAGTCCTGGAAGTACACACTGTATCCCAGTAAAGTCCTGTTCCCCTTCCCCAATAAAATCTTGCTCCAGAGAGCTTACTTGCCCCTTCCACCACGTGAGGATATAACAAGAAGTGTGTGACCTGGTAGAGTCCTCACCTGACTTTGTTGGAACCCTGATCTTGAACTTCCAGCCTCCAGAACTATGAGAAATAAATTTCTGTTGTTTATAAGCCACCCAGTTTATGGTATATTTTTTTACAGCAGCCCGAACAGACTAAGACAGTGGATCCTGGATCCTCTCCTAGAGCATAAAGAAGGGAACACAGCCCTGCCTATACCTTGAGTATAGCCCAGTGACATCTATTCAGATTTCTGACCTCCTGAACTAATAATAATTTTGTGTTGTTTTAAGCCACTAAGATTGGGGGAAAATTTGTTATGGCAGCAATAGAAAACTAATACAGGTGACAAGTGTGTGCTGTGCACGTCTTCTAAGCAAGAATTTACAGAGAAAATACAGCCCCAAGGAGTTAGCAGGGTAGAAAAGGGGAGATATCCCTCCCAGCTGGGAATAAACCCACCACTGGAAAACCTACTGCAGTGTCTTCACAGCAGGCCTCCCAGAGGGCATAGAGTTGCTTTGGCTGACCTTTGACAGTTCTATCAAGTCCTCTGATTCTGGAATTTCTATCTACAAAGAGACTTCAATCGCAATAACAATATTTTCAAGAACTGGCCTGACAATAGCTCAGGTCAGAACACATGCTAAACGGCAAGCAAGAAAGAAAACAGGGGACCACATGGCTCTCTTGCCATCATCTACAATTAAGATCTGACCCAACATTGCAGGAAAGGGTGTATTCATAGACTGGCTGGAATGAGATGGTTCACATCCAGAGGTATCCTGGAGCTCTGTCCTGTCAAACCTGCCTTAAGGTTTTTAATTTCCTGTAATCTTATCTGTGGAAAGTCGCATTATTTATATTGGTATCAACCAAAGAACCAATATGTAATTTCTCTCTGAAGAGGCAGTGTGACCAGTCAAAGGGCACTGAGTGGAGACTCAGGCGTTGCATGAATATCCACCCCTCACCTCCAGCACCAGAACATTCTGTGAGTCAAGCTCATTACCAACGATCTTAGGGCCTTGATTTCTTCTCCTTCTCCTTCTTCTTTTTTACATGTAAAGTGAGATGTTCAAATATTAAGTCTCCCTTAATATAAAGTTATAAACATAAAGTTGTCAATGTCCTCAGAGCTCAGCCATGAGATCAGCAACCTTACCAAAAAGGAATGAGAGCCCATAGTGCCTGGATCCACTTGTGCCAGGGCTGGGTGGGACGCAGAAAAATTTCCAGAGCAACGAGACTTGACACTGTTCTCCCAGAACATTTTTATAAGGAATTTCACCAGGAAATACTCAACTGCCAGTAAAGAGAGCTGAAGCAAGAGTGGGAGTGGAGAAGCAAGGATGGGATGGGGAGGTGTGTGGAATTATTCTCACCACAAGAGGAGAATCACGAACTTAAGATGAGGGAAGATTTCTGACCCATTAAGGCTCTCCACTTGAGAATGAGTAACAGTGGAGCCTTCTGAAAAACTGATGAGTGGCTTGGAGTCAGAGGCCTACAGCATGAGTCCGTCCCCAGTTCCAGTCTCGGAGCTCCCAGAGCCTCTCCAGTGCCTATAGTCACTCCTTAGTAAGAGCCACCTCAACCTCACACTAGTAACTTCTCTTTGGCCTAGCCAGCTCGAGTGGGTGTTCCATCATTTGAAAGCAAATGATTTCTAATACAAACGTAATTGGTACAACTTTGTGCTTCGCTAAATTAGTGTCATTGGTTCCTCAACACTGAAAAAAAACCCTGGAGATGCTCTGGCTCAATTCGTTCATTCTTTCACTCATTCACTAACCTGCAGTGTGTCGGGCACTGTGCTACTGTGTTTCCCCGAAAATAAGACCTAGCCGGACAATCAGCTCTAATGCATCTTTTGGAGCAAAAATTAATATAAGACCGGGTATTATATTATATTATATTATATTATATTATATTATACAAAACCGGGTCTTATATTATTATATAATACCCGGTCTTATATTATGTTATATTATATAACACTGGGTCTTATATTATATTATATTTATTATATTATATTATACAGAACTGAATCTTATATTATTATATAATACCCGGTCTTATATTATGTTATATTATATAAGACCGGGTCTTATGTTATAGTAAAATACGACCAGGTCTTATATTAATTTTTGCTCCAAAAGACACATTAGAGCTGATTGTCCAGCTAGGTCTTATTTTCAGAGAAACATGGTAGGCTGGGGGACATGGCAGTGAATAAGAAAGACACAGACCTTGGCCTCGTGGAGTTTATAGTTATTGAAGAAGTACAACATTTAATAAATACTAAATGATATAGAAGTGCTCCCTGGTGCCAGCCCTGGAGGACACAACTCAGTTCGGGATTTCATAGAAAAGCTCCCTGGGGACATGACCCTTGAGTGAAGAAGAAAGAGGAGTGAGGCAGCCGAGGAGGTGGGAGCCGTGTTGAGCAGAGAAAACAGGGGGTTTAATACCTCAGAGATGAGAGGCAGCATGGCATGTGAGAGAAACTGAAAAAGAGATTGGAGAATCCTAAGAATAAGCATCACGTGATGAGCGAGGAGATTATAGGGCAGTTTATGGAGGGCTTTGTAAACCAATGTAGCAAGGTACCCAAGCCACTCGCTCTGGGACACACAGCTAGTAGGTGGCAGATTGGATCCCAGCTCATCTGGGCTCTACTGTAAAGACCAATTAACATTTTAAAACTAATGTACTTTTTAAAATTTCTTTTCTTATCCCAAAGGTAACACATCCTGATTATAGAGCAAACATATCTTCTTTCGCACGAACACCACTATACAAATGGCTCCCAGATGCACAGTACGTACCTTGCATGCTGTGCAGCGTCACTTTATCACCCTCAGCAAATCGAGTCTCCCCAGACACTAGACATCTCTGGAGTGCCTTTAATTATAGGATTTGTCCAGATCGAGTCACAGAAAAGTCTCAGGATTAAGGTTCATGGTGAAAATCTGTCCATTGCACAAAGGACCACACACCCTTCCCCATATGTCAAATGTTTGCCTGTTTTTACTGCATAAAACTCTGGACTTGAAGATAACCTAGTGACGATATTCAGAAAAGTATCTCTGAAAAATTATACCCGCGGTCTCTCTGTGGCTTGGTCTTTAGAAAGTTTCTGATCACTTCAAAATAAGAAGCTGTGTTTTTATCACTCAACCACAGAAGCCAGGTAGGATGTCCCTGCCTTTGTCTGCACTGCTGGTGGCTCCAATTCCTTGGTCAAACCACTTCTGATAAGGATACATGTGCCAGAATAGAAGCCCGTTTTCCCTCCAGAAGGTGCTCTGCAAGGCTAACAGAACCAACTTTCCCTCCTCGTCAGTGTGGCTAGCAGGCCAGTCCAGGGAAAGCCGGGGAGTAGATAAAGCGCTCGATTAAGATGCCATCCTCTTCACAGTTAACTGGCAGATCGTTTTAAGAATTCATGCCTTAGAATTTATTCTTTCCAGTGTGTCATTTTATTTTCCTGCCACCCACATTTAAAGAAAGTCTCTTTTGCCTGTCCTTGAGGTTCCCAAACCTAATAATAATCACGGTTGCAGGCTCTTGCCTTCAGTTTCTGACAGCATACGTAATGCAGGTGCACAGAAATAAAATGCAGCTATGCTGATTTTTGCTTCCTAAGCCAATCTGCTACCAAAAAAAATTTTTTTTTTTAAATGAAGAGACTGAATTGAGAGAAAGATGCACTTTACTGTCCACCTGCCAAGAGGGCACTGCCAACAATGAGGATTTCAGAATAATAACCCTAAAGAGAGGAGGTTCAGAGCGTCCCATTCATTGCACAGACAGCCTGAAAGATGCATTGTTCCTGACAGGTCAGGTGGAAGGCCCCTCCCGTGAATGCAGCTTTCTGAGGAAATACTAAGCCATCCATTTCTTTAAAGACCCCTGACACCAGAAATTTCAAACATGATTTGGTTCTCAGGGAGCAATACTATCTTCTCACAGGTGTGGGATAATCAGGCATCTAAGAACAGCAGCTTCTCCAAAAACAGCTGCGGAAAGGATAAAGATACAATCAGTCCATTTAAAATCTGGATGGTGGACTCCCCCGGCAAACATTAATTCCCCCGGCTTAATGTTTGCATTCTGAGAGCTGTGGCAGTGCTGCAAAATAGAGCTTTCCAGCTGCTAGAAAGGAAAGAGGTTCTGATATGAGGACTTGGCCCTGGGAGGCTTCTGAACTTAGAAATATATTCTTTAAAATGTCAACATATAAAACATTATAAAATGAAATGCTCGAAAACAAAATATTCACCTCTTCCCTTATCCTTCACAAGAGCTTGCCCCCATTTTTCTTCTCATGCTCTCTTCTAATCTTTAATTTGACAAAGAAAAAAAAATGTAATTACAATAATAATATTTAGGTATGATTCTTTTTTGGCTTGTTTTGCACTTGGCACTGTGCAAAGTGCAAAGATGCTTTGTGTGAATTATTTCATTTGATCTTCACTGTAGCCCCATGAGGTAAGTACCATTATTACAGACATGAGAAAATTGAGTTTTAGAAGAGACCATCATTTGTCTGAGATGCCTAACTTAATTTGTGGAGTTAGTTCATACAAGACCTGGCACTCCAACCAGAAGCCAAAGATTTTAGAAGCCAAACGTTGCCCCTTTTTTCCACTCAATGTGGGCTAATGCATGGCTCCTGCAAGCCTCCATATTTATCCTTTTCAGTTATAGTGGCACCTCGGTTTTCGAACGTCTCTGTTGAAGAACATTTCGGTTTATGAATGCCGGAAACCCAGAAATAAATGCTTCGGTTTTCGAACATTCCTCGGAAGTCGAACATGTCACGCGGCTTCTGCTGAGTGCAAGATCCTGAGGCCTCGCTGTCGGCTGTTTTCCAACATTTCAGAACTCGAATGGTCTTCCGGAACGGATTACGTTCGAAAACCGAGGTACCACTGTACTACATAAACCGCAATGAAGTCCTAAGCCCTGGTGTATTTAACCATGCTCTGATGTTCCCTATTATAAACAGCAATATATAAACATCTTCATACATTTATTTTCTTTTTACTTTGAGATGTGTCCTTGGGAAAAAAGGCTAATGTGAGTGATTACTAAGTTATAACCATGAAAATCGTGGTGCCTGTTGATACTTCTCTTCAGACTTTTAAATGAACTGTAACTTTTGTATTGTTACTAGCAAGAGTTGAATGCAATATCCATATATTTTATTTATTTATTGTTCTTAGTTCAATAAGTGCCAAAGAACCCGTCATCACTTGGATATTTATTTATTTACCAACTGGAGAAGTTGAACATTGTTTTTCATATATTTGTTTGCCATTTGTATTTCCTTGTCTATAAATTGTATTTAGGACCTCTGCTCCTTTTTCATTGAGACCCTGATTTCAATCCTAACCTGATATAGCTTTGCACAGTTCCAAAACTGGGCTCTTCCTCTCCCCATTCCCCAGTCTACACAGTGATGATGATATCAACCCTAGATTAATCTCGACCGAAATCCCTTCCCGCCCCATGAGTTTGTGGCAGTGCCAGGCCATTTTTGATGCTTGTTGTTACTCATGTACATCTGTATATATTCTTGAAAGGATTTGGGGTCTTGCAGAAGGAATGACCTCATTTGGAATTATACTGTTCTAATGCTCTCCACGAGTCACACCTGGGGAGGGAAAGAGGGCAGCATCCTTTTCACCAAGTGAAGAGGGAAAGAGGGAACACAGGTGCCAACTGTAATACACCACAGTGAGGGAAGAAGCCAGATGATTTGGATGATGCTGCATGAGAATTTCAGAAAAATGAAGTCGAGGCCTTGTCACTCGTAGATGAAACAGTGCCAAAATCCACCCCTCCTCTGAACTTTTGTTAGATTCTCTTTATTGTCTAGACCATTTTGAATTAGGATATCTGTTACTATCAATCAGAAGCATTCTAACTGATATAGAATGATTCCCTTTTATAACTAGAAGGGTACATACTTTTATTTACTTTTTTATTATTAAGAGGGACTTCCAGTGTGAAGGTGAGTTGGCTGCGGGGAAGACAACAAGCCCCCTCCACCTTCCACCTGCTGACCTCCAGGAATTTTGTACACAGATCATTATAATCCTGCTTTAATAAAAAGATGCCATCAAAATATAAGGTGCCTTTAAAGTATTAAGAAGTTAGGGATTACTTAGCTTTAACATTTTAAAACCAGGGACTTTGCCTATTTTGTTCACTCTGTATTCACAGCACTGAACAGCACCCAGCACATATTAAGTGCTCAAAATATACTTATTCAATAAATGAACAAATGAATGGATGTGTGATTGAATGAATGAAAATATACCTTTTAGGGTAAAGACTCCTCCCCAAAAGAGACAGATGTATGATCTGAATTTAGAGAACTGACAAGTGAGGTTTCTTCAACTTGTACTAGGGTTTAGGAATGTGAAAAATAAAGGAAAACCAGTTATTATCACTTTAGAATTTCCTGAAAATTGATATCCAGTTTCTACAATTTTTGCCCTGGTAAAGAAGGAATCTCTGCTGAAGTGTGGGATAGGCTGTGAAGGCATTCTTGCTATGTCATGATACATGAAAAGCTAATTTCAAATTAGCTTTACAGGGTTAAACCAAAGCTACAAATGTCAGGATGTGCTGACCCTTGACCCTCAACTTCTCCAAAACAATACACTCAAAAATATGCCGTCAATATTTTAGTTATCAACATTGGTACCAGCCTTGCATAGCGGGAAACAGCAAATAGCAATTCGGAAAGCAAAGTGGGAGAAAGATCAAATGGGGACATTTTTATCATCAAATGTATAAAAAACTCATGGTAAGTAAGTCTGCATGTGAAATTCCAAAGAATAATTTTGCAGAACAAATGAATACCCTGAATACCATGTGTACAAGCATGTGTACACACACATACACATACATACACACGATTTGACTTATCCAGTACTGGAGACTGAATGTTTGTGTCCCCTCAAAATTCATATGTTGAAATTCTAACCCTCCATGTGATGGTATTAGGAGGTGGGATCTTCGGGAGGTGATTAGGTTGTGAGGGCAGAGCCTTCATGAATGAGATAAGAGCCCTAATGAAAGAGGCCTCAGCTAGAGTCCTTCTATCACATTAGGACACTGCAAGATGAGTCTGTGAACCAGGCAGTGGACTCTCATGAGACCATGAATATGCCAGCACCTTGATCTTGGACTTCCAAGGCTCCAGACTGTGAGAAAATACTTCTGTTGTTTACAAGCCACCCAGGATGGGATTCTGTCTGTTACAGTGGCCCAAAGAGACTAAGACACCTACGTTTGCACCTGAAAACTCAGATCATTTCAAATTCAACCAGTTAGTTGCCTGTCTCATCCCTGAAAGCTTCCAGATGTTCGACATACAAAACAGGTAAACCCTGTTTATATGTAGATAATTTCTCCCTTAAAAATCACTTCTTCAATCATTTCGTGCAGTTTACTGAGTCCCGATCAAATTGATTTTATGTTTGTTACCTTCATTACAGTAATGATATAATGGTAAACCAGTACATCCTAGGCACAGCGCCCACAACTTTATATACATCGACCAACATATTCTTACAACGACCGTTCCTTCAAATGAATATTATGAAAGAGCCACTGAAACCTGTGCTTCCTTTACAGGAAGGTTGAAGCAAAGAGCTCTGGAAGTTCAAGATGGGCATCTCTGTGTACCGGAGTGTCCACTGTTTCTTTGAGCTCATAGTAGCATTACGGTGGGAAAACGTACATGCAGCCATTCATAAATCCCACTCTTCCCATATCCAGGTATTTCTTGGGGTGCAAGTAAAAAGTTACATTTTCTTTTTAGGCTGAGTTCTTGTCGCAGCTCTGGAAATGAAGAGCTATAAAGCCTTTTCTGAGAAACTGCTCTCTGGGGGAATAAAAGTAATTCCTATCTCATTAAGTTGCTGTAAGTATTAAGTGAGAAATATTTGTGTATCGCCTGGCATCTTTGTAAAAGCGCACTTCCATTACCAGTTGACTTCCTCCAAAACTTTCTAAAGAAACAAATTACAAAAGACAAACTAGAGAATGTATTGCTTGATATTTCTCAGTCATAGTCCATCCTTCAATATCAAATAAAAGGAAGCTGCTTAAATTAAAAATATCTTGGCAAATCAAAAGAAAGTCATGTGAACATTTACTCATTCATGAAGCTGGGAGGGGGACTGTGACACATTGTGTTGTTCCGTGTCAGGTTCATCTAGAACACATTTCACCTCTACGTGAAGGAGAGAAATGAGCTGTTCATTTGCTCCTTTGCTCTTAATTCTATTTCTTCCCTTCTATGCTTAGCTCTGTTTTACAGGAAGCTGGACCCTGCAAGCTGCCTGCTCCAGAATCCTGCCAACTAACTTCCAGTTAGAGCCAAGCAGTGGGAAACACTGGTGTGTGTCTGGAAGGTGGGAGGAGAGAAGCCATTGTTCTTCCTCTCTCTGTTTCCGCTGCGGCTGCGCGCCCAGCAGTGGCAGTCAGTTTTGGCAGTGGTGGCAGCAGGTGGCTCTGGGCTCCAGTGGTGCTGGCTGTTCCAGCAGTAGCAGCAGCGGCCTGGAGCAGCTTGCACTCCAGTAACCTCTGCAGTTCAGGCAGTAGCATCAGGAGGCTGAGAAGCAGATGCAGACTTCACCGTCCCAGTGAGTTCACGCCTCGGCACTGGGGCATTACCTCTGCCCTTTTGTTCTTCCAGTAGGAGCAGTTTTACACTTTGATCTCTGAATTATCCCACCTTCCTTTTTTGGTCCTTTCGCACTTACTTTAGGATCAGTCCCCTCTGTTTTAAACCTCCTTTGTTTGACATACCTAACATGTGTTCTGTTTTCCTGATTAAACCTTTACTGATATAATTAATCAAAAAAGGAAAAATGAGTAAGCTCCCTTCTGATGAACAGAATCATATTCAACCCAAACAAAGCCCGTAAAATGCAATCTAATTGCTTTTACAAGCCTTGTGAGGATATAAAAATGTCCTTTGATAGTTTGCATTTATGTGGAGTTCAAAAGTGTTCTGATGACAAATGGTATCTCCTCATAGAGTGCCAGAATAGTTGCAGCAAGGAGTTACAGGTTTAGAAAATTAAAAATATAGTCAGCATGTAGAACGTGAATTTGTTTTTTCTTGCTGTTACTAGAAGGCCATGAAATTTTCTACTTAATCAAAAGAGAAGAAAAAGAGATTTTAGAACTGCCTAAAAAATCGCTATAGTTCCTAGAGGCACACACACAAAAGGCAAGAAGGATCCTCCATTGTTCTTCCTTCAACTCGAAATTTCCATATAGAAGGCCTCCCCATTGGTGAACGTCACTCCAACCAGCATCCTGAGATTGGCCTGCCTTGGAGTTTCACAGAGCTCTTTAGGACAAAGGTATTAAAACAATATTTTTGGCTAATCCTGGCAAGACTTTGAGCAAATAAAAATGTAAAAGCTGAATAATACTGAATGTCAACTATAATTATATATACATATGTAATCACAGGATGTGGAGTACAGCATAAGGAACAGACTCAATGGAACTGTAACAGTCAGAGGGGTAGTAGATTGGGGGGTTTATCACTTTGTGAGGGCTGTAAATGTCTAACTATTACATTGTTTTGTACACCTGAAACTAATAAAAAAATGTAAAAGACCATTATTCTCCAGGTTTCTTAAAGTCAACAGCATGGAAAAAAATCATTTCTAGAAAGAGACAAGGAGCCAATAGATATTTATGGGTCTGATGGGTTCTTGAAATACTACAAAATTCAAGACTGTTCTCAGAATGGTCTGTTCTTTAACTGGGATTTAAGATCAGAATGGCAGAAAAGCCTTAGAGAAAAGCCACAAAATTCTGAGTATGATGGAAGATGACAACCCACTGGCTATGCCAGTGAAGCAATTATATAGGCCAGTGCCAATTGAGACAAGTGAGAAAGAAAATTCTGGAAAGATCCCACAGTTTGCTTTCCAAAGTCCTAGGAAGAAAATTAAATGTAGCAGCTTACTTATTGATCTACATGGGGGCAGTTTGCCTTGTAAATTTTCATTTCCTTTTGATCAACTGTCAAAAGGAAATATTGTAAATCCTACAATTATCCTGAACAAAATGTCACATAATTGTCACGAAATTTCGATATCCAGTTAATTCTTTCATTGTTCTGATCTCAAAGAATAAGAAAAGAAAAAAATACCTTCTGTGAATAGAACACGGAACCTATGCTCTATTCTAACTGTCATCTTGGCTTATTCCCAACCTCTGTGTTGAAGCTGGAATATGTTATTATTACTGGCAGTATTCGTTCCTGCTCAGCGCCAACCTCCCTATCTATTGAGCCCTCTCAGTTTCCACTGGCCTTTTGTACCACAGTCCTGATGGGGCCCAAAGCTATGTCCATAAACAAAACATTATTATTGCTGTTCTCACAGGGTGACAACAGCCAACAGCTTTCCAAATTACAAATAAAACCACCATGCTGGTGTGGAAATATGCACAGGCCCTGCTTTCCCTTAATAGCCCTTTATATTTATAGACCTATCCTCTTACTTTATATCAATCCTGACTTTTTTTTTTGGCTGTGCCACTGTTCCTACCACCTCTTCAGACAATGAGCTCATTAAATGTACTACTCTCCTTGTGAATTTTAACTCAACCATAAGACCAGCTGCAAAGGGCAGAGAATAAGGTAACTAGCATTTGCCCAGCAGTATGGGAGTCTTTTATATTAACTCTTTCACTAAATCCTGACATAAAGGCTGTGAGTCAAAAATATTATTCCCATCTTATGGGTGATAGAAGTGAAGGTAATCAAGCTGACCCCAGTGGGAAAGGTAGAATGAGACGAGCCTGAGATCTCTTTGCCTTGAAAATCTACACTTTTTTGAGTGTACCATGCTATGTAGTCAGACTGGGCATAGAGCATCATCATTCTGCAAACTCATAATAAATCCCATGACACAGAAGAGGATCCAGGCGGTCTCACCTGCCTGTCATGATATAGTGGGCTTTGTTTCTGAAATGTGATAGGGAATCGCCTTCCATGAGACGATTATAGAAGCACTATTTTTTCCTCTCCTTTCTTTGCAGAAGTGTCCCAGCATGAATACGCCCACCACTGACCCAGCTTGCAGCACTTGATAGTCATGTCATACCCTGCAGGGGTTCCTCCCGGCCTCGAGGTCACCATTGTCCTTCCACAGGGCAAGCCTTGACCACCAGCATCCTCTGAGTGGAGGGCTGGTCTCCAGATGAAACCAGCACATAAGGGGATCCCCCCACCTCCAGAGCACAGTGTAGTACCCCAGCGATCATTGTCTGGAGGGCTTGTCCTTGAGGACCCACCAGGCTAGTTCATCCACACAGGGAGAAGCCTGAAGGCTTAAGGAAGTGTGAGAAAATACATGAGGACAGAGCGGCGGCAGCCCCAACGGAAGGGTCCCTGAGCAGTCTCACTGGATCTGGGCCACCTTAGAATGTGGATAAATAGAGACAGATAATCCTTAAGATACGCGTTTCTACCACCCCTGCAATAGCTCAAGAAACAAGTCTTTGAGGGTCAACCTGAACTGGACCGAAATCGTGCTTGGGCCTCCAAACTGATTCACACTCCCAGGAACATCTGGAACTAAGTGGCAGGATATCCCGTGGCTAAGTCATTAATTTTGGTTCTGTCCTCTCTGCACTTTTCTACCTGTTAAAAGACAATAGTCAGGCTCTGAGTTCCCTTGACTTAGAGCCTGGGTGTCCAAACATGTTCTGTAAAGGGCCAGGCAGTAAATGTGTTTGGCTTTGCAGATCATACCATCTCTGTTCCAAATACTTAACTCTACTGTTATGGCAAACAAAACAAAACAAAAAACCAACCAGCCCTAGACAATAAATAAATGAAGGAGCCTGGCTATGACCCAATATAACTTTATTTAAAAAAAACAAAACACCCAAAAACAAAAACACAGGAGTCAGGCTGAATTTGGCAAGGCATCATAGTTTTCTGACTCCTGATTTAGAGGATTTAGATGTCAAGACTGAAAGGTATTAACTGAAGACTGTCCCACTTGGCTTTTGTTTTCAGAAATTAAAGGTCACTGAAGATGCTCAGAGGAGGGGAGAAAGTTGAGGGCTTTTGGAAGGCAGAGGCAAGCATTGAGTCACAGTAATAAAATATTGCCAAGTTCAGGGGCAATATTCAGGGGGTTCCATACGTAGCTGGGTCCAGCCCCTCAGCATTCAAAATAAACGGGGAGGGGGCGGCCAGATGGCTCAGTTGGTTAGAGCACCAGCTCTCAACAACAAGGTTGCCGATTCAATTCCCACATGGGATGGTGGGCTGTGCCCCCTGCAACTAAGACTGAAAATGGTGACTGGACTTGGAGCCGTGCTGCGCCCTCCACAACTAGATTGAAGCTCCAATGACCTGGAGCTGATGGGCCCTGGAGAAACACACTGTTCCCCAATAAAAAATAAAAAATGCCTATCCACTAAAAATTTCTTATCAGTGTCTTCCTTTAATTTACATAATTCTCCATAAATAAAATAACTACTTTCAAAAACAAAAAACAAAAAAACAAAATAAACAGGGAGATGGCAGGACCTCGGAGAGGAATGGCTTAATGGTCCACCTAACAAGGCTGGACTCTCGGAAGCAGGGTGGTCATCTTGAGCAATAAGTTCCATGTCTAAATGGGTATGATGGCTAAGAACCACTTCAGGATACTGAAGGGACTTCAGTAACGAGCGTTTCAGCTAAGCCACTTCACCATCCCAGTGCTGGCTCTGCAAACGGCTTCTAGGATCTTCTCATGACTCCCGAGTTGGGGGGTTGTGAGGTATCAAAATGAAGAAAACTCCAGTATAACTGAGATTGAAGTCATATTTAATTAGATTTTTTCATCAAGTGTAAAATCATCTGCTACACACCCAGCAAATTACTACAAATAGCAAATTACTAAAAATACAAATTACTACAAATAGCAAATTACTACTCCAGATAGAAGCTTGCTCTTAACTCTTTCAGGAACAAAAAATAAAGATGGTTATGTGTATACGTGCTTTGAAATCTTTAGACAGATCAAATTTTAACCCAACGGTAAGTAAAATCATAAAGCAAGATAAGATAATTCGGTAGTGTAATTTCATTTCAGCAAATATTTATAAAAATACTAATTAGCAAATAAGTTTATTCCCAGCCTAATTTAGGAAGGTCTTGGTTTGACAATCGAGCAGATATCAGGATACCCCATACCAAAGGGGTGTTACCACCTTGCCTCAACTTTAGAATCACACTTGTACCTGGAGTTGTTACTGAAATATTCACTGAGAAATTTAAAGACACACAATTTAATTGCTCCTTTGAAGGATAAATGACCGTTCAAGAAATAGATTAAAGCTTAGTTCACTATTCTATTAGTGTATTAGTTTCCTGTGGCTGTTGTAACAATATTACCACAACAGAAATCCATTCTCTTACAGTTTGGAGGCTAGATGACTGAAATAAGTATTTTGGTGTCAAAATTAAGATGTTGGCAGGGCCATGCTCTTTCCGAAAGCTCTAGGGGAGATTCTGTGCTTTGCCTCTTCCAGGTCCTGGGGGTTGTCAGCATTCCTTGGCTTAACAGCTCTTTCTCCTCTTCTGTCTGTCAAATTTCCCTCTGACTTTTTCTTATAGCGACCCTTGTAATTGCATTTAGGATCTACCCGGATATTCCAGGATAATATCCTTCTCTCGAGATCCTTAACTTAAGCACACTTGCAAAGACCCTTTTCCATATACAGTAATATTTATAGGCTCCAAGGATGAGCACATGACATTTTTAGGAGCCATTACTCAATTTACTACAACTATCCAAACTAACAAGTCCCTGAACAAAGAGTATTTAAAATGATGGCTTCTGCTTTGTTTATGCGATTATGTGAAACTGTGACACCACCACCATCCCCATCCCCAGCCCATGACTGGAGACTTCCCAAAGATATAATAGATACATATCTGTAAATCATCACCATTTGTACCACTTAAGGATCCATGTTACACTGTGTGGGAAAGGCATGTCCTGGAACAGTGCAAGGCAATGGTTCCAACTATTACATCAGGTTGAAAGAGTTGCATGTCTGACCCAAACACCCAGGGATGTGCTGGGAAAGCAAGGATTTCCTTAAAAACAGCCTCTATGACCAAGAAGAATATATTTCCCCGTCCCAATCATCCCCTTTCTCATAATAACCCATGATCAACCACTTATTTTTTCTTTAATTTTTAAATAAATTACTTTTTCTACTTCAACTACCTCTTATCCACAACTTGAAACAAAGTAAGCTCTAGGTATTTCTCAAAAAGGAAACATTTTGTGACTTTCAGGAGTGAGGCCTTGTGGTAGGTGCCGGGAACGGGCTATGCAGATGAAAGAGACAAAAAAAATAAAGATAAGTAGATAGTTGCAATATAACATGGTGGTTGAGAATTCAGCCAGCTCCACTCTGGTCCAAGCCACCTTGGACCATTTCTCACTTGGATGACTGCAACGTCTCCTAACAGTCTCTACTTCTGCACTTGCCCCGAGATAAGGACTGAAGGTTTGTGTTCCCCTCCTCCAAGTTGATGTGTTGAAACCTACCCTCTAATGTGATGGTATTAGGAGGCAGCGGCTTTGGGAGACAATTAGATTACATGATGTCATGAGGGGGAGCCCTCATAATGGAATTAATTATAAGAGTCAGGAGAGTGCTTGCTTCTGCCACGTGAGGATATAACGAGAAGTCGGCAGTCTGCAACCTGGAAAAGTGTCCTCACCAGAACTCAACCAAGGTGGCACCCTGAACTCGGACTTTCAGCCCGCAGACTGTGAGAAATAAACGTCTGCTCTTTGTAAGCCACCCAGCCTATCGTAATTTGTTACAGCAGCCTGCACAGATGAAGACATCCCCATTCAGTCCATTCTCTATAACAGACAAAACAACTCTGTGAAAACATAAGTCAGACCAAGTCATGTCCTCTGACAGAAACCTCCGGGGACTTTCCATCCCACTTGGACTAAAAGCCAAAATCTTTGCAAGTTCCACTGCACAGCACCTCCGGCCCCTGACCTCAGCTGTTTCCTCTCTCCTCACTCATTCTGCTCCAACTAAAACCCGAAGCACAATCCTTCCTCCAGGGCTTTTGTCCTTACTGTTCCCTCTGCTCAGAAAACTCTTTTCTCTATCTGCAGGACTCACCCTCTCAGCTCCTGTGGGGTTTTACTCAAACATCCTACTCTCAGTGATGTTTTCTCTGATTATTGAATTTAAAAATGCAGTGTATACCTGGCACGACCTAATTTCCTTCTCTCCTTCATTTTTCCCCATAATATTTATCACCATCTAATTTATTAAAGATCTTATTCATTTTTTAAAATGACTTGTTTCCCCTCCTTAGAATGTAAGTTTTCTGAGAGTTGGGATTATTGACGGTTTTGTTCACTGTCTGTTTTGCATACCCACCATCTAGAATGCTGACAGCTAATAAGTGATTAACACGTATTTGTTGGGTGGATGGATGGATGGAAGGATGGATGGTTGGGTGGGTGGTGGATGGTGGAAGGCTGGCTAGCTGGATGTGTACACAGGGTAGTGTAGGAGAGCAGAGAGGAAAAGGGCACTTAACATGCCTGACATGATGGGCTTTGCGAAGGCAAAGCGCTCTATTCACCCGCTCACACCCTTCATGGGTCAAGTACATAATGAATATGCCTCCTTCCCACCTTCATGACAGTTTTATAGTGCTATTTTTTTCCAAAAACTATTTTCTAAAACTGAGGGTTGCTAGATGAGAGGTGGGGGGTGGGGATGAGGGGGAAGATGAGGGGATTAGAAAGCACAGTCAGTAACCACAAGATGGCCATGGAGAGATGAAAGTCAATTTGGGGAACGTAATCAATAGTGTTGTAAAGATTTTGTAGGGCATCAATGGACACTTGTCTCATTAGGGAGACCACCTCAGGGATGATGTAGATACCTGATCACTGCACTGTACACCTGAAGCTGAAGCTGAACAATAATGAATGTCAACTATAATTATATATATATATATATATATGTATGTATATAATTGTATATATATGTATATATAGTTACAAGAAGTGGAGTACATCGCTTCTCGGCCTTTTGGCTAAGATCAAGTGAAGAAGTGGAGTACAGCATTAGGAATAGAGACAGTGGAAATGTAATGGCTCTGTGCGATGTCAGAGGGGTAGTGGATGGGGGAGGGGGTTTCACACAGTGTGAGGGATATAAATGATAAACGTCTAAGTATTACTTTGTCTTGTGCACCTGAAACCAATCAAACAAATGGAAAAAAAAACCCCTATTTTCTAGCTGGTATAATTATCATCATAGGGAAGATCGGCATATTTGGGTCTCATCTTTTTATAAAAGAAACACGAATAACTCAACTTCAACAATTTCTTTAATATTTTGACAGAAGAAAACTTACAAGGACTCTATGTATTACAAAAGATTTTCAGGATTTCTATCCATCTCATCACACAGTGTTACAAAGACTCTGCTCTATTTTAAAGGTTTTGTTTTTATACAGTTAACCCCTAGGAAGCCATCCTGTAGCATTTTGTGCTCCTCTGGCATTAGCTACTTTGTTATACAAGCTTCCCTGTGTATGAGCCGAGGAATGACTTTCATCTGGCTCTCAGTGATCATATCTACCTATGTTTTCCATAAGATATTTTTTAATTAAAGAAGTAATTTAATTGTTGGAGATACATCATTTCCAGTACATCTTCCCAAATGAAGCACATAC
Source organism: Rhinolophus sinicus (assembly GCF_036562045.2). Taxonomy (NCBI): domain Eukaryota; kingdom Metazoa; phylum Chordata; class Mammalia; order Chiroptera; family Rhinolophidae; genus Rhinolophus; species Rhinolophus sinicus. The sequence continues at coordinate 29,455,017 of NC_133761.1, read as the reverse complement.
ATGTGTGGGTGCACACACACACACACACAAATTTAAAGTTGTGATTTAGGTTCTGAATTATTGAAACAGACTTTAGCAAATACTCTAAGCTGAAACATCTTGACAACATACCTGTTTTTATAGTTAAATAGCAAACATCCTCCACAGCATCATGTTCTAATCCTTGCTTCTTCAGACACTCAGCCATATTTTCTATCGTATATTTCTATTCCAACAGTACTAGCTGACAAAGAAAGTCATTTTGTTTGTCACCATATAATTTTTAGGTATTATTTCAACCATTTTTAACAGCGTCAAGAAGAACAAGTATTTCCCCAGTCACGTGTGGCTTTTTTGCTAGTAAGAAATTGCAAAAGAAGCTTTTAAACATCTATCAGTAAATTTGGAAAAATTTTAAAGACTCCCATGTCTTTAACCACCACTGGTGGGGGGTGACTGCAGAGGTTTTTTATTGTATCCTGGATGTTTAGTTTTTAAATAAATTGCTAACCACAATGGCTTCCTAATGTCCTTGACATACAATGGATACTTGGGTGACATTCATCAACAAGGACAGTGAAAATAGTTCACATTTCAAATTATCTTGAAAATGTTTCGACAGCTTGTTAACTTGGATGAGACTGTCGTTTTCAATATCACACTATGGCTGACAATGAGCACGTACCAGGAAGAACAAAAACGTTAGCTCTGCTGTTTTCTGGGCTTGGTGTATGCTTGCATCATTAGTGTTACCCTCATTCATGGTTTCTTTGCAAGAACATTTGAAGTCGCTTGTCTACTCTGTCAGAAGAAGGAAGACAATGAAATCTGCACATTCACTTCACTAGAGCTGAGTCAAGGGCAACATGAAGGGATGCACTGAGAGTGAACAACCAAGGGTGGGCGAGGGTGTCATTCCGACCCTCTGAGATGTGGGAAGTCCCTCAATCCTCAGGAGACCTCACTGGGCATTGTGACGTGGGGCTGACTGACTTACAAACTGAAGGAATGTGCCGGGATCAATCAACATTTTCAATATTGGTGAGGTATAACTTCTTTCTTATTCTTAGAAAAAAATGTCTAAAGTCTAATATTTAGTTTCTTTTTGCAAGCAATGGATTTTCTTGTGGACCTTCCAGGCTGTTGTGGGCTGCCCATTCTAGCAGCCCACGATCTAGGGGGAGGCATATTAGCCTTAGAGGGAATTCCTCATAAGATTGCCATGAGAACCAAATGAGAATGGTCTAAACCTGAAAAGCCACACTGTTGTAAGAAGTGATTATTACTGCTCAGAAAGATCTACCTGTGTCATTTGGACTATTTAACCCAAGTCTATTACCTTTCATATCTACTCTCAAATTCATCTCCAATTCCATGGCAACTCAATTGTAATGATCTGATAAATGGAACTTAACAAAGAGTATTTGAAACTCTAAGTAGATTGTTGCCCCTCTGCCCCCTCCCCATTTTTATACCTATGTATTTCCCTTTCAAGAAAAAATTGCGATGCATGAGACAGACTCATTTTCCCCTTAAAGGTTGTTTGCTTTGTGGGCCCATCATTGCTTTTCCCATGATCCCTGAGAACCACCTCCTGAGGGCGCTCTGCTTGTGCCTCTAGCATCTTCTCTTCTGCGGGGTGTTCTCAGCACAGCAGATTAAATTGGAATTGCTGTGTGCTCCCTCTCACTTTATCTAGAACCTTCCAGATCTAGATGGCCAACCACACAGGTCATGGTGGGCTCTGCTCTCATCATTTCAAGCTGAACCCACAGGAACCCTAGTCCTTGTTAGGAAATCCAAATTTCTTGTGACCCCAGAGGAATGGAGGCTGCATCTGCTGCTACTGTTCTCACAAAGCAGCCATGATCATACAGCTGTCCTTCTCTTTGTAACAATGGAAACATTCTCCTTTATGTTTTGCCAGTGTGGATATGTCCTCTTGGGCAAACACAATCTACCTCTGGGTTTTGCAGAGACTGTGTCCTGACTGTCTTTCCATAGGAAAGGGAGAAGAGGCTGAGAAAAGAGTATATATAGAGTGACTCTTATATGCCAGACTTTTGTGGACTGGCCTGCATTTTAAGGTATGTTATAGCTCCTTTACCTGCATCTAACCCTAAATAACAAAGGAATGAAAATCCTCCTTTCTCTGCCTCCTCTAAAGAAAAAAAATAAAACCAGAAACAATCCTTTCCTGCTCTTTTTCTCTCGTCTCTCCAGGCCCACAAACCCATGGGACCTCCTGTTTCAGACCTCTAACAGCCTGACCTTCTGCCTGAGGCAGAAATTTTGGACCTACACATGTGACAGGGCATTTTAACTTCTTCCTCTGCCATCAGAAATACATGGCATTTTATTCTTTCCATCTTAGCTTCTAAAATAATTGTTTTCATTGCTTTCTGGCACGTAGCAAGGTTTGACAATCAGAAATGATTTCTTTTTTTATAATAACAGTAAAATGCTCAAATCTATACATGGGTGACCAATTCTATTGAATTTATGGTGCCGTTTTCAGTGAAAATGAAATCTAATACAGCACCAAAGAACTGGGCTGCCTTAGGCAGTAATTGCATCAAACCCGAAATACGAGAAACAGGTTGTGTTTATTGTTTTAAACGAACACCTGATTTCATGGACCTACTCAATAATAGACATGTTTGTGATTAATGAGGATGTTTCCTCATATAAACAGTGAAAACTCCAACATAAATACTGTGGGTTCTGACCTGCGGCTTCCTTGTGGCACGAACAACTGTGCTCCCCCCACCCCTGAGAAATTTGCCAGCCAGGGGTCAGAACAGATGACGACTCGTTGTTTACGTGCCAGGTCTGAAACAGCCATGCCAGCCCAGATGTGTCCCACCAGGGTTAGTCTCTCACAGCTATTTTTAGAAAAGTGCCCAACATGGAAGCAGCTGTAGAGCATCCTCTTACTTAGTGGTCATGTTTAAGTATGGTCCGAAGCAGGTACCACAGTTTTCAGCCACCTCATGAGCCTGTATCGGGAGAGACTATGAGGTTGAGGCAGCTTGCTTTTAAGATGTATCCCTTCTCTCCGAGCCATAGCTTTCCCTCACACTCTGAGAATCTGCCTGGGCCTCAGTTTCCTCCTGTGTCAGATGAAGGAGTCAAACTAGACAAGGGGGTCTCAAATTGTAATGGTACACAAACCACCTGGAGACCTTGTTAAACGGCAGATTCAGTTCAATAGGTTCAGGGGGAGGCCTCAAATTCTGCATTTCTAGCAAGCTCTCAGGTGATGTCAATGCCACTGGTTGGCCCATGGACACACTTTGAGTAGCAAGGAGCTGCATGACCTCTAAAAAAACTTTCGGAGTTGCAGTTTCTTCCTACCCAAAATGATGCAATAAGGTTAAGCAACAATGTTGCAACCTAATACAGAAAAGTTGAATATCAGCAGATTGAAGTCTCTTAAAAATAACTCAGTTCATCAGACTGTCCAAACTGGTTTGGCCAGGATTAATAGTTTCGTTTAAGGAAGCACATAGGACCCCAAATCTCTACACATTTCTTTACTTCTTTTCCCATGAGCAATTAAGATGACTGTATTTGTTTTTTTAATGCTGTTGGCTCAGGACAATTCAACAATTAGCACACTGTACAAACATCCTGAGGCCAAAGTTTAATTCCAAGAATTGTTATCCGTACTGGAAAAAAAACCAGAAGTGTTTAAAACTAGTCATTATCCCCATTTAAAGTAAAATTTGTAATTCTCAGAGTGAGGATAATTGTTCCTCTTCTCCTAATTTAAGTTTTGGCTGGAAGGAATAGTTAGCAGAAGAGAAAAACAGCTGATCGGAACGAATTTAGCAGCGGTAAGGCGGACACCCAGCCTTTCTTGGGGGGTGAGAGCCTGGCTTCTGCTACTTGTGAGAATTTATAGAAACCCAACCACCTGGGACAGGTGGTCACTGTTTTGTAATAAACCAAGGAAATCAGTGCACTCTTCTCTCCATAACTGGTAAGAAAGAGCTAGAAAGGGACCAAATTATGGATGTCTTCTGGAGGAATTTGTAAACCCAGCAGCGGGACCAGGGCCCACATATTCAGAACGGGCTGGGGGGTAGAGAGATAAAGGGAGCATGGAATAGCGAAAAGAGGGTGTAAAGACTGTGTGCCAGGTGCATTAGCCACTGCACTTCACAGATTTCTCCATAGGTCATCTGTCGGACATGTAGAGAGGTGCCGGGACCTCCCTGCTGCCTCACCCAGATGCCCCAGAAATGATTGTAAGCCTAGTATGCCCAGTTCTGCTGGAACACCGTTTTTCCTCGAGTCTGCTTTTCCTTTATTCAGTGCACACACCAGGTGTGGCTACGTATCCTGACCAGTCTGTTGTTCCCCTGGTTTCCTAGTCCCTTAGTCCACTCCTCATTCAGACTGGAACCCTGCACTAGCCTAGCTTTGGGGACTGACTTGCTCAGTCCAATGGCCCAGACCATTTTACGGCCTCCCTATTCTTCTGGGCTAGCAGACCAATCTCATAAAGGGATCTAAACTGATGGGTAGCATAAGTAACAGCATTATTCCTCCTAGGAATAGCTTGCATTTTAACAGGGTCTTTGAGTATTGAAGCAATGCCTACTCCCAAATAGTGACTCAGGTGATACAACCTGATGAACAGGTAGAAGAAACATGCTGGGAGGATGAACTGAAGGTACTTTATCCACTCATCCTACCTGTAGGACTAGGCCAACATCAGCCCAAGTTTTGGCCAGGTTAAACGGTACCACAGTTTTTGAGACAGTGCTACTTTTCAATGTGGCTGGTTTGATCACATCCATGTCTTGTTCGCTAGAGAGAATCAGAGGTAGGTAACTTTGGGATAATGCACTAGACACCTCTAGAGGCCTGAGTCCCTGGCCTGCCTCTGCAACTCACTAGCTGTGTGATCTTGGACAAGTCACTTTGCTACTGTGTACTCGGTCCTCATCTGTGAAGGGAAGAGGCTGAACGGAGTCAAAAGGAGCCACAGGTTTTGTTTATTTCATTTTTTTTGAGGGAAATCTTTTAAAAGGAAACTTATACAGAAGTTCAATTTGCAAAGCAGATCAAAGTAGTATGTTTGGTTAGGTACCACCATGTGCTATAGCAAACAAACCTCAAAATTCCCGCAGCTTGATAATCCAGGGCAGGAGTTCCTGGCTGGCTCTCTATCTCGTGGTGATATAGGGACCCACGGGCCTTCCATCTTGCAGCTCTGTGATGCTCTAGACAGTGGTTCTCAGCCGGGCTCCTTGGGGCTAACCTCTTCCCCCAAACCAAGGGACATCTGGCAATGTCCGGAGACAGGTTTGGTTGCCACCACTGGGTGTGTGTGGGGAACGTGATCCTGGCATCGAGTGAGTAGAGGCCAGGGATGCTGCTAAATATCCCACAATGCACAGAATAGGCTCTAAAAACCAAGAATTATTCAGCCCCAAACACTGAAATTTCTGAGCTCGAGAAATCTTAGTCTGGGTCCTTGAATTTTGTATATCCAGCCAACAAAGAGGGAAAGAGCACCAGAGCACTGAGTAGCGCTGCATGGCCGGCTTTGAGAGGCCAGGCCTGAAAGAGTGCACGTCACTTCTACTCATATGTCGTGAGCTAGCACTTGGTTATGTGGCTGTACCTAATTCTATGGTGTGTGTGTGTGTGAGTGTGTGTGTGAGTGTGTGTATGTGTGTGAGAGTGTGAGTGTGTGTGTGAGTGTTTCTGTGTGAGTGTGAGTGTGTGTGTATGTGTGTGTGAGTGTGTGTGTGTGTTTGTGTGTGTGGTGGGGAGTGGGAGGGATGTGGTCTCTGACTGAGTAGCTATTTCTCAGAAACAAATCTATGCTACACAAGTTGGTGCGTGAGGAGCTGGGGGACACTAGCTGTCTGCCACCCAGAGTCTCCTCAGCTGAACACACCTAATAACAAAGGTGAAAAATTGTGGAGCTGGGTTACCCAAACAGTGGTAAGGTAGAATCGGGCCTTGCTACCCGCAGAGTGGCAACACCTGTCAGTGTACAAAGGACCCCACCCACCCATCCAATGCTCGTAGAAAAGATGGTGAAAGCCAACCTGCACTACCTACTGGATGCCAGAATCACACTGAAGCTCTCAAACAAAGATGCAGGTGGAAACCCACCATCTTCTGGGCAACTGCATTTCCCACTGAAGGCAGGGGCTAGGGCTATGGTCATGGGAAGACTCTGTTTTCTATTAGGAGAGCAGCGATGAATACCATCACATACAATGAGGGGATAAAGAAAGACAGTGGATTTAACCTAGTTCCCTCTCGGCCCAGGACACAGCAGTCATTCTCCTCAGTCACTATCGCTAATCAGAAAGTGGCCCAGTTTCAGAGGACACAGGCATTTAGAAACACAAGTGAAAAGATATACAAATTGTGTTAGGTTTTCAGCAGAAAGGTCAAAGAAATAAGCCAAAATATCTGAATCTAGACTTGTTTCTGCTTCAGAGAAGCAATACTACCAGGCGATTCACTAACCCTTCCTGGGCCTTGGTCCCTCATTGGCAAAATGTGGAAACTGGCCTGGAGCAGCACTTTGCAAACTATGTCCTGAGGAACCCCTTGGTGACTCAAATTTAGCAAGTCAGTGGAGATTAGTCATATTCCACACCACTTTTGTCTGTCTGACATACTACACATATGTGTTTGCCAGGAAGGCTTTAAACCTTGAAATTAGTCTCATTCATGTAGAAGAATACAAAATGCAATTCCTCATGGCCTGAAGAGAATCTTAGTAGTAGATTCTAAATAAGTGTTCGTTAAGTTGAATTTTTCATATCAAACATAAGTTAACGCTGACCTCAAAAACCTATAATAAGTTTGACTTACCAACCTCTCGTAGTTGGCATCAAGCCCAGCACCTGCTACTATCAACTATGCTGCTTCCATAAGCGTTAAGGGATCCTTCTTCCTTCACCAAGATCTGAAGAAACTCTCCATTGCCAATCACTCCACTGGAATGAGCTTTCAGAACATCCTAACACAACAATAGGAATGAAGATCTACTTCCATTCACAGTTGGTTTTCTCCCTGTGACCTTGAACCTGTATGCAATGTGTCCTTAGTTGATGCCATTCCTGCGCTATAAACCCACTGAGAACAAAGCAGAGCGCCCTCGCATTTAGCTTCGTTCTTTGCACATGATAACCAATAAACAACTAAACATTAGTGTAAGCTAGATGACATAAATAGGTGTAAATCAAATAACTTAATTCTGTTACTTACTAACATTTGGATAGCTACGTAGTTCATCGCATAAACAACATGTGCTTCTAGAAAATCCCCAAGTAGGAGCTTTTGCTCCACCTTCCAGCAGCAGCAATTACTTCCCATTTTCTTTACTTCAACATGTCATTGCTACTGCGTATGCTGTTTGGTCACTGCCCCCTCCCATTACCGATAGACATCTCCATTCTCCTCCACAGATAACCAGCAAGATTACAAATATAAATCTTGTTTCCTTTAGCCAGTCCCCCAGCCCTGCCTCAAAAGCACCAAGAATAACCAAATCCAGAGAGATCACTGTGGACCCTCATTGAAACCCTGATCCCCACCACCAGAGCAATACAACTGGCTCTTCTCTGGGTCACAGTGGTTTTTTAAACCAATGATGGAAATGTCACAGGAATGTCAAATGACCTGGCAGAAGAGGCCAATATTTAATGGGCTGGTGAAGGTCTCAAAATTGAAACACATTCTCTATTGCAATTTTGTTTATTGTCCTATTCCTCCTCCCTAAACATGAAGGCAAGAATCATGTATATCTTGCTCACTCTTAAGTCCGCAGGTTCTCACAAAGCCTAGCACATGGTATTTGTTGAATAAATGGATGGATGAACGGCAGACAAGTCATTTTGTGAGCCATTATTAATACAGTGTATAGCCAATTTTTGTTGTGACAACAACCTGATTCTCTAAAGGAGATGAAAAACAGGTAATATAGTTGGAGTTCACATAGCCTTCTGTAGTCATGGAGTATTTAAAGTTTCCTTCCTGAAATTTAATACTTTTCAAAACTAGGAAAATTTTTGGAGAATTTCATACTAAATGATCTAGGGAAAGGTCAGTGCATTACACATGCTTTATAAGCCAATTCAACGTGCATTCATTTATTGAAATCAAAATCTGATAGACTAACATTTGGTACTCCATTGGAAGGTCATTGGATAGACCAATGCTTTGTTTTGTCAATCTGTATGTTTGATTTAAAGAGCATTGATTGACACCATTATTTCATGGCACTCTCATAGGTTGTGTGGAGCACCACTAATAGTAGAACTCAGTGCAATAACCAATGCTCCCAACAGAATTACTCAGTCATGAAGCAAAGCATATGTTAGGCCTTTTTTACTAAGGCAAGGTTATACTTGATTTATTTTTATCCAGAAAACAGTTCAGCATTTATAGAATTATGTTTTAGCTACCTGTTCACCATGCTATTGGGAAACACCTCCTTCTACATTGATGCTGGTAAAGATAAGAGTCCCATAGTAATAGTAACAGCTTAATGCAACATGCCTTACTGAGCTCCAGACAAATGTTAGAAACCATCTGGGCACTGGTGACGTCAAACTGAGTAAGATATGGTCCCTACTTTTAAAGAGCTTGTAATCCAATGCTGAGGAAAGTTGTGTGTTGAACAACTAGAATTCCATGCCAGACCTGTGGTGACCAGTAGTGTGGAGGAGATGCTGATTAATTCTCTCAGTGGAAGGTTGGAGATGATTTCTCAGAAGAAGTAGAGTTTATACAATGAGATATCACCTCATTCCTGTCAGAATGGCCATCATCAAAAAGACAATAGATAACAAATGCTGGTGAGGACGTGGAGAAAAGGGAACCTTTGTGCACGGTTGGTGGGATTGTAAACTGGTACAACTGCTGTGAAAAATGGTATGGAAGATCCTTAAAAAATTAAAAATAGCACTACTATATGATCCAGCAATTCCACTTCTGGGATTATATCCAAAGGAAACAAAAACATTAACTTGAAAAAAACAAACATTAACTCGGAAAAATATCTGTACCCCCATGTTCATAACAGCATTATTTATAATAGCCAAAACATGGGGAAAAAAAACCTAAGTGTCCACTGATGATGACTGGATAAAGAAGATTCGATATAACTATAACTATATATAACTATATAACTATATATATATAATTTGGCCATTAAAAAAAGGAGGAAATCTTGCCATTTGTGACAACATGGATGGACCTTGAGGACATTATGCTAAGTTAAATAAGTCAAAGACAAGTACTGTATAACTGTATGATCTCACTTATATGTAGAATCTAAAACAAAAAACAAGAAAACAAAAAACCCAACTCATAGGAAAAAAGATCATATTTGTGGTTACCAGAGGCAAGTGTGGCAGGAGGTGGAAATGAAGGAAGGTGGTCAAAAGGTACAAACTTCCAGTTACAAGATAAATATTCATAAGTACTAGTGATGTAATATACACTATGATGACTATAGTTAACACTGATGTATGGGATATATGAAAATTATTAAGGGAGTAAATCCTAAGAGTTCTTATTACAAGGAAATAATTTTTTTCCTTTTTTCTTTTTTTTGCTTTTTCTTTATGTGAGATAATAGCTAAACTTATTGTGATAATTATTTCACAATGTATACTATGTAAGACAAACAATTGTGCTGTATACCTTGAACTTCTAAGTGACATACTCATACATCAATTATCTTAATAAAACTGGAAAAATGAAGAAGTAGGGTTTAAACTGGGTTTTGGTAGAGGTCCCAGGTGGTGGGGGAGGAGATTGAATCTAGACCTTGGGAACACCAAAAACTAAGGACAGAAGACAAGTGAAAGCCATGTGTCCTGTTCTTGAATGGTCACAAGCCCTGTGTAGCAGCAGGTTGGTTGAGTGTGAGACCGGGGTGGGCAGGATGGTGGGACGTAAGGCCCGAGAGACAGGTTGATATGATGCTCTGAAAAGCCAAGAGCATTGGCCTTCAGTGGTGGCACCAAAATGGGCTTCTCATGAGGAGAATGACTGATGGCTCTGCCAAAGGGTGACTCTGGGGGCTTTATCCTCCCCTCCTCAACCGAATATCCATCAGCTGCCTCAAAAAGAAAAAAATACAATTAAAATAAAACAAAACATGTTTGTCCTGCAAACACACATTCCAAACAAGTCCCCTAGCCTTGCATATTGCTATCCCCAAAACATGTAGAAATTCAGAAGCCACCCTTGAGGGCTTCCACATTCCAAAGGACAGGCATGGATAAAGTTGAATGTGTCTAGAATAAAGTCACGCCTAGGAAGTGGCTTGCCCTCCTTATTTTAGTCATGGCACCAAATCAAACGTAGCTGGGGTGATGAGGGACGCTGAGGTTTCTGAGAGGAAAACTGTCTGAGAAGCTTGTCTTGGATTCGGTCTCGGAGGGCAGCAATCTTGTCAATTAGCTCTAGGCTCCCTGTGGCATACGCTGTACATACTGGCAGTAAAATAACTGAGAACCAATTGTGTCACCCCAGGCAGCGCTAAATTAGATGTACAGTGCATCTTCCATAGCTATTAATAGTGAGGAGCCTGGAGCCAATTAGAAATATGTCCATGTAATAAGGAAATGAAGTTCTCTTAAATGTGTTACACATCATTATCTGTCATCCACAGGCAACTAAAGAGAAAAACACAGCTTAAGAGCAACTTCAAATTGAACGAATATTCCTATGAAGATACTAGGTCTATAATCAACTGGAGACTGGATGAAAGATGCTGCTTCTGGCTTCTAGACACTGGTTAAAGAATAGAAGTGAATGGGAAAAAATGCATGTGAACGCCCAGGAGCACGTACAAGTGAATATACTGATGATTCTTTAAAAAATGGAGTCCGAGGAAAACTTCTTGTGAATTGATTAAGGAATGTTTAAGCAAAAGTGCTGCTTGGTAGGCCCTGAAAAGCACAGCCTATAAAACAGAAAATGCTCTGCAATTTAAGTATGTGCTTTTTGCTCTCTCCCAAACAGACACATCATAATACATATAGAAGTAGGTGTGTGATCAATTTTAATATAACCAGACACCATCAAACTGTTAGCCAAAGTCTTCTACGTCACTTCTTTCATTTTCATTTGAGGGGAAAATGTGATCAACGCAAAGAGCAGCCATAAAGCAAACAGGAAAATCTATGTATTTGCAAAGGAAACTGCAGGTCATGGCATTGTTTTGTTTTTTAAATCTAGCTACCTTTGCAGAAACAAGTATGCCTATCATTCACGTATATAAACCATATTTAAATAACGTTTGCAAAGAAGTTTAAAGACTGTTGAGGTATTATTTAAACCATAACTATATTTTATTACACCATTTATTACTTACGGCAAAATGTCAAGATGGATGGTTATTAAAAACACTAATCATTGATTGTACTGCTTAAAGAGCTACTCTTAGAAATTATGGAAATAATTTAAATATATACCAATAATGCATCAAACCAAAATTACAGTTGGCCCTTGAACAACGCAGGGTTTTAGGGCATCAACAGGGCACTGTAAAAAAATCCACGTACAACTTTTGACTCCAGAAACTTAATTATAGCCATCCCTTGGTACCCATGGGGGATTTGTTTCAGGACAGATAACAAAATCTGCAGATGCTCAAGTCCCTTCCATAAAATGGCAATATATGAAGTTAGACAATTAAGTTCGCAAACTCATCCTAGAAAAATTGCTGCATACCTCATTGCTGAATGTCACTATGGTCACCTTCGAAGTACTCCCCTTGGGAAGCTATGCACCAATGCCAGCACCTAGTCGACCCTTTAAAGCAATTTTGGAACTCTTTTTCTGAAATGGCCTTCAGACCTGTCCTTGTATTACGCTTGATGTCCTGAATGTCATCAAAATGTCTTCATTTCAATATTTCCTTTATCTTCAGGTAAAGAACCAAGTCATTCAGGGCCAGATCAGGTGAGTGGGGAGGGTGTTCCAATACAGTTACTTGGCTATAAACTCCCTCACAGACAGTGCTGTGTGAGCTGGTGCATTGTTGTGATGCAAGTCATAAATTGTTGGCGAAAAGTTCACGTTGTCTAACTTTTACATGCAGCCTTTTTAGCACTTCCAAATAGTAAACTTGGTTAACTATTTGTCCAGTTGGTACAAATTCATAATGAATAATCCCTCTGATATCAAAAATGTTTAGCAACATTGTCGCAACAAGTTCGTGAACTTAATTGTCTGACCTCCTACTGTCAGCCCTCTGCACCTGTGGATTCCCAACCTGTTTTCAGTTCGTGGTTGGTTGAATCTGCAGATGCGAAACCTAAGGATACAAAGGGCCAACTGTATATTTAGTATAAAAAATCCACACATAAGTGAATCTGTGCAGTTCAAATCCATGTTGTTCAAGTGTCAACTGTATTTTTTGGGGGGACACCCCAGGTGGGATGGGTCAACTGTGTTAATACCTTTTAAATATTCAAAGGCATTAATTATACACAGTGACTAAGGCATTATTATACTCAGAGCTAGTAAAATCTAGTGACTAGAGTGACCGAGTACCACATTTTTATATTTCAGTTCTATTTATGTGTCAGACTGTAGTCTCAGAGGATCTAAATAGACATATTTAAAGTTATTTCCAAATCATCATTTATTTTCTCTTTCTAATTTTAGGCTGCACAAATCTTTCTGATTCATTTGGGTCTTTGACACACAGTTGTGGACTGAAGGCTGTCTGGTTAGTGTAATCAGATCAGCTTCCATCATTCAGGGGTGCTGTAGTCTGAAGCTGTCTAGACTTAGAGGGAGGCGTTATACATGTAGTTCCATTCATGGCAGACACTGCTTGCTGTCCTTCCAGCAGCCACCCCTCTTCCTTCCTTCTAACACAGGGTTCCTCAATCTCAGCACTATTGACATTTAGGCTGGCTACGTCTTTGCTGGGGTGACTGTCCTTTGCCTTGTAGGATGTTCAGCAGCATCCTGGCCAATAGCAACTCTGTCCCTGCAGGTATGACAACCCAAAATGCCTCCGGACATTACCAAATGCTCCTTGAGCTGGGAGCAGGGGGACAAAATCATCCCTAGATGACAACCACTCTTCTTACAGATCCCTGTTTATGATCTTGCCCATCATCCTGTAAGAGACGCAGCTGTTATTCCCCGACAGAGAGGATGAATCTTGACTGGTCTAGATCAGATCAGTTATGATGGTCCCATTCCCCTTCTCGGCTATTGGTTTGCACAAGGGCATGAGACACAATTCTGACCAAGGAGACATGAGGGTAAGTCTGCTGAGGGGCCCAGTGAAAGGATATATATATATATACACACACACACACACATACATGAGAGAGGGTGGAGAAAAGGGAAGGAGTGCATTCGTTTGCTAGGGCTACCAGGCTACCAGAAATGAGTAGCACAAAATGGCTTAAACAACAGAAATTTATTTTGTCACAGTTCTGGAAGCTAGAAGTTCAAGATAAGGGTGTCGTCGGGGTTGGTTTCTTCTGAGGTGTCTTTCTCTGGCTTGTAGATGGTCATTTCCACCCTGTGTCTTCTCGTGTTCTTTCCTTTGTACATCTGTTTCCAAATTTCCTCTTCTTTTATGGACAACAGCCATATTGGATTAGGACCCACCCTAATGACATCTTTTTAATTTACCTCTTTAAAGATTTTATCTCCAAATACAGTCACATTCTAAGGGACTAGAGGTTAGAACTTCAACATACGAATGGAGGTGGGGGACACAGTATTAAACACAGTATTAAAATAGGACTTTGCTTTTATCATTTACATTGAGTCTGAATAGGGGTGGTTTGCTAACACTGGTTCAGCTGGAAAAAATGTCACCAAAGACCAGGCTCTTTCACTATTTCTACTCTGCCACCTTTGAATTTTTTTTATCATTATGCTGGTTGCCTCGTGGGTACAAGATTGCTGTCGTAGACCCAGATATTGTGTCTGCCTTCAAGAGAGGAAGACAGGGAAATAGGCTGCACCAATGATCTTCCTCTGACTTCTGTCCCTTTTACACAGAAGCAAAATCTACCCCAGAAGGCCTTGAGCATATTTCCACTTATGTTTCACTGGCCATAATTGGGTCACGTGGCCAGTCCTGGCTGGCAGGGAATCTCGCAGAGCAAATAACTGGCTTTCCAGAACCTTTAGTAAGAAACAACAAGGAAGAAGGGGTTGAAATAACTATTGAATTAGCCAATCAACTACGTTTGTCAAAGTTAGTGAGGGAGAGAGGATAGAAGAAAAAGAATAAGAGGGGGTAGGGGAAGACAAGAGAAAAAAAGTTATCTGCAATCATTATTAATTATTACATGCAAAAAAGCAAAGTTTTCCTACACAGCCCCTCCCTAGGGTGTTCCCCTAGCCTATTGATTAGGGATCTTTTGGCATAAACATATAAAATGTATTTAATAATTGCTTCTTGGGCTTCTTGATGAGGAGTTGTAAGTATACAATAAACTGCGTATCTCCAGCCTGTAACATAGTACTTGGCACATAGGAGGTACTTACTAAATGTCTGCTGAATAAATGAATCAAATCAATCCAGATCATTGTAGAAAGAGCACATAATGTCTACTTAACAACACATCATGAGGATTTTTTTGTTGTGAGAACTTATCAGAAATGCAAATTCTCAGACCTCACCCCAGACCTACTGAGTCAGAAGTAGGCAGAGTCAGTAATCTGTGTTTGAAACATCCTACAGAGGTATGAATACATGCTAAAGCTTCTGAACACACACACACACACACACACACACACACACACTCACACACACATTTCTGTCCTTCATAATTTTAGGGCCACGAATATTTTATTTACTGCAATTTATCTTCTGTGTTACATTGATCAAGACAACACTCTGTTCTAAGGTTCTTGCTTAAATTTCTTAAATGTTAAATTATGAAATATTAAAATGTAAAGAAAAGTATAGAGAAAAATATAAAACACCCACATACACACTCAGGATTTAACAAATGTGAATGTTTGCCATAGTTGCTTGCGTGTCTTTTTAAAGTTGCCAGGCCCAGCACTGCTCTCTCCCATCCTGCCTCTGACAGCTCATCTCTGTTCCCCATCAGCCTGACCTTTTCCTGCTCCTTCCTGGATCTCCAGGCCGAGACTGCAAGCATGTAATAGAAGCGCATATTCTCACTGGAGTTCCCCAAGGGCCTCGTTGTTCATCATCTGAAGGGTATTAACCCTTCACTTCAGCTCCAATGATATGTGCTGAGATTGTCTTTATGTTCAGACGTGCATGAGGGAGGTTGGGAGTGAACTGAATTGTCAATATCACATGCTTCTCATCCAAAATACAGCTTGAAATTATTTTCCTCTTCTAAAGTTCAAGGACAGTGTTCTTTCACATGAGACCCACATAGAGAGAGAAAAGAATGAAGCAACTTCAGCTAATGGCAAGGATACTGGGAAGAAGGGGGTTCTAATTCTGACGTTATGTGGGGCTCTTGTTCTCTTTGCGTCTTTTATTCTATATGACAGAGGAAATTGAATACTACCTGATTCTTAAATATAATTAGGTATGTAAAGTATTTCCATACACATACTACCATTTAATGACAACTGATATCCTTACTGACTGTCCTGTTCCCCACTGTGTCTCCAGCACCCAGCACTGTACTTGGTACACCACAGGCCCCAACTAAACATTTGTTAACGAAATGAAGGACAAAAAGATAACAAACGTGGCAGATCCAGAAATTCCAGGGAGGCAGGGCTGGGGTGGCTGTCTCCTTGGTAGGGAGGCTTTGGAGCAGTGCTTCTCAAAGGAGCAAACTGGTTTGCAAACTACTTGTTCTTCCTACACTAATTTCTTGTGTAAGTCTTAGTATGAAAAAAAAATGTCAGCAAAACTAAACAATGAGCTTAGTAAAGGACTTGATTTACATTCTAGTGCAAGCCCTTTATCTCCTTGCAGACCAGTAACAAAGAGCTCTCAGATTGGTCCACCTGTGGACCACACTTTGGAGAGACCTGGGTCACAAGACGTAACTTAGAGGGTGTGTGTTCTGTGAGCACTTTTTATTTAATCTTATTAGTTAATTTTGGGTTATTTGGAGAAGATGTGGATTATGGGACAGCTAAAACCTTTGCCCCATAAGCCACTTTTTAGTGGCCCCACTGAAGCTTAAGATTTGTACATTTCAAAGAATGTTTAATTACGAAATCCTAGAGTAATACTTTCTGTTCTGCTACTGCCCAGGATATAAGTCATGCACCTGAGTAGAAAGGAAGATGGAATTTGAAGGGAAGAAGCCTGTGGCATTTGTTGGCATGCTGAAGCTGGCTGGCCTGATCACTTCATACAGGTTTTCCTTTAAGTTCCTCCTGCACGCAGCAACATCATCACCCTAGATTGCTCTGGGGGAACTTGATTTGCTTTATAAAGTTGTTCTAGTGCCTAGCTTGGCCACTAATCTATTCCTGTTACTCCCGTGATGTCAGGACAGGAAGAGCCTGAGAGGTTAGGACTCCATTCACTGTCATTCTAGGCTAGTGAGCCTCAAACTTTAGCATGCATCAGAATCCCCTGTAGGGTATTGAAAACAGAAATTACTGACTTCACCTACGCATGATTCAGTAGGTATAAGGCCTGAGAATGTGCATTTCTAACAAGTCCCCAGGTAACGCTGATGCAGCTGGTCTGGGGACCGCACTTTGAGAACCACTCTTGTGGGTACTCAGGTCAGTCCATTTGGGGTGAGGAGGAGCCTCCTGTTCCATCCATAAGCCATATTTTTGCATACGTACCCTGCCTGGCAGAGACCTTAGGCTGTCTCCCAAATATCCACTATCTCTTTCTTCTTTCCCAAGGGAACTTCAATTCTTATTAAGAGCAACCATATAGCCAACTTCAAGGACACTGCGTTTTTCAGACTCCTTTCAGCAACAGGTGTCCATATGACACAGTTTTACCAGTGAAATGTAAGTGAAGTGACTGGGTGGCACTTCTGGGAAAGCCCTTTAAAGGGAGTTGGCTGACTGTTGCTTTGTTGGTGTTTTCCACCAAGTTTGTCTACTACAAATCACCCATTCTCCTCCCCTTTCTTCTTTCCTGGAATGTGGGCGTGGTGCTGAAAAAGGTTTAGCTATCCGGGAACAATAGGTGACAAGCAAATGCTAGGGACACTTGAATGGGCAAAAGTGCCTGAGTCCCTGATGCCCTATGTGCAGTCATTCCAGCTATGAACTACCCACCTACAGACCACTCATTATGTGGGAAAGGGGAAATCCCTAATTTATTGAAGCCATAGTTTTGGGATCTGTGCTATTTGGAGCCAATAAAATTCTTAATGAATAGACCTACTGTATGAAAAATCAATGCTTGATGTGGAAGTGGAAATATGTTTCCTGCCCTCAAGGGGAGGAAATTCCAGGGAGGCAGGGCTGGAATTCTATCTGTACTATTCTATCTTATGGTCCAGCTGTGAAGATAGAAAACAGACACTGCTCTTGGGTAAATGTGAGACCAAAAAGCCTGAAGGTTAACAACAGACAGAACACCACTCAGGCATTCTGCAAAGCTGTTTTAGAAAGATTTAGATCAGGCAGTGGAGGGCAGGTGAGATAGAAGGTTGAATTTAGGGGTCTTGATATAAGAGAGTTGAACTCTGGGCATTTAAGCTCATGAGAAACAGTGATCTTACATGAAAAGAGGGCACTGGGAAATGTTCAGGTCTGTGCAAAAGATGGGAAATGGTACAGAACTCTCTGTGGGGCAAAAGGGAAATGAGGAACAAGCATTACGAAAGTCTGAAAAAGGCAATGTCTCAAGAAAGAAGAGAAATGATCCAAAGTTAACATAAAAGAGGCTCTGGAAGTTGGGTGAGCAATGCTGAGGATGAGCAGCATGTGACTTTGGTGGGGGAGAGCAATGGTTTGCAAACATTTTAAAGCCATGGAACCCTGATTTCAGGAAAGCATCATAAGAAAAACATCCAAAGATGAAGTTACTCTGGTTAAACAAGTCATAGAGATCCCAGTCAAGAAAGAGCTAAAGGACTTCATCACCACCAAACCAATGTTATAAAAAATGTCAAAGGGACTTCTTTAAGAAGAAAAATATGATTAATAATGGCAAAACTACATACCTATCCATAATAACTTTAAATGTAAATAGATTAAATGCTCCAATCAAAAGACACTGGGTGGCTGAATGAATAAGAAAATAAGACCCATACATATGCTGTCTACAAGAGATCCGTCTCAGATCAAAAGATACACACTGACTGAAAGTAAAGGGATGAAAAAAGATATTTCATGCAAACAGAAATGAAAAAAACAAGTGGAGTAGCAATACTTGTATCAGACAAACTAGACTTTAAAATAAAGACTATCTAACAAGAGACAAAGGACCCAGTAATCCCACTTCTGCATATTTATCCAAAGAAACCCAAAACACTAATTCAAAAAGACATATGCATCCCTATGTTCGTTGCAGCAGTCCATCAGTAGAACAAATGGAGAAATAAGAAGTGAAACACACACACAGACACACACACACACACTGGGATATTACTCAGCCATAAAAAGAAGGAAATCTTGCCGTTTGTGACATCATGGATGGACCTAGAAGGTATTATGCTAAGTGAAATAAGTCAGACAGAGAAAGACAAATACCATATGATCTCACTTATATGTGGAATCTAAAGAAAAGAATAGATGAACGAACTAATCAGAAACAGTCTCAGAGATACAGAGGAAAGCTGAGGGTTGCTAGATGGGAGGGGGGTAGGGATGAGGGAGAAGGTGAGGGGATTAGAAAGCACAAGACTGCCACAGGGATATGAAAGGCAGCTTGGGGAATATAATCAATAATGCTGTAAAGATTTTGTAGGGTGTCGGATGGACACTTGTCTTATTAGGGAGTCCATTTCAGAGATGGTGTAGATGCCTGATTACTGCATTGTACACCTGAAGCTGAAGCTGAACAATAATGAATGTCAACTATAATTTTATATATATATAGTCACAAGAAGTGGAGTACAGCAGTAGGAATAGAGACAGTGGAAATCTAACACCTGTATGCAATGTCAGAGGAGTAGCAGATTGGGGGTTATCACTTTGTGAGGGATATAAATGATTAACATCTAACTATTACATTGTTTTGTACACCTGAAATTTAAAAATTAATTAATTAATTAATTAAGAAATAAAAATAAAAATAAATAAACAAAAAGATGAAAAAAAAAGGAATAGATAAAAGTTCCCTTAGTCCTGAAGTACAAGACTCAGCAATGGTATAGCCTGACTCCCTCAATAGCAAATCAAAAATGTCTCCTTCACCGCTCTGAGAAATTTGATTGAGACCTACAGATACATCTGGACATTATGGCTAAATCAGTCCATAAATGTATACCCTATTGATATATAATTCATAAAATATATACTTTGTGTTCTCCTTCCTTCTAGAAACATACATGACCTTTTAAAGCATATGGACTACACACGGAACAGAGCTGTAAGTCACAGCTGGGTAGGGTTTGTTGTCTTCTACCGGCTGTCATGGAGCCACACTGGCCAGAAAAGGCTTCTCAGGTCTGAAGGTAATACTTGGCATATTCAGAGCACATGGTGACAGCACTTGCTTTTCAAAGGCACTGTAAATTCCAGTTCATTGTTCTATCCCATTTTCAATTCACAGGCACAGCAAGATGTATTTGGCAGGGCTTGAATAAAGCTGTATGTTTTCTAATCCCCAAAAAACAAATGGCCCTGTGAATTTTAATGTTCAATTGCTCTTGAAAGTTAAAATTTCTTTCACTGAGTCCTGTTTCTACTTTTTGTTTTATAGAAAAGAAATCTATAATGCTAACTTTGAATTTTTACACATATCTGATAGTAACAAAGAAAAGAGAAACAAAGAAAAGATAAAATCCAGCCTGGAAAATGTTCTACAACATTGCTTCTAAAAATTTGAACACAAATGAATAGAATTTGGTATCAGAGTCAGTGTGTTGAGAATATGTGACTAACTAGTTTTTTTATAAGCTAAAAATTATATGTTTATACTTAGCATGAATATGGAGCTGTTAATTTGTAAAGTGCCATGTAATAAATTTTTGTCAATTATTTGTAATGTCACTCTGTGAAAGGTCTTCATTTACCTGCCCTTTTTCCAGATAGAAAACCAAAAAATGCACCAAAGTAAAATTCACTTGATGATGTAGCGATCTGCCTGCGGTATTAGCCTAAAAATGAAAGTCTCCTACATGTTAATCTGTCTAAACTTAGCCAATGCAGCTACTATGATAGAAAGAATCGTTCATTTCATAAACCTGCCTGGGACAGAATTACAATGAAGTAGAGATAAGCTAGTGCCCACTTTTATCTTTTCCATTATGACTGACACGGAGTTTGGAAGAAAGAGTGACAACAAAAGGAAGGCTTTGAGCAGGGCAACCTGGTACATTTACATTAACGACACAGACCCTTTCTCGTGGCTCCCCAACTGCTCACGTAACTCAGGAAGTTCTTCCACATTCGACGAAACTAATAAAAATGTTCTTTTATTTGTTTGTCTTTTGTTTTCTGATGACATTAATTCAAAGTACCTTCCACATCTGACTCGTTATACCCTTGTCACATCTGAAAGGCTTCTGGACTGAGCATGTCCACAATCTAGCTCTGGCGGGTATTACTCAGGGAGACCTGGTCATGCCCTTTAAAGTGCAGGTCACTAAAAAGGCCTGAAGCTTCAAAAGAGTCAGAGGAGTGTCACAGGCCCTGCCTGAGCCCCTGCCATGCAGAGGAAGACTATCGCTATCTGGAGTCCTACCTGGCTGCCAACAAATGCAGGCAGGACACACCAGCTGACCTGCTGTGCAAATGAACGTGACATAGAACAAGTTGGTCTAATCGATAGTATTTTCTGAAAATAAATGATGAGACAGAGTAGTACAAATGTGTGCAGTGCCTGTGATGGGGGGGTGGGGAGGGGGAGCGGGAGGAAGCTACATACTTGTCCTAAAGAAGAACTTGTATTGAGTTAACGTTTTCCTTAAGAGCAAGTCTACTTGGGGAAGTAAAGGAATAAGCAAAGTATGGGTTATTAGAGGGCTCTTGGATGTTTTGACAGGAAAATTAAAACAAAACAGTATCTTGGGCTGTTATAAGATACAAGACACAAGATAAAATGTCAAAAGGCTTAGAGCAACTTTTACGTGTGCGGTATATGAGCTTTCTCATTATAGCCTTATACCTTCAAACATGACTGAAGCAGAGGGTAGAAAACATGCTCTTCTGATTTTCTATTTAAAGTCAGGTCTTTGGGAGTTAGGTAAGTCTATAAATATAAGATATGACACCTTCAATGAAAGCAGTAGCAAAAATAATCAGTCCAGTTACAAGGTTAGAAAGTCGTTTAATGAGTAGAGCTAGATCAACAGTTCTGTAAGTGTCCCCAGCAGGGTGTTAATAGGGTTTACTTCAGAGAGAAGTTCCATGTAAACTGCATTTGAGAAATATTACATTAAAAGTTTTTTAAAACTTCAAGTCAACTCAAAGCCTGTATATTTTCACATGCACAGCAAATCTCAGACTGAGAGATAAATTGTGAAGCATTTCCCAAATTTATTTGACCACAAACCCTTTTATTCCTGCAGAATCTGGTGGGATTAATGTTTCTTGGCTCACATTTGGGGAAATGCTGAACTAGATAGGACAAATCTGTGAACTGCTATAAAGAAAGAGGGAGTGAGGAAGAAAGTTGATGAAAGAAATGACAAAATGCAAAATCTTAGGTGATTTGAAGTCTCAGGCATCTATTGAATTATTGTCCATGCACTATTTCAAGGCATAAAGAGGGAAATGTATATCATTCTAATTAAACTTTAAAAAAATATAAATAGGTGTGATTAAAAACACTTAGCATCATCACCCACAGGTCTACTCTAGCTCTCCTGTCCAATTTACTTTTGAAAATAAAAATAAATATAAACAAATACACTAAAGATAAAAATAAAATGAATGGTGGCAACACCATGCTAAGGTTATGAGTAATTGAGCTTCGTCTTGGATTTGCCCCTGAAAACTGACTGAACCCACGCACGCCCCAAGCACTCCCTTTCACGTAGGCAAACTGCAGACAAACTACAAACTGTTCTCAGTGGTCACCCAGGACCTGGGTGCTTCGGGTTACATGGGTCTCCCCAGGCACCGTAATAAGCACTCAGAGTACACTGGCTCGTGGAATTCCTATCATGACTCAGTGAAGCAGGGGCACTGCTGCATTATATAGATAAGGAGGTGCAGGGGACATCAAGTAACTTCTGCAAGGGACTCATATCTGCCGGACTTGAGTTCGTCCTAGTGCTACGTCATATGGTGTTCTTTTCACTTCCTTACTCTCCTAACTCCATCTGTGCCCAGCTCTGAACTTCTGGCCTCTGTGATGCCCTTGGTCCTCAGCAGGGCTTGTATTGACCTTGGAAACTTGCCTTTTGCTACTGGACACGTTTTGCTTATGATCCAGCTCACTCTGGGGAACCAACCTTGGCCATTAGCCACTTGGCTAGAACCTTCTCCAGAACAACAGGGGTCTGGGATCCCAGGCCAGAGGGAGTGATTCCCTCCCTCCCATACAGTCTTTTATCTTTGTGACACATCAACCATTAGACATAGTTCACCAGAAACCCAGTCACTGGGAGAAGTGAGGAAATTAGGTGTTTAGAAAATCGAGGAGCACATGTTGGAGCTGGCCCTTGCTGTATTGGAGCAGTGTCCATACACACAGCATCTAGAATAGAGGCTACAAGCTCATACGTCAGAGGGGTCAGACAGGACATTTAACTGGACACTGTGGTCTGCTGTGCTGCGGGCTGTGGCCAACTGGAGTGTGCATATCTTGTCCAAACAGCTGACTGGTCTCAGCTTTTGCTGCTGACCTGGGAATGCAGACCTGGTATCCCCACTTTCCAAAGTCAGAAAAATCCAGATTTCTATGTAAATTTTCTGAAATTTTGGATTGTGCATAGGACAGGTGAAATTATTTGTGGGCCAGTCTACATCCTCTGATCTAGAAGACTGGTTGGAAAAATAAGTAAGTTGCTTGAGAGGCAGCACAGCATAGCAGTGAAGAACATGAACTTTAGAGCCAGATTGCCCAGGCCCAGATCCTGGATCCATCACTCACTAGCTGTCCTGTAACCTTTCTTTGCCTCAGTTTCCTCATCTGTAAAATGAAGATAACATTAGTACCTACTAATAGGGTTTTATGAGCATTAAATAAATTAACTTATGTAAAGTGCTTTTAATAGTATCAGGCATTTAGTTAAGTGCTAAATAAGTGTTTATTTTTAAAGTTGTAGAAAACATATCCCAAGAAAACTTTCCCAGGCCAGCTTTATACTTTTCGACCTCCGGGATGGAAGATATACTAAAATTTCTCACTTGGGCTTATGCTCACCATGATGGAAAGACATTTTGGAACAAAAGATTCCACAAAAACAGGTGGGGAGAAATAAAGAAACTTCAGTATAATATTTTTTGGGTGTCTGAGCCTAAAACACAGAGGGACTTCGATATCCTACCACTAAAATCTCATGGTTTTACATGGAAATGAGATTTTAGTTAAATAGAGTATATTTCTTCCTGGTCTAAATAACCCTCCACAAGACCTGGGCAATTTTGAGAGAGTGAAAGAAAATGGTTCTTCCTATACACAGGGAAAACAAATAATTGCTTAATTTTCGAATTTCGATGGCACTAAGTTGATCTGTAGGTTTTTGGTGGAGGCACAATAGAAAATTAGACACAATGGCAGGGAGCTGGCACTTGTTCCTTGCTAACAGGCAGAAAAGGAGCCTCTGACTGTACAATGAAAGCTGAATAGTCTCCTCTCTTCTCAAGAGACAATTAACTTCCATCTGTCTAAACCTCCCCTGGGGACCCTGACATCCCATTTAACCTTCTTTCCACCAACCCAGTGTGAAGTTAAGAAAACCAAACCCATTTTAAACACAAGCCCTTACACATCAAAAGTTATGGGAGAGGACTGGTTGACCTACAGGTCACAACATGAGACACAAACAAGCAGAAAGGGACTTTTAGGAACAACTGCTGCTTCCAGGATTATAAGTCAGAGACTTAACATCTGTGTTGGCCCAAGAGCCAGCCTGAGCCCCATAAAATGAGGGATATAAAGTACATTAAAAAGAAATGAAACCTTTAATTCTACTTGCTATTTAGTCAGAAAGATGAAAGCATTCCCTGTGCCAAAGATGTCTGTACGAGTGGTTTGAAATGGGAGAGCAGGCACTGCTCGGGGCCCCTCTGAGAGTCGGGATATGGAGTATACATCAGGGGCTGGTGACGAGTATTGGGCCTGAGAACAAGCGGCCTCCTTTAAACAGATCAAATGATTCTCATGACGACACGACTGGAGACTTTATTTCCAAAATGGTTTCAAACAATTTGGTTACTTGCAACCGAAGACACAAGATAGGAGTTTAGAGAAGGAATTGAAACCCTGAAGTATGGAAGACAGGAAGCTCCTTACACTCACTTTTCTACCGCTTACATACTTTTTCTCTCCCGTTCACTGCCCTTCCACTTCCCTCCATATCCTGCATTTTATTATTCTATTTTCTGATGTCCCTGGTCTCTCTGGGAAGCCTTTTCTTATTCTTGATGCTTCATTCCTTCTAGCACAAGACCAGCAATTAATCAATAGTTTATTTAAATTCAAAACTGTATTTTACTGCTGAATAAACATATAGTTTTTCCAGTCTGCTACAAAATAACGCATGGGCCTTATGCTTAAACGCAGGGTTAACACAGCTATTATCTTGGAGCAGAACAACATATTTTGATACAACATCATATTGCTTTTGTTTTAATTTCATAGATAGTAGATTAACACCCAGTACCTAAATCATTCTTTTAGGAATTTACAACATTCTTTCATTCACCTTCTATAGCAAACCTTAATGAATACCTATGGTACGAAGCACTATTAGTACTGGGGATACTGAGATCAATAATCCAGCCAATGAACTGGTACAACTGGGAGACTGGAACAGCCCACACAAGGAGAGTGAGGCTGGGTTAAATGTGAGCACAGAGTGCCTTGGACACAGGGCTCAGAGCCTCCTGATGCGGTTGCTGGGGCCAGGGGAAGTAGTTGGAAAAGACAGGGAGAGACTATACTCAACCTGAGCACGAAGGATGAGTAAGCGTCAGGCAAAGTCAAAGGGGACTGGCATCCCTAATAGAGAGAAGGGAAGTTGCAAAGTGATGGAGATGGAGTGAACATGGCTTGTTGCAAGATCTTCTAGTTACTGGGTCCGGTTGGAGCACGTGGGAAAGTGATGAGAAATGAAGCTGGACAGGTAAGCCTTTATGAGTCAGCTCATGAAAGGTCACAGGAAGGGAACAGAGATTATAATGAAGGAGATGGGAGTCACTCCAACACTCTACATCTCTCCGGAGGCAGAGTGTAGATGGAAGGAGAACCAGGTATTATTTCACAACAATACCTGTTAAGAAATTGTTGTGATATAAGTTTAACGTGATAAGGGTCAAAATGAAGGCAGTGGCAATGGGAATACAAACAAGAAATGGCTGGAGGAGATATTTAGAGGGAATGAGTAACTGACAATGGGCTAAGTGACTGATTATGTAGCAAGTGAAAAAGAAATTTCGGATGATCCTAGCTATCTGGCTTGGTAGAAACTTCTATTGTTCTCCCATATCTGGTTGTCCTCTCAGCACACAGAAGAATAATACACCATTCCCGTGCTGTTGGGTAGGACCATCTGACTAGACTGTCAATGGACTGTGAGTAGAAGAGACATGTGTCATTTCTAAGCCAGATCATTTGATTGCTAATGTGAGATCCTCCAGCTTTATCTTTCCTTGGAAGCATATGCTGATAATAAGGTTCCATAAGATAAGAAGCAGCCTGGAAGCTGAGCCAATTCATGGATGAGCTATCCTGGAGAGTCACTTAGACCCATAGTGGCTTGCACGTGGTTGAGAAATGAACTTTCACTGTGTTCACCCACTGAAATTTGGGGGGGGGTTGATTTTTTTTGTTTTATAGCAACATAATATAGCCTACTCTAACAGACATGGTCAGTTATATTCAGAGAAATGGATATCCTCAAGAAACGGATGTTCAAGTTTATTTACTTTTTATTTAACTTTTTTTTGTTGTTTAAAAGGTTTATTTCTCAGTATTATTTCCATTCTTATTTCACATTTGTTTCAACTTTTAACTTATATAGACTGTTCATAAAATGACTGCCTTTTATTAATACACAGATAAGTATAAGTCATTCCTGTTCTTGTCACACAAAAACTCAGCCATTCTAGGCTCCTTTGGGTTATATCAAAACTGAACATCTACTTTAATGCCCGTAACACTTTTATCCATTAAGTTATATTCTTTTATCCCAAAGCTCTCTCCCAGGAAGGTTTTCTTGTCTGTGTGGGCAAAATGAAAAGATCATATAACTTTTAAAGCACTAATATCCTCATCTTCCTGAATTATCGATTTACCAGAATAGGAATTTATACAATAATAAGACCTGCTTTCACAAAGTATGATTTCAAAACACTATTAGGTGTATCTTTATTTTTATTAGTTTTATTGAGGTATAATGAACAAATATAATTGTAATATGTTTAAAGTACAATGTGATGATTTGATATATGTATATATTGTGAAAGAATTGCCACCACAAAATTAATTAACACCTCTCTATCACCTCACATTTTTACCTTTGTGTGTGTGTGTGTGTGTGTGTAAACACTTAAGTTCTGCTCTCTTAGCAAACTCCACTACTACAATACAGTATTATCAACCATAGTCACCATGTTATATATTAGATCGTAATACCTTATTCCTCTTGTAACAGAAAGTTTGTGTATTTATACCAGCCTTTCCCTATTTTCCCCATCCCCCAGTTCCTGTCACCTACCATTTTATTCTGTTTCTTTCTTTGACTTTTTTTTTTTTTTAATAGCTTCCACATATAAGTGATACTGTGTGGAATTTATCTTTCTCTATCTGACATTCTATTTTTGTGAAAAATGTTATTGGAATTTTGATGGGGATTGCATTGAATCTGCAGATTGCTGTGGGTAATATGGACATTTTAACAATATTAATTCTTCCAATCCATGAAAACAGAACATCATTATATTTATTTGTGTCTTCTTCAGTTTCTGTCATCCATGTCGTACAGTTTTCAGTGTACAGATATTTCACCTCCTTGGTTAACTGTAATCCTAAGTAATTTATTCTTTTTGATGCTATTGTAGATTGGATTGTTTTCTTAATTTCTCTTTCCAATAGTTTGTTGTTAATATGTAGAAACACAACAAATCTTTGTATATTAATTTTGTATCTGCAACTTTACTTAATTCATTTATTAGTTTTCACAGTTTTTTGGTGGAATCTTTAGGGTTTTCTACATATAATATCACATCACCTGCAAACAATTTTACTTCTTCTTTTTTATTTCAATGATTTTTATTTCTTTTTCCTGCCTGATTTCTCGGCTAGAACTTCCAGTACTATATTGAACAAAAGTGATGAAAGTGAGCATCTTTGTCTGATTCCTGATCTTAGAGGTAAAGCTTTCAGTGTTTCACCATTGAGTATGATATTAGCTGTGGGCTTGTCATATATGGCATTTATAATGTTGAGGTATCTTCCCTCTATACACACTTTGTTGAGAGCTTTTAATCATGAGAGGATGTTCAATTTTGTCGAATGCTTTATCTGCATCGATTGAGATGATAATATAATTTTTATCCTTCATTTTGTTAATGTGCTATATCATCTTTATTGATTTGCATATGTTGAACCATCCTTGCATCCCAGGAATAAATCCCAGGGGGTTATGGTGTATGATCCTTTCAATGTACTATCGAATTCAGTGTGCTAATATTTATTGAGGATTTTTGCATCTACATTCATCAGGGATATTGGCCTGTAATTTTCTTTTCTTGTAGTGCTCTAGTCTGGCTTTGGTATCAGGGTAATACTGGCCTTGTTAAATGAGTTTAGAAGTGTTCCCCTTCTTCTATTTTTTTTTTTTAAAGAATTTGAAAAGAATTAGTATTATTATTCTTTAAATGTTTGGAGGAATTCACTAGTGAACCCATCCAGTCCTGAACTTTTCTGTGTTGGGAGGTTTTGATTACTGATCCAACTTCTTACTAGTAATTGGTCGGCTTAGATTTTCTATTTCTTCAAGATTCAGTCATAGTGGGTTGTATATTTCTAGGAATTTATCCATTTCTGCTAGGTTATCTAATTGGTTGGTGTATAATTGTTTTTAGTACTTTCTTAGGCTCTTCAGTATTTCTGTGTATCAGTTGTAATGGCTCCTCTTTCATTTATGATTTTATTTGAGGATTCTCCCTTTTTTCTTGGTCTAGCTAAAGGTTTGTCAACTTTGTTTATCTTTCCAAAACACCAGCTCTTAATTTCATTGGTCTTTTCTATTGTCTTTTTAGTCTCTGTTTTATTTATTCCACTCTGATTTTTTATTTTCTTTCTCCTACTGACTTTGGGCACAGCCTGCTCTTTCTTTTCTAGTTCCTTGAGGAGTAAACTTAGGTTGTTTATTTGAGATCTTCTTGTTTCCTAATCCAGCCATTCATCACTATAAAATTCCCTCTTAGAACTGCTTTTGCTATATCCAATAAGTTTGGGTATGTCTACTTCCTAATCCCCAGAACCTATGACTATGATAGGTTACATGGCAAAGAGGAATTAAGGTTACATATGGAATTAAGGTTGCTAATCAGCTGACCTCAAAATGGGAGACTATTCCAGGTTACCTGGGCGGGTCCAATGTAATCACCAGGGTCCTCAAAAGCAGAAGAAGGAGGCAGAGTAAAACTCAGGAAAGGAGATATAATGACAGAAGCAAGGTCAGAGCGATGTGATAGGAGAAGGACTCAACATCCTGCTGCTGACTTTGAAGACGGTGGAAGGGAGTCATAGGCCAAGGAATATGGGCAGCCTCTAGACGCAGAAAAGCAAGGAAATGGAATCTCCTATAGAGCCTGTCAAGAAAACTAGCCCTGCCTACACCTTCGTTTTAGCCCACTGAGACCCATTTTGAACTTCCGATCTCCAGAACTATAAAATAATAAAATTGTGTTATCATAAGTCATTGTGTTTATAGTAATTTGTTACAGCAGCCAAAGGAAACTAACACAGTTGGCTTTGTTCCTTTTGGTTTGAGTTAGTTAGCAGGGCTGAGGGGCCAAGACTGGGATATCATCAAGCTGCCCTTAAAGAGTAAACAAGTCTGTTACATTTCCTGATAACACCCAATATTCATTTATAAGTTTTATACTACCATGTTTGACAAAGAATTAGAAGTTAGTGTGAATTAAAATCAAACAGAAATGAAGATGATGCTTCATAGAAATTATAATGTAAGTTAATGGGAGAAATGAACCAAATTATAAAAATTTGTTTTAAGCATAGTTGTTGAGGAACATAGTCATTATATAAATTAAAGTATATCTATACAGTAATTAAAGAATCTAAGTAATTATGCAGTCAAGTGTGTCTATACAGTATATCTATATAGTAATTATAAATTAAAGTATATCTATACAGTAATTAATTGTGACATTTTCTAGGATTTAGTGGATTTCCCCTAACCAAATTATCCCTTTGAGGCCATAGGCCAAAAGTCTATAAACTGGAGGTGGTTCTAAATAAATAGTGTTTTCTTAATTATAACCCATGATACCTTTCTTTGGCTTGATATTTCTAAGTCTTGGACAAAAGTTTGAAAATGTTTAGCATGTGTTTCACTTTATTACATTCTTTCTAAGAATAAACTATTCAAATTACAAGCAAATATTAATTAGTGATTAATTTCTAAGAGCAAAATACAGAAGGAACACAATTTTGATTAACATTTTTTAAAATGACAAATACCCAAGTACAGCTTTGCACATTTCTCATTATCTGTGACTACTGTTACTTCGTATTTAATCTAACACTAGTTTTTCTAACAGGGACAAATAGAAACCTCTTTCAGTAATTTTGGAAGAGTCAATATCTGGTCACATGTCTTGCCCCTGGCTCTCTGAGACCAATGCCATGTAACCAAAAGAAAAATTTTTTTCCAGCTTTCTCTGACAGTTTATACTTTTAAAAAAGGAATTAATAATAATGGAAATTTATTAAGCATTTGCTATTTCCTAAGTATTCTGCTACAAACTTTTCCACATTATTTCATTTAATCTTTACAACAACCTGATGAGACAGGATCTCCTGTTACCCTCACCTCATAGGTGAGAAAGTGAAGGCTCTGGAAGGACTGTGCAAGTCCTCACAGCTGCTCAGTGGCGATGCTGGGTTCAAATCCAAGCAGGCCGACCCTCGAACCTACTCCTCCACCTACCATTCTTGCCTCCTCAGAACCCCCACCAAGTTCCCCAAACCTCTCTCACTCCATTGCCTTCTCACGGCCTCTTAGCAGGTGTGAGGCACGACCAGGAAGAGGAAGGGAGCATATCTGTTGCTCGTGACTATTTTTTCCCAACTCTGAGGCTTTCTTTGACCAACCAGATTTATTCGCTCAATCTGGAGAGTGGTTCTGTAACTGCAGGAATAAGGTTTCTTTCCATTTGTCAGCTTGGCCTCTGCCAAAAACTTTCTTTCAATTTTTAGAAAAATTGGATCTCCTCCCACTTCTTTTTGGAATGTCTTTAAAACCATGCTCCTCACTGAAAAAAGAAGAGAAAAAAAACCAGGCTTCCTCTATCATCTGCTTTTTTTTCACCAGCCAGGAGGATTTAGGCATCATTCCTTTCTGCTGTTGGTGTTCTTAAAATAATAGGGGATTGGAAATTTAGGGATGGTGCTTTGAGAAGGCAGGTCTTCATTCCTCCATAGAAATGCAATTCAATTCCTTATCATTCCACATAGATTAATCCTGTCAGGTAGCCTCTAAGTGCTTTGAAAAATGCAAAAGCATGTTGAGAAGATAGAAGTGGTGCTAATGTGCACGAGGACAGAGAACTGACTGATCTGCCATCTCAACACCACTTTATAATCAGATGTTAGTATTATATACTTTTGAAAGCATTTCCACATATGGCATATAATCTCAATAAACCTCTATCAACCTTAGAAGACACATAAAGCAAGTCTACTTGGCAATACTAAATACCTGGTTTGGGGGGAAGCCTTGTGCCTGGCACATAGTAGAAGCTCAATAATTTTTTTTGAATGACTAAATGATTTAATTTCTTCGAAATTTCTGAAGTAATTTTGAACTTTGCCTTTGATTCCTTTGCTTTTACACACATGGGCAAGAACTTTTGATTTTGGACCATAATTCCATTGGACTTTGACTTTGGAGTTTTCACTTATAGACTTTTCTTTTTCTCTGTGAAATTCACAAGCGAAAAAGTTTACACCAAATTGAGGGCATCACCATGTTGTTGGCATTTTCTTAATATTTATTTTAATATCGTCATGTAATCTCCCTGCCAAATTTCTGATGAGCCTACCGGAGAATACGGCATGATTGAGAGTGAAATTTTCAGTGTTGGACAACTGAATTAATGGACTATCTCTGAACTTAGCATTGACATTCATTGTTTGTTCATTCAGTACAGTAGTGGTGTCTATTCCAGGGACTTTGTGCTTACTCCTTTAAACCAGAAGTCACTCGCAAATTGGAGGGCAGAATGGTCCCATGCACAATTTCTTTTTTTTTTTTTTGCTTGCATAGTGTTTAAAATAATACAAAAACACATTTCTAGTTTTGTTCAAAAAAAGAAGAGGAAGTAGGAACATTGGGCCCCTGCCCCTGGGACTGTATACCTGCTGCCTCCTTTAGAAGGGGCAAACAGTCTCCATTTTCCCACAGTTTACCACCAGGCATTAAATTATGTCACCTGTAGATGTGAGCAGCTGTCTTCTGTTCTGAGTGTCTAGCTTTAGAGAGCCCTACATTGTCTTTTAGCTATTCTCCTCCTCGTGGATTAAGGAGTCTGAGAGCCAAAAGTATGAGCCCACATCCAGCTTGCACTGACCCTTTCCTAAAGTTATACTACATTCCAGGTGCCCAGGATTTTGCAATTTCCTGTCCAGTTAGTTCTAGCCACTTCCAGAAGCTGTGTGAGCCCTTGGCTGGGTTGGCCCTCCCAGGCACAGACATGCAGTCCTCTGCTGCTCCCGAGGGCAGATAGGGCAGCTCTTGTATGTGTGTGTGTGTGTGAAGGGAGGGGGCAGAGGGTAGAGGGGTGGAGGAGGAGCTTGAACTAGAGAGTTCTCATATATGGTAGGCTTCCCAAAGATGTCCACATCCTAGTCCCCAGAACCTGTGACTGTGTCACCTTACATGGTAAAGGGGACTTTACAGACATGATGAAGTTAAGGATTTTAGTATGGAAAGATTATCCCGGATTATCTGGTGGGCCCAATGTAGTCACCACAGTCTTTATGAGAGGGGGACAGAAGGATCAGTCAGTAGTATGAAATGTGATGATGGAAGCCAAAGGCTGGGATGATGGAGACAAAGGGGTCATGAGCCAAGGAATGCAGGCAGCCCCGAGAAGCTGCCTAGGGAAGGGAATGAATGCTCTCCTCAGGGCCTCTAGAAAGATCCAGCCCTGCTGAGACCTTGAGCTTAGACTCTGACATTCAGAATGGCAAGATAAGAAATTGGCATTGTTTTAAGCCACTAGGTTTGTGGTGATTTGTTATAGCAGCTACAGGAAACTAACACAGCTTGCTTGTGTGGGAGGCCTCTCACGAGGAGCCAAGCATGGGACGGCGAGAGAAGGTGAGGGGCTGCAGGCTAGGGCTTCCATCTGTGCTCTTGTGTCTGTATTATTTCATAACAATATAGGCTCAATGAAAGGCATACACCAAAGTCTAGACATATATTTTTAATTTTCATGTATCATGTCTGTGCAGTGTCCAAAGGGCAGGGTACTATTAGAATAACAATAGTTAGGAAATTCATCCACTTGCATTAGTTATAAAATTATTCAGGAGTGGGCCACAAAGATGATTTCATCAGATCATGATAACCCAGATGAACAACTTTTTAGTGGGGCTTCATTCCATGCAGCTCTTTGACAAGCTTCAAACCAAATTTCCCTGTATCAAATTTCTCAAATATTTACTTGTGTTTTCTGTTCCCAGGAAACAGACACCATAATATGTTATATCCTACAGTTCAAAAATTGAGGAAATTAAAAACAGAAACTATACCAGGCCATCGGCATGGGCACACTGCTAATCCACGAGGAGAGGGGGGTACCAAATTAGATGTCCCAATCTTTTCAACTCAGCTTCTCTAATCCCCCTCAGGTCATATACTTAGAAAAATAATTTCCCCATCATAAATTGTTTGGTTCAGTGGTTTAAATCTATAGAACAGTGACTCTCCCAACGAGAGAGCAATGCTAGAAATGAATGAGTGTTTTGGAGGACGGGCAGAACAAGGAAATCTAAGAAATCATTTTCCTACAAATTTTGTTTTTTCTTAGGGGAGTCTCTTAAATTTTGATTTGGTTGTATATGTACTTACCACAAGCCACTTTGTTCACATAAAGATCATATGAAACAAACTAGAATCGAAATCACATGAAAGAATCTGGTTTTCGTTCTTGGTCCAATGATCTAAGTTGTTACTGTACTTGAATCAGTTCAATAACCAGCCAAGGGCAGCGAGCTGAGCTGTCAGAGCCACATTAACTTCGTGGCTCATGCCATGAGATGAACGCTCTGCTGGAAGAGGCTAACTCACCATGGCTGCTGCTGAGATTCATGGACTCTACATGGAGTCGGTCATAGCTTCGACACGGTCTTGAAAATTCTGAAAAGTCAAGGCAAAGGTGGTCTCTTTCTTGCGGGGAGGGGGGGGAAGGAGAAGAAAGGCCTGGAGAAATACGAGAAGCAAGGATAAAATGGAGGAAAGAAAATAAATAGGGAAAAAGGTAACGGGAACTTCAGGGACAATGCTCTGACCAAAAAAGAAGAAACAAAAGAGTTTTCATAAGCTATCTAAAGAACATCTGGCAGAAATTGACTTGAAAATGTGATTTCAGATGAGTAGATTCTCTCAAATCTGGAGAGAAACCAAAACCTTATTATAAATAATCCTAGTCAAGGGTTTGGAAGAACAGTGTATGAGACTGTATTTCATGTGCTTTGAGTGCAATTTAATTCAGGTTTTTCCTAAATTCATCTCAGGAAAGGGTAATCAATAGTGTTCTTGGTGTTAAGAAAGAGCTTTTTGTCTTTTGCCTGAATCTGTTCCCTTGAATGTACGGACCATATCCAGTCTCCTCAGAGCCTCTCAGTTCCTGTCTTCTTTTGGAAAGGATGGAAATCATATCAGCACTCCCTCTCAGAGAAAACTATTTTTAAACAGAAAAATCTGGAAAAATACAAAACAGCATGGAAATTTTTCCTGATTGCTCTTTGTGCAGCTGACTAGGCTCCTAACATACCCCTCTCCCCTCAGTAACAATTCTATGATATTAGGACACATTAGCTTCTGCGGGAGTCCAGTGCAATGCATGCTGGGCCCATCTGCAGGCATTTACTTCAGCTGTGTTCCAGGGGAGATATTCCTAAACAGATATTTTAATCCTCTGGAATTCAGATTTTTAAAAAATTACTCTTTAAATGTGACCGACCTTTGTACATGTGCAGGTTTGACTCAATCAGATCTATATTATGATCAAGGCTAAGCCATTCCCTTTGTTTATTGTGTGAAAGGATGCTAGAGAAAAATCTAAATCGTTTTCTAACTGCTTCTGTCTGATAGTATTAAACCCATCTTTCACGCCAAGGCCACATGTCATGGGGAAGTTAACCTGCTCAGAGCATGATCCCATTAGTAGGAAGTTTATTGGAGAACACCACCCCTTTGCCTCTTCAAGCTGACCCTCAGGTGTATCTAACCAATTCTCCCACCCCGAATGAGAGTCCAAAAGTCAAAAGGAAGAACAAATGAAAATCTCTAAGAAGTCTCTCACCTTCTATTTAATGTTCTGTTTCTTTGAGTGACTTCAGCTCCCTCCAGCATTTTCCCCCACCATCCTCTTGTTTTCTTGTTACTTCATCTTACTCCAGTTAATTTCTCTTTCTTTCCAGCTATTTCCTCTGCCATTGACTTATTTTTAAGCCAGAAAAATACCTTTCTTTCCTCCTTCCAGCTCCCTGTGGGCTTCTCCCTCAAAAGGAAGACCAGACACTTCTATGCTTCCTTCCAAACCAAAATAAAGTGGAGAACTTCCAATGCCTTAGAATGAGATCCCCAATGTTTTCATTGAGACAGATGGCTTTTTATTTCCTCTCAAGCTCTAAGATCATGGGAGGAAGGACACAGATGGCAGTGAAATCTCCAGGGCTCTGTCCCTTACCTTTATGGATGTGTTTCCCCAAGCGTGGAGTGCATACCACTACTTATAAGCTAATGGAGACAATTTTAGGTTGTGCACGGTTATGGTGGATTTTGGTTTTGTTTTAATTGCAATGTGCATCAGAAACAAAAAAGTACCTAGCATATGAAATCTCCAATTTCACAGCTACTACTGCTCAGGGCAAATTAAGTTAAAATAGAAAGAGGGAGTGGTTTAAAGAAAGATGTTAAGTAAAAGAGTACATAGAATGTGGATATGGTAAGAATCATGAAGATGGGACATGAATGACTAAAGCTTGGGAAAGGCGATTTGATGCAACTAACTTGGCACTAGGAAGCATGGGGCATGATGTCAGCTGCTGGCCACCTTTTCTTCTTCATTACAAAGCCCTGAGCTTGGGACAGATGGTGGGAATGCAGCTGTTATCCAGGCTGGAATTCACAATTTCACACCAGGGACCAAAGTACATGGAAATACTTCAGAATGGGTAGATCAACCTCATATCCTGCTATAACCAAGGATAGCATTGCCATTGAATCTATAATTACAAGCACTCTGGTTCAACCCTTTGTGTTTAGAGGCTAAAAGGCCTCTAATTTGGGTCTGCCTGGTATTTTCTCGTGATTAGACTAAGATTGGGGATTTGGAGAAGAATACCACCACGGTGAAGAGACTTTCTCATTGCATCATATCGAGGGATAGATGCTATCAAGATGACTTATCAGTAGTAATATTAACCTTGATCCCTTGTTTAAGGTGCTGTATGTGAGGTTGATCCACTGAAAAGTTCCTCTTTCTTTCCCCATACTCCATCTGTTAGAAGCATGTGAGTCTAGCCTATTCCCAAAGAAAATTAAGCTTTACCTCCCAGATGAAGAACTATTAAAGAATCCGTGATGTATGTTAAAACCACCACAGTATTTAGTAAATGTTTTGGGGGAGATACTTTGAGACTATGCAAATATCTTTTTTCTCCTTTAAAGTTTGCCCACTTATCTTAGGATTCCCCAGTGGATCTCGCCTACAACAATTATTGCTGTGATGTTCTAATGATGATATTCTATTACTCTAATTTCTTCTACATTTATAGTTTGGAAATCTTCTATAAGAAAGATTTGCATCTTCTCTCCTATTTGTTTGTTTATTCTATCATTTATTTATATCAGTATGGACTCATCAAAGTTTATTTCACTCTTTCAGTTATAACCTAATAATATCATTACCTCTTTCTTTTTTTTTTTTTCTAAGATTGCTCCAGCTTTGGGTACAGGAAACTTTCAGGTTGACCTCTGCATTCTTTTAACATGCTCTAGCCTTTAAATACAATTTATTTAGCACGTTCAAACTTTCTAGCACTACAAAGTGCTCCAAATTCATCTTGTATTTTTCCTGCCTCAGCTCTAGAATCAGTCTTTCCACCAAGAGGGCTGTGGTTCCTTTGACTGATAAACAGTGTTTAGAAACAAAGATGGTGGAGCTGGGTGTGTTCATTGATACCTGTTATCATTGCCTCTAGATTCTCTCAATAGACAGCTAGAAAATCTGTATACATATGAACCAATGTATACATACACATCTATATTAATTTCTGTATCTATTTATCTTCATGTATATATAAAAGTATGTACAATATATGTAAATAAGTGTGTATATATGTGTGATATATGTACATACACACATACATACATATATGCATGTGTCTGTGTATATATGCATACATATACATATATGTATATCTCTCTATCTATGTAAGTATAAACATAAGATTATACTGATATCCTTGGAGCTGCTGTTAATTAACTGGCCTAATACAGCACCCAATATCATCTTAAAGGCTCTACCTTGCATCTGAAATCCTACATCAGTAACTATTATGGGTTGATGTCCAAAAACATATGCTGAAGTACTAACCCCCAGTACCTCAGAATGATCTTACTTGAACATAGGCTAGTTACAGATGTAATCGTTCAGGTGAGGTCATACTGGAGCAGGGTGGATCCTTAATCCAACATGACTGATATCCTTATAAGAAGAGGGAACACAGAAAAGGAAGACAGTCGTGTGAACACAGAAGCAGAGACTGGAGTTATGCTACCACAAACCAAGCAACACCTGGGACTACCAGAGCTGGAAGAGACAAGGATTCTGCTCTGGAGCCTTGGAAGAGCGCATTGCCCTACCAGATTGCAGACCGCTAGCCTCCAGAGCTATAAAAGAGTAATTTTCTGTTGTTTTAAGGTACTCAGTTTGTGATATTTTGTTATAGCAGGTCTGGGAAACTAATATAGCACCTATCTATTTGATACGTTTTTCTGCCTTGTATATATCTACTAATAAACAAATTACCCACTTTACTCCAAAGGTTACCTCAGTTAGATCACATTTAAGACTGTCTGGATTCCTTCTAGACCTCTATCCTTGGTAGCAAAGATGATCACTTATTTTCTATTACATCCTTACCACCTGGTACAGTGCCAGAGTAAGTGCTCATGAAATGTTTGCTGACTAGAATACCTACAGACCTTTTCTGTCAATCTATTAGACTAGCCAGGAGGGTCTCCCTTCTAAGACTTTTTTTTTTTTTGGCCTCAAGCTCTACTGGGTGAAGTTCTCCTTCCCTCCCTCCTTCCCTCTTACCTCTTCTCTCTCCCTCCCTTCCTTCCTTCCTTTCTTCCCTCTTCCCTCCCTCCCCCATCCTCCCTCCAGTTGATATTCACTAGACACACACTGTGTTCATGGCCTAGTTCTAGGCGGTAGAGAATTAGCAGTAAACAAAAGATACAAAAATCCTTGCCATCTTGAAGGCTTACATTCTAATGGGGTAGAAAAATCTAGGATCTGAAATTGCAAATCACCTGTGTCTAAATGATAAATAAGTAGTAGCATAGGATGATAGAATGAACTTTAGGAATGGTTTCCACGGATTATTTGGCCAGCTGTGGTGGCCTCCTTCCCAACAACCAAAGGCCACAGCTGAACAGCTGTACTTTTCTTATCCAATTTTTAAATTCCTCTCCTCTCCCTAAGAGGAAGAGTGAAAGGTGTGGCAGGGGAGAAAACAAATGAACCAGAAAGAAAGTGGAAAGGGAGGAATGGAAATAATGGTTTTCCAACAGCATATTTAAAAGCCAACCCTTCCTGAGCCAGGGTAAGTACCTTATCTACGTTAATACTGTTATTACTGTTTCATCACTAAGTTGACAACGTAACGGCATAATAATACTGGCTAGAAGTATGAGAATGTTATGCGCCAGGAAATGGTTTAGACACTCACCAGCTTGATCCCCCTTACTCCTCACCACAATTCTATGAAACAAGTACTATTGTTTTTCATTTTACAGAAGAAGGGCGGGATGCTCAGAGAGGTAAAGTCATTTGCTCCAAGTCCCACAGTTAGTAAATGACACAGTCGAGACAAAGATGTGTGTAGTTTGGACCCCAAAGTCCTGGTCCTTCCCATTTTCAAGGAACCCCTTTCCCTAAACGGAGGCACCAGCTGGCTAGGGCTGCCCATCCTATAGAGCCTTCAAACAGGATTCCCACAACAATGGACCTTCTTGCTGACCCTGACCCTTTCATCACTTCATTGTGAGTATTTTTATCTACCTGCACCCCAAGCTCTGTCTCCCCTGGTTACTGGTGTAACAGATATTTCAGTGGTATTTGCTGTATTTCCAATGGTCATGGTCTCTCTTTCTTTCCCAGCACCTCTCAGCCTTTTAATTCTCTCCTCATTATTTAAGCCAGCATGGAGCAATTTTCCAAAACATCCAATTAGCAAGTGCACAGAAGGCACTGGTTCCATAACTAATGAGTGATCTAGGACACAACAAAGCGAAAGCAAAGCCAAGGATGTAGAAGGCACTGAAAACTGACTCTGCTGGAGGAAGATGCACACATTCCAGGACCTTCCACGGAGGAGACAAAAAATCCAACAATCCACTCACTAATTCAAAGCCCAAAAGCTCCTCCATCTGCCTTGGGATTGAACACACATCAATCATTGGGGGACAATCCCCAGTGGAACATCTCCCCCTCCGAGGTGCATGGCTGCCTCCACTCTTATCAGTGAACTGATTCTTTCCCCATTGTTTTCATGCAGGGAAGGTTGTTCCCTCTTTCCTCCCACAATTGTTCAAACCTTTTTAGAGATAGTCTTTCCTGCAAGATGGCCCTAGCCTCCGGGGATTTCTTGTTCTTCATCAGAGCAGAAGTCAAGTTAGAACACCAGGATTTAAGAGACCAATTTCTGATGACTATGGAGTCAGAGAAATAGCAGAAAGCCAGGGTTCTCAGATGTACAGTTACTATTCTAATTGGAGAAGAAAGGGGGGCTTGAGTCCATCACCCCAAACATCAACTTGCTCTCCAATATTCATGGTGAAGTGCAAATTGCAGAAGAATGCTAGCCTGTTATTAGTGAAAGTGTTACCTTTTCATTGGGAGGAAATAGAAATTATGTTTGCTTTTGGTTATTATGGACTCTGCCTGAAAGACCAGAGCCAACAAAACAAGAAGTCTGAAGAGTATTACAGCAAGTTCCCACATCTCACAGGGGTGACAAAACCATCTTATACTTGCCAGCAGTGAAAATTCGAAGCCTTATGTAGACCATCAGAGCTAAAGGAATCTTTTCCTACTTCTTCTTCTAATGGACAACCTAATTTCCTTTTGGTTCTAGACTGGGCTAATAACGCAAGCTTTCCGGGATGATCTCTGTACTAGGGGTATATATATAGATCCACCCTGCCAAACCACAGGCGAAGCCCTTTGCTTATTACCATGGCAATGGATACAAGCAATGTTAGATGGAAAGGAAAGGAAAAAGAAGATACACCAGGACATTTATAAGACATCCTAGTTGCTGCTGCTGCTCAGAGTAAATCCTACGATACGTGTTGCTAAGCAATGTTGCATTTTCAGTCCTTAATAACTCCATTAGAAACACAGGGTGGGACAAAGTACATTTTGAGAATGATGAGACGCTTTGCCTTATGTCTGTGAGTAATCAGCCTCAGCAACCATGGCTTCCAACACAAAGGGAAAGTGATTATCCTCTGTCCCCTGCCTGGGCTGCGTATTAGAACACAGTGATAAATGTCCTATTGGGAAGCCTAAGGGCTCTCTGCTAACTCGCTCCTCCACGGGGCCCTCAAGTCTTAAATAAAAAACAACTAAATCAATAAACAAGCACGTATTCTTTCCATAAAATGTCTCCTCTGCTCTTTTGTTTGTAAAAGTAGCAAGTGCTAGAAAATTGTGAAATTTAAATACACTGA
This sequence comes from Rhinolophus sinicus, assembly GCF_036562045.2. NCBI lineage: Eukaryota > Metazoa > Chordata > Mammalia > Chiroptera > Rhinolophidae > Rhinolophus > Rhinolophus sinicus. The sequence goes on along the minus strand of NC_133761.1, from coordinate 29,414,350 downwards.
AAGATTTGGGCTAAAATGTTTCCACAAATATTCATCCTTCTGATTCAAAGATAGTTCTGCTTTGGGGATTCCATGTGAGGGTGACTGACCCCACAGGCCAGCCCCCCATCCTGTATTGACGACAACATTCCTTTGGTTTACAGATGCTAAAAAGTTGCTCAGATTGAGCTGCCTACTAATGGCTTCTTGCCTCTTTCCCAGCATTGCATGGTTATCCAGAGTTTCCAGTTACCCAGCATTCATAATGTCTAGTATTCCCGTTACTCACCATTTCCTAGCTACTGAGTTAAGTATTAGGCAGAAGTAATCAGCAAGAAAATAACCTTTTCAGCAGGATTCTACCAATAGAGTTCTGGAACTTTTCATTTCTTTAGACAAGCAATGCTGCACAGAAGACTCTACTGTGTGAAAGAACATAGAGTCTGGATGGAGCCCGACTCCTTAGGGTAAATCTCAACAACACGATTTCCCACTTAAGTGACTTTGGGCAAATTAATGTCTTTGTGCCTCTGTTTCTCACCTGCTATTGTAATGATTAAATGAGTTGATTTATGGACAGTGCTTAAGACAGTGCCTCCTTCTGGCACTTTCTGGCTCTGGGGCAGAGCTAAGTAAGTATTTGCAAGAATCTTGAAACACCCTCCACCCCACCTATTAAAATAAATAAGCAAATACCACGGTTTGTAAAGGAAAAACAAAACAAAACACGCTGACTTCAGAATGCACCCATAGGATCTGTATTTACTGCTTTTATATTTCAGAAGAAGCCACTGATAATGAAGCTAGAAATGGCCAAATTTCGTTCCTATAACATCAAACTGTTACTAATTATGGTCCTGGTCATATGCCATATGTTTCCCAGAAATAACAAACGTTCCATGGAAAAATAAGTGGCTAATAAGGGTGGGAAAAACATATATAGTAAATGTCCTTGTTTTTCTTGGCTGTTAACTTTAATATAATGAAATATTCAATGAAAGTTATAAACATTCAACTGCAACGACTTCTACACCAGAAAGACACTCTCGAACTACTGAAAGTCAGAAATCTTTGTTCCATAGCATTGTCAAGTAATTTATTCTGAATCTCTTATAATTTAAATGTTGAAAAAGGTTACTCAGGTCTCAGGTTTTTCCCAGTAGAAATTACAGTGGTAGATGTTAAATTAACTCCACGTGATTCTCATTTTCAGAAATACAATTTTAGACTGCTTAAGAGTTTCAAGTATCCCCCTGAGCTGCATTCAAAAAAAAAAAAAAAGCCATTTGGGCTTTAAATATAGTTTTATTTTTGTGGGTTTTTTTTCCCTACCAGGAACACATTTCCCTCAGACTATTTCTCAATATTGCTATTTAACAGGCTAAGTGTTTTAGATTTTTGAAAAGCTCCCTTTATTTTACTTAAATAAATTTGAATTAAGTGAATTTTTACAACTGTCTAGTGCAAGACACTTAAGTTATTTATCAAGCGATCTCATTTATAAAGGCCATACCAGTACGAGGAGGCTGGAGGTATGCTTTATTTCAGTAAATTTTATATTAAAGATCATGTATTTTTAAAATAAATCAATCTGATATTCTCATTAAGTCCTATTTTCTGATGCAGGTAAGGCATGATAATCGTGTATGTGCTAAAAAGTGATCAAGATCTGATCCAAGCTGGTTGGGAGACAGACGCCGTTATCTGTAGTACGATATTACTACACGTAATAAATGTGCTTACTATGTCACAGGCAATGCCAGGTGCTAGAATTATATGATGAAAAAAGCAGGCCTGGGCCCTGTCCTCATAGAGCTTCTAGTCGAGAGCCATGCTGCTTAAATTAAAGTGTGGTCTGTGGAACAGCATCACCTCATGAACTATTTCTAACCAGACTGCAATGGGACAAGTACAGATATTGCAAGGAGTCGTTTAGTCACTTGACAGCACGTAGACATTGCTGCAACGTCAACTGTGTGACCCAAATGTGTTATCTCATCTCGCTGAATGATGCATGGACCCATTTGTATATTGCCAAACTTGCATAATGAATTTTACATAGTGGAATCTAAGTACTAGTCATGGACAGGAGGACAAATATTGGCCTGTGATTAGTTGGATATTTAGAAAAAATAGTCCTCGTGATAGATAGTTTGACAAGCAGTGGTCTAGTGCATTATAGGAAAGAGAAAGTGGGGGGGAGGGAGAGAAGGCGGGAAGGAAGAAGGAATTTAATTCCAACTGAGAAAATGTAAGACAGTTTAAGAAATGAGTCTTAAGCATGAAATGGAATTTGAAGGGTAGAGACAACAGCATGAGAAGCAATATGAAGACAGAAAAACGCAAGGAGGCCCCAGGCCACCTAGTTCATTGCAGTTGCAGGATGATATTGGGCTGGGGCAAATGAAGGTAGAGAAGATAAATCTTAGACACCATAGCGTGGTAAAATCCCAGACACCATAGCGTGGTAAAATGCCACGTTAGAAGATCTAATCCTGTATGAATAAAGTGATTTGCAAATGCCATTTCTTAGCTTGACGGTGACAGAGAGAACACACATTCTTTCTGTTTTCAGAAACTTTGATTAAACCAGTTTTAAGGGAACGTTAAACCAATATGTGCTACTGTAATAACTTACACTATATTGTCAAGTATCATCACCAAAGGACCCGCGAGTGGCACTTCTTTCTCTCTGTTGTTTTCAGCTTCCTATCAAACTAGAACTGAACTCATTAAATGTGCCTCATTTAAGTTTCTATGTGTCACCCAAAGTCTATTAATTCTTGCAGCCGACTGAGTTGGCATCTTTGTCAGCATTATGATTCCCATAAATGTATCTTTTAAAATATAATTAATCCACCAAATAAGTGCATTTTTAAACTTTGAGGGTAAAATTTTATAAGGTTTTAACGAATGAAACAAGGCTCTCAAAGTGTATGCCCTCTCCCCCACAGAAAAAAGCGTCACCACATTAGGATTTCACACATTTCGCTGAGTAAAAATCTAATTCTTTAGTCTTCTAATTCTAGTTAATGATATTATTTTTAATTGTGATGTAAGAACTATAGAATTATAAAGATACTATTGTGTCAAACTGGAAGCTATGCATTTAGAATTGCACATATTTGCAACTGTACAACTATAATACAAAGCTAAAACATAGCATTGTGAGTAACTGATTATGATATAGCAAAGCAGTGGTTCTCAACTTAGTGCTTTTGCCCTTTCCAGGAGACACTTGGCAATGTCTAGAGATGGCTGTCATGACTAGGGGGATACTACTGAGCCAGTATGCTACTAAACATCCTACACGGTGTAGGACAGCCCCTCACGACAGAATGATCTGGTCCAACATGTCAACAGTGTTGCCGTTGAGAAACCTAAAGAAAACTAACGAATCACAATAACAATGCTTCCATTATTCCTCTTGGCATATATGAACATAATAACTTGGATTCATGTAATCTGAAAATCAGTAACAATGAAGTTCCTGAAGATTAAAACAGATCATTAGTAAGCCTCCTTTTGATACAATGAACTATTACCCCCTGATTTTTGCAAGCAAGACCTGAAGGTGACCCTCACAGTTGCCCTGGTTTAACTCCATCAATGATAATACTTCATATGCAGATATGCAAACACTGTCATGAGGACATCTTTAAGCAGATCTTCAGAAAAGGTGCCTAGGCAGGGTTGAAAACTCAAACAAGGTTGCAAGCATGCATTATTTTCTGAGTTGTAAGTCACTGATGATTTTGAGATGCACCATCAGTTAAATAACAGCTGTTGGGAATGTGGCAAAAAAATGCCACTCCTTAAATATGTTCACTGATTGTAAGATGTGAACCTTTTTAGCGATGATAAATATGCAAAGTCTATTAAGTGTATTAAGTGGATAAGAAGATATACTAAGCTCTTTTTGTAAAGAGAGATTGAAAGACTGAAACACTCTCCCTCTTAGATCCTTCTCAACCAGTATTAGCCTCAGTTATTTTCATTTAAGTCTTTTCATTGTTCCGTCAACCTTCCGCTAGCAGCCCAGCAACAGGTGGTGAGGTGCGCAGTGAGCAGGCATATCACTAGCTCCTCAGAAACAAGAGCAAACTAAGACACAGCTGACAGCTTCCGTCTCTCATTTCCCTCTCTTGGAATTTCTCCAAAGTCTTCGACTGTGAATTGAGTCCTGTGAAGAACACCTATGCTGAACACGGTCCTAGCCCTGCTTAACTTTATTTAACTAAACAAAGGAATAACCACACGTAGATGCAATACAATATATATTTGAAATTACTTTTTAAATTCCAACTAAAGAGCACCCACACTAGTGATTCATACACAAAAACTTACTATAAACCCTATATATTTGCTTCTTGGCATATTATCTATTTATTCTCCTAGAATTTAAATTCCATGTGAACAGGGATTTTGTCTTGTGTTTACTGACTGAATGAGTAAATGAATGCATGAATGAATGAACGATCTTCTCTCAAACAGCTGAGTTCTTACACAATTGCAGACTTCTTTCATTTTCACATTATTAACAAAAGACAGTAGGACTCACTCCATGTTATAATCTAGCGTTGTTCATTCAGTTGTTCTCTACTAAGTCTTTCATGATCTTCCTCTGCCACCTTTCCAGCTTTCCTGGCATCGTGCCCCCCTTGCTCTCCAGCAACACTGGCCTTGGATCAGTTGCCAGCAAGCTCCTTACTCTTCTATCTCAGGGCCTCTGCCCAGAACACGCTGCTCTCCATCCCCGACTTCTTCAGGAAGGCTTCCCCAATCACCACTTAAACCAGGTGTCATGCTTAGACTTGATAGTCTCATAGTTTCCCATGTTTTGTTGTGTTTTGTTTTGTTTCCATCACAGTACTTACAACATTTGTAAAATATATGTGTGTAATTATTTGATTTATGTCTCCCCTTACCCTACACCACGCAACTGTAGTCAGAAGCCATTAATATCCTCATGATCTGGCACAGTGCCTGTCAGGTAGCAAACACTCAATAAATATTTATTAAGTGAACAAATGAATTATGTGTCTAGGGATGTAATCTGTTGCCAAATATATGAGTCCATGTTACACTGTATTGCGCTCCCCTAAGGGTCGTGTTAAGTGCTTTATCAGTACTTTTTGGCTAATTGAAATCATCATTTATCTACTGCAAACTACCTTCTAAGTCTACATGACACTGAAAGAACTTGTTGCAAAATTGCTGAGAAATAAACTTCTTTCTAATCTTTTTTCTACATTCTAATAAAAAAGCAGTTTGGTTTGTTTTTCCCACTGAATTTATTGGCTGTTTTGGCATTCAGAACATAACTGGGTGGAAAATAGTTGTCAGGGAATCAGTTATTTGGATAATCAGTATTTGTGTCTGTGTCTGTATTTGAAAACATCTGGAACCATACTTGAATTATCCTCTAGATATGTGGCGCCTTGCGCTGTTAGCCTCTGAGATAATCTCTCTCCATTACTGTTCCTGAATGAAAGATATTCTGTTGACAAAAGAGGTGCTTTTGATAGAGATGAATTTATGGGACATTGAAAATAAAGAGTAGTGAGCTCCTAGGCTAAGAGGATTAAAATAGTATTTTTTTATGAGGAGGAGGAAGAAAAAGGGCTTTAATGCAGAAAACTGTAGAAAAATATAATTCCGTATAATGTCATGTAACTGAGAAGCCAGTCCCATGGGAAGCCTTGGGGAAGAGTCTGGAATTCTTGGTGATCTAGGCAAAATGATTCTAGCCTAAGGGACCTAAAGAGAGACAACTAGACAATAGGAAATCAAAAATAATTTTAAACCTAGGATCTATTCATATAGTTCACTTTAAAATAGTTTCTTTTCTGTGTTTTTTTTTTAAATAAATTTTATTGGGGAATATTGCGGAATAGTGTGTTTTTCCAGGGCCCATCAACTTCAAGTTGTTGTCCTTCAATCTAGTTGTGGAGGGTGCAGCTCAGCTCCAAGTCCAGTTGCCGTTTTCAATCTTTAGTTGCAGGGGGCGCAGCCCACCATCCGATGGTGGTTGACTGGCAACGTTGTTGTCGAGAGCTCACGCTCCAACCAACTGAGCTATCTGATCGCCCCTAAAATTTCTTTACATATACCTTACCTATCAGTTGTTATCAGGATCTCTGTTGCTAGGTGATTTTTATTGAAGTGTCTGGAATTCTTAAACAAAATTGCAGAAAGCCCAAGAAATTGGGGCAGCATTTGCTGACTTAGGCCATCGTCTTGGAGAGCCCCAGTTAGGAAGTTTAGCCTCTTCCCTGCCTTGGTCACTTCTCTCACAGCCGACACTGGTCTAATGGGAAGTGGCTCATTCACTGCTTCAAGAGCTATTCTCATCCACATTGTCACTTTCTCATCCACGTTGTCCTCCTTCGGGTCTGGTAGATGCAGCATGAATTCCTGTAGCCTTTCCTTGCTCCACATAAACCAGAGTGAAGAAGAGCTTATGTCGGGCTCACTTGAGAAGGGAATCTCTAGTGAGGAACCTCCTGCCTCTGAGATCACAGACACAGAAAAGAGACCTGGATGCTCAAAGAGGGGCCGAAATGACCAGAAGCCAATAGCAGACATTGATTCTTTACACCTCCATGCCAAGGGGGAAGGTTCTTATGTTGAATCATGCTCATGCTTTATTGTCTTTCTGCAACAATATACTTTTTCCTGTTATTCTTCAGTTTGCTGTTACAAAGACCCAAGGAACTGATACAATGGCTACTATCATGTTTAGGGTTGTGGTAACTAGAGTATTACAAGAAGAAAGAGCTTCTCAGGCCGTCTAATCACTACCAACTTAAGTGTACATTTCTATTCCTGCCTCCAGGAGAAATGCATTGGAGTTGAGACTTAGTTCTCAGTGTCATGAAGGGGAAAAAGAACCCAAAACATTCCATTTTACTTAGCAAAACTTCAAGTATTTCATTACTGTTCTGTAGCTCTCATTAAAAAGACTGGCCTACCAAATTTGGAATAAAGACTTTTCACTTTCACTTTCTTGTGACATTCAGATGAGTCACATTGCCCATCAAATAATTAAACCATAGAGACTTCATGGGGATAAAGGAAATGGAATGAAAAAGAGGTAAATGCATTTAAGTTTCATTTTACATCAACTTATCTCCTTTCCCCACAATATCAGCAAAATACAAAATAAGGTTTTGTTCTTGTCCACATTTATTTTTGCCATTCGCTCCTCATATGAAACTATCTGGCCAAGTAAATCTTAGATTAATATTCGTGCCTTGTTTATAAACAGCTAACAAAAGTATTGCCAGGGCCTACCCCATGTTACCTTGTTTACAAATCTTGGCTGGCTCTCATATGGGGCCATAAGCATATTTTGAAAAATTTCCATGAAATTCATATACCAGTAGATTTCCTTTTCTGAAGAGCCAATTTCCTAAATATTCAGAGATGGCTTTTGAGACTCACATCAACACATTAGGAAAATAATAATGTTCCTATCTTAACAGGAAATTGACTATTGTGGGTGCCGCTGTCCTAATTATACTGTAATAGAATGTCAGAAGAATCTTTTCTGAATCAGAAAATATCCCCTCTACTTGCTGCACAATGTCCTCTTAAATTTTCCACAGCAAATGAGTAGATTTTGAAAGTAAGGAGGGGCATGCACATATTGCCTTTTTTCCCAGGAAGCAAGACAGGTTTTTTACTTCATTATCAGTTATCCTGTTTTGTTGTTTTAAGTAAATTTCTTATACTTAAATAAGATTTCTATTTAATGCAAGTCACCATAGAACAGAACAGAATTTAAAAAAAATTAGAATGGGTACATAGTTTCCTTTTCAGTAACGCATAAATTTATCAAGAGTTAAAAATGGAAATGTATATACCTCATGACAAAGCTTTAATGACAGATATAGCAAGCATTTTCTATTTACCACACACCAAAATGATGAGGATACAACATCTTTGCATTCTGAATCATAATGCACATAATCTAAATCCCAGGCATTCAGAGGTGAAAAAAGTAACTCACAATATGCAGTCACACCGTGCCTTTCTTGTGCCTCGGGTCTCGGAGCCTTCCACCGTATCAGGACAAATTTTTCACCAGCAGTTCTATGGCTCTGTAACTGAGATCACCCATCATTAATGAATATTCTACTTGAAGATTTGACAGTTCAGTAAAGCAGTTTACGTAAGTCTGTTACTTTTAATTCTTCTGTAGTTGCTTTTGCAAACAGGAAACAGGAAACACACCTACAAGAACACTGACATATTTCAGCCTAATTGGTCTTTGGCTCAAAGTACTCAGGGTTGAGTCTTGTATCACAGAGAATGATAGGTACAATCCCCAAAAGAGTAGGATTCAGGTCTCGCATTTCACAGTCTAAAATCCTTTAGACAGATGCTGTGCAGACAATTTATTATAGGGAGAAACAGGCATTCTTAGTAACATTCAGGACTTATGGCCTTAATCCTGGAAGGACTGTAAACTTTAGAATAAATTCATAAATATACATATACACACACACACATATATATATATACACATAAGTATATAATATATAAAGTAATATATTATTTAAAACATATGTATCATTTAAAATAATAAACAACATGTTAAAATAATATATATAATTTTTTTCCTGGCATATATATATAGAAACTATCATTCAGGAATCTTTTGGCTACAAATAACAGAAAACCCAACACAAACTCACTTATACAAATAAATAACAAAACAAAATATTTTCGTTTATTGAACTGTGGGAAAAAAATCCCAGATGTAGGGCTGGCTTTGGGAAACCAGAGGGTCACCAATATCATTTGATTCTCTGCAGTTCTCCTAGCACGGGTAGTCTCTGTAGGTTGATTTGACCTAATAGCTGCTTCCACTTGTGGTAAAAAAAAAAAAAAAATTAGCAGCAGCAGTTCAAGACCACACATACATCTTCAAAGAGGACAGTGTTGGCATGCTGGCTGTCACAAGTTCTGTCCAAGGTCATTGTAATTGCTCATCGCTGAACCAGTCACTATACTTTGCTGAATGTCTTTAAATTAAGTAAGGCTTATCCCTGGAAGTGAGGGTAGGATCACTGCAAAGAAAAATCACGAGGAAAGACATTCAAGATACTGTGAGGAAGGGAAAAGGGAGAAAGCGATATTGGGGGGAAAAATCAACAAATGTCCACTACAACGATATTCAGCAATAATTTGAATCTGAAGATTGGTGTTTGAGGATATGTAGCCATAGAAACACTAGTTCTTGGATGATCTGAAGATGCCTGAAGGAGAATGAGCTGAGGTTCAACAGATATTGATTATTCAAGTTTCACATTTAGTCAAACTTCTTATTAACATTAGATTTGCTCTCTGAAAAAACAGTTCAGAATATTTCCACATTGTTTGTGAAATACAGTTTATAGTGTATAACGTGCTCTTGCGTTTGAGCTTCCACTTTGGTATCCAAAAAACCCTGCACGGGATGGGGGTGGGGGGAGGCTTGGCCCCCAGAAGCTTAAAGAGAGGGGCAGACACTGCTAGTTACCTATCCAATGCCCAGTCTACCTTTTTCCCTTACAGAACCCGGTTTTGTTCAGGGCAGCAATTTGCCCTGTTACAACTAGAGCTAAGGTTGGGCAGGTGGGATGGTTTTGGCCCTGGCGATGTAAGCTGGAGTTACTAGGTAGAGCTCCTGGAACAGGCTCTGGCATTTGGTTTTTGCTCTTTGCCCTTCTTCTTCTTCAGACCTAAAACACTGATATAATGCCAGAGGTAGAGCCATATCTTGCAATCATGAAGCGACAGGCCTGAAGACAAAAGCCACATGCTGTGAAAGCTAAACTGAAAAAAGGAGCCACTACACTGGACCTGGTTTGCCTGCTCCTGTGCTGTTATATGGGGGGGGGGGGGACCCAAAAAAACCACCACAACAACAAAAAACACACAACTATTTGGTTAAGACACTGTAGAAGGGTTCTTGTTACATGTAGCTGAACATACTTCTGATACAAAGAGGTTTCACAACCATCTAATGACAGATCAAGGCTTAATCTCAGTTCTCTTGACAACCTGTCCAGCGATATTTCCAATAAACTGCTGTGCGTCTCCAAAAGCAGAATCTGTATTCTGAATACTATACAGACATTTTAAATCTGCGCTTTCTTTCTCAACAAGTAGCTCATTGAAATGATCCAAGCCATAGTTCAAATAGTAATAGGAGAGTCATTGCTTTTGTTTTAGGTTTCTTTATAGGTTTTTAACATGTGACACTCCAGCACTTGCAAAATTGCTAAGGCAAGAATTGAAACCTAGGTCATCTGACCAAAATTTCTTTCAAGGCTGCCTAAGGGAGAATTAGCCATCTTCCCAAATATTGCCATGGGTGAGTCTTCTTCCTGGACTTTCTCATTCACTTAGTTATTAAAAGACAAAGGAGGACCTCTGGTGTCTGGTTACATATGTAAGGAGTGTGGAGTCTCCACTTTGTCCTAACAACAGGTAGGACTCAATTAACTCCTCCTGGATCTATAAACTGCTACGCCCAGGATTACAAAGACCCACCGGGGAAATACAGGGAGTCTCTGCTTCCCTGAGCAGAGATACGCTCGCCAGCATTAACCGCTCAGGGAAGCAGTGCTGGGGTGGGGAAATCTGAACAGTAATTGACAAATTGCTGGAGTTCTGTGGGGACAACTCTGAGAGTTAAAAACTCCACGGGGACCCAGTCATAGGGGGGCCCTCACAATACAATGAGAGTTATTTCCAGGAGCGCTCCCAGATTCCCACAGTAAATACCAGAGAAAAATCCCCTCAGCCTTCTGGAAAAGGGAGAGGGAAAAGAGCCATTTTGAAATACAGTAGTCCCTCCTTACCCACGGTTTTGCTTTCCGTGGTTTCGGTTTACCCTCGGTTAACCGTAGTCTGAAATATTAAATGGAAAATTCCAGAAATAAACAATTCATTGCACACCATTCTGAATAGCATGATGAAATGTGCCATCGCTCTCTGTCCAGCTCGGGACACGAGTCATCCCTTTGTCCAGTGTCCAGTGTACCCACACTGTATATGTGCCCCTCCCATTAGTCACATAATGGCTGCCATCTCGGTTGTTCGATCAGTTGTCACAGTATCCAGTGCTTGTGTTCACATAACCCTTATTTTACTTAATAATGGCCCCAAAGCCCAAAAGCAATGATTCTACTAATTCAGATATGCCAAATAGAGGCCATAAAGTGTGTCCTTTCAGTGAAAAGGTGAAAGTTCTCTACTTAATAAGGAAAGAAAAAAATCATATGCCTACGTTACTAAGATCTGCAGTAAGAACAAATCTACTCTCTGTGGCATTGTGAAGAAGAAAAAGAAATTCATACTAGTTTTCCCCTCACACTTCAAACTGCAATAATTACAGCCACAGGGAGTGATAGATAGGTGCTTAGCTAAGATGGAAAAGTCATTAAATTTGCAGGAAGACGACGTGAACAGAAAATACGTTCTGATTGAGGGCAACATGTTGTGTCAGAAAGCACTGAGCCAGTACAAAGCCTTCAGCAAGGGATTCCCTGAAACTCATAACCACATCCACATAACTTTATCACAGTGTATTGTTATAATTGTTCTATTTTACTATTTGTTAATATTGTTAATCTCTTATTATCCCTAATTTAAAAATAAAATTTTATCATGGGTATTTATGTATAGGAAAAATAATAGTATGTATAGGGTTCAGTACTATCTGTGGTTTCAGGCATCCACTGTGGGGACCTTGGAACTTATCCTCCGTGGGTAAGGGGGTACCACTTTATGCCAAAGTACTCTATTCTTTTTAGGTATTTGAAATACAACTTTATTCTGATTCTAAACGAAAAGGAATGGGAATGACAGTAACAAACAAGATCTCCCGCTGAATATTGTGATGTGACTGTAGCAGTCTTATATTTGAAACTCAATAAGGAACCAACTGCGTTCCAAAACAGCTAAATATGCAGGTCCAAAAAAGGAAGGTATTTTTAACTGCCACACTCACTCCGAAGCCCATCCATCGCCTTCAGCATCCCAAAGAGTAAGCACATGTTCTGCTTCGCTGTGTAATAGAGTGGCAAACACGCTGCACCGCTGACATCACAGGACAGTTGCCTATAAAACTAGACTTCTGATGCTGGGCCCCAGCTTCACTTTCACAGGTCGTCATCCTCATCCGGGAGAGCAGTTGTCTGCGCAACCTCTAAGTCATGCTCCTACTGTGCCCAGGACAATCTCCTATAGGGAAAGAGCAGGCATGGCAACGAACTCCAAGTTAGGGCTCCGATGAATTTTCGAGCAAGCCAGAGGAAGGGCTTTTCTAAGTTGTAGTTACATTTGGCAGAGATGTTGTAGTACTGAAGATTCTTCTTTTGGTGGAAATAATTAACAAGAACACAACATGCAGGAATATTATCAGAACTCAAAAGACCTAGGGAAGGGAAAGACTCAACTGCAGTGCGTTGCAGCCATCCTTTCCTTGCTAAGGGGGGAGGAAAAAACTGAGAAACCCTTGTGAAGTTCACAGTCCACAGGCATAGGCTCACCAAAAGATTAAGACCTAATCATAGGATGCACTGAATGCGGCTCAGTTCTCCCTGAAAACCCCACCACCACACTACTGAAGATGTATTTATAGTACATCATGTCAGACTATGAAGAAAAAATGACCAGGCATACCAAAATGCAAAAAAACACAATTTGAAGAGACAGAGCAAGCATTAGAACCAGACATGGTGGGGAAGTTGGAATTAAAAGACAACGGAACTCTCACAAAGGTTGGAATAATTTACTGAGTGAAAAGTCAAGGAGGAGCCATACCCCAAAAAATCAATTCCAGAGGGATTAAGGATTTAGCTGTGAAAAGCAAAAGGTTAAAACTTATAAAAGAAAATAGAAAACATCTTTCTGACCTCCAAATGGGAAAGGAATTCTTTAGGCACAAAATTGCTAATAATAAAAGGAAAGACTGATAAATTTTCCTACTGTAATAATATCTGTTTATCAAAAGAAAATGAATAGGCATGCCAATGTCTGAATCAAGCTTGCAACATGTAAAATCAACAAAAGGCCAGTATTCAGATTATATAAAGAAATGTTACAAATTAGTAAGAAAAAGACAACACAATAGAAAATGAGCAACAGATCTGACACATTACCACAGGGGGGAAAAATACAAATGGTGAATGGACATATGAAAAGATGAACAACCTCATTTGTAATCAGGAAAATGTAAATTAAGCTGATGGTGGGAGTATACATTGATATAAATACGTGGAAACAATTTAACCTTATCTTATGAATCTTATGAAGTTTAATGTTCACATACCCCCCCCCCCCAACTGAGCAAATCCACTCTCACCTATATTCTCCAGAGAAACTCTTGTATATTTGCACTGGGACACATGCACAAAGTGTTTATAACAGCTTTATTCAAAACAGCAAAAAGCTATATTTGACACAAATGTCCACCAACAGGAGAGCAAATAAATTGAGTTATATTCATACAATAAAATATTAGACAATTGGGAAAATCAATAAATCACAGCTGCATGAAACAACTGGGGTGAACCTTAGAAACATAATGAATGAAAAAAAGCAAGTATCGGATAACTACATACAAATGATGACTTTTTTTAAAATAAATAAAGCTCAAGAATAGCAAAAGTGAACAATCTGTAATACATTTTTTACCATTCTATAATCATTTTCTCACATATGAAGATTTATATAAACAACACTGCAATCAAGACATAGAATTGTTTATCACCACGCAGAACTCCTTCCTACTACCATTGATCGTCACCCCCATCCTCTGTGCCCCCATCCCTTATCTCTGGAAACCACTAATCTGTTCTCCATCTTTATAATTTTGTCATTTCCCGAATGTTAATAAATTGAACCATACAATATGTGACCTACTGAGATTGATTTTTTTTCTCAGCATAATGCTCTTGAGATCCATCTAAGTTTTTGCATCCATCAATTGTTGCTCACTTTTATTGCTGAATTGTATTCCATGGATTAAACGTACCACAGTTCGTTTGACCACTTAACTGTTGTAGGACATTTTAGTTGTTTTTGGCTATTACAAATAAAGTTTCTAGGAAAAATTGTGTACAGGTTTTTGTGTGTTTATAAGTTTTCATTTCTCTGGGATCAATGCCTAGGAGAGTGATTGCTGGGTCATGTGATAAATTTATGTTTAGTTTTTAAGAAACTGCCTAACTATTTTCCAGAGTGGCTATACCATTTTAACTACCAGCAATGTATGAGAGATTCAGTTTTTCTGCATTCTTGCCAGCATATGGCATTATTGCTATTCTTTATTTTAGTTGTTCTAATGGGTGTGTGGTGATAGCTCATCGTGGTCTTCATTTGCATTCCCTAATACTGTAGCTAGTGATGTTGAACATCTTTGCATGTGCTTATTTGTCATTTATATCCTTTTCAGTGAAATATCTCTATATTTTTTGCCAATTCTTTGATAGAAGTGTTTTCTTTTAAACTATTGAATTTTGAGTTCTTTATACAGTGTAGATACGAATCTTTTGTCAGGTATGTGTTTTGCAAATATTTTCTATCAGTCTACAGATTATCTTTTCACCCTCTTCACAAAGTCCTTCATAGAGCAAACATTTTTAATTTGGATGAAGTCCAAATTATTTATTTTCTCTTTTAAAGATCATGCTTTTGGTGTCATCCTTTTAGGAACTCTTCATGCAGCCATAGGTCCTAAAGATTTTCTCCTATGTTTTCTTCTAAAAGTTTTATAGTTTTCTGTTTCATATTTAAATCTCTGATCCATTTTACATTGTATAAGGATGTTTGTTTATTTTGTTTTGTTTTGCCTATGGATATTCAATTGCTTCAGAACCACTTTTTTGGGGGAAAAAAATGTCTTTCCTCCATTGAATTTCTTTTACAAAGTTGTCCAAATTCAGTTGGCTATACTTACACACAGCTCTTTCCAGCTTCTCTATTCTGTTCCATTGATCTACATGTCTATCTTTCTGCTAATTCCGTACAGTCTTGATTTTATAATAAGTCTTCAAATCAGGCACAGTGACTCCTCCCACTTACTCTTCTTTTTCAAAATTGTTTTAGACATTCTAATTTCTTTCCCTTTTCATATAAATTTTTAGAAGCATCTTGTCTATAGCTACAGAATTATTTGCTGAAATTTTTATAATTACATTAAAATATTAACTTGAGGAGACCTGACATCTTTACTATGTTGAATCTTCCAGCTTATGAACATAGCATGTCTCTCCATTTACTTAGATCTTCTTTGATTCTTTTCATTTTATAGTTTCCAGCATACAAATCCTGTGCATGTTTTGTTAATTTACACATAAGTATTTCATGTTTTTGAGGGATTATAAATGATATTGTATATTTAATCTCAGTATCCATATATACATTGCTGGTATATAGAAATATACAGATTTTTTTTCTATGTTTATCTTATATATTGCAACCTAGATGAACTCACTTATTAGTTTCAGGAGGGTATTTTTTGTAGATGCCATTGGATTTTTCTAGTAGACCATCGTGTCATCTGCAAAAAAGAGCAATTTTATTTCTTCCTTTCTGATCTGCCTTTTATTTTCCCTTCTTCATTGTGCTGTGTAGAACTTCCAGGACTATGATGATACAAGTGGTAAGAGAGAGCATCCTTTGCTTGCTCATGGTCTTATGGGAAAATGATTCAGTCTTTCACTATTGATTACGCTGCTAGATGCCGGTGTTTCACAGATAGTCTCTATAAATTTTAGGAAGTGTCCCTCTATTCCTATTTTTCTGAGAGTTTTTGTTTGTTTGTTTTTAATCATCAATGGGTGTTAAATTTTGTCAAATTATTTTTCTGCTTCAATTAATATGATTGTGATTTTTTCCCCCTTAGTCTATGGTGGATTATACTGACTGATTTTCATGTTGAATGAGCCTTGCATTCCTAGAATAAACCCCATTTTGTCATGAACTATAATTATTTTTACATATTGCTGAATGATATTTGATAACATTCTGTGAATGAATTTTGCATCTCTCTTCATGAGACTCATTAGTCTCTAATTTTCTTATGTTGTACTGTCTTTTTCTAATTTCATAAAATGAACTGGGAAGTGTTCCATCTTCTATTTCTTGGAAGGGATTTTTAGGATTAATGTTAATTTTTCTTTAAATATTTGGTAGAAGTTTTCAGTGAAACCTTCTGGACCTGGAATTTTCTGTTTGGAGAGTTTCTAAACTACGAATTCAATTTCCTTAGTTACAAGGCTGACCAAATGATCTATTTTATATTGTGTCAATTGTGGTAGTTAGTGCTTTTGAGGAAATTGGTCCATTTCGTATAAGTTGTGAAACGTTGCTGTGCAGAGTTGTTTGTACGTATTCCCTTTCTTCTGATGTCTGCAGGTCTATAGTAATGTGCCATTTTTTATTCCAGATATTGGCAATTTGTGTCTTCTCTCTGTTTTTTGTGAGTGTTGCTGGAGGTTTATCAATTTTATTGCTCTTTTCAGAGAATTAGCTTTTTGTTTTTCTCTACTATTTTCTCCACTGTTTTTGTCTTCAATTGTTTTGTTTTGTTTTGTTTTGTTTTCAGCTCTTATCTTTATGCCCTTCCTTATGCTTTGGATTCCTTTTGCTCATTTTCTCTCGTTTCTGGAAAAACAAGTTTCTGGAGAAGGGAGCTTAGATTATTGATTTGAGACTTTTCATCTTCTCTAGTTTAAGTATTCAGTGCTATAAATTTTTCTCTCAGAACCGTATTAGTGAAAATTGCGGAAAGTCCCGGTGTCTGGTTGGCAGAACCGCTCGCCCCAGACCTACACCGCTTAGCCGACAAGTGAAATATGCCGATTCTGGGGCCCCAGCGGGAGGTGCTGTTTTGTAGCGAGAGAGGGTGGCTGGTCCTCCTAACTAACTGGGAGGGAGAAGGGTGACTAGCGCGATGCTCCCCGCTGGGACTAGGAAGTGGCCTTGGCTCTCCCGGTGGGCTTGCTGGAGCGCGTTCTGGAGAACGGCTGGGCTTTGTCTAGCATTTGCCGAGTGTCGTCCAGTTGGGAGCGAAGTGGTTGGGTGGGCGATGACAGGATGGGATGCCTAACGGCTCCCTGGGGGCTCTTGGTGCCCGCTGAGGCCTTTGGCTTTGGGCAGGGGCTGTGCTTTCCCAAGAAATGCTGCATGCGGGTCACTGGCTGCCCTTCCTCCCTGAGCATCTCTAGTCCCCTGGGCATCACCACTCGGTGGGAGGATGAGCCTCCTGCCCCTGCTGAAGCTCGGATGGAGCTTGGCAACGGAACGATGGTGTTGGACCCTAATAGGAGACACTGGGGGATCCTTTGGCGCGTTCATGTTGCTTAGGTTCAAAATTTGAAGTCGTTTGTAATAGTGTCGCCAGCTTCTTTTTCACTTTACTTTTTGTGTGGGTCACGAATTAAAGGAAAGTCAAAGGGGGGGGGGGGGAAGCATTGCCTCAGGCTTCCCAAACCTATTAAGAATGGATATAAATTAGTTTTGAAGTTTAGGTAATATTTTTGTAGGTCTCAACTCAAACTTTCTCTAAATTATTGGAAATACTAGCCATTCCAGGAGTATTCAGTTAGTATTAGTTTGTTTTGGCAACCAGAATGCGTAAAGATGAGATAAAATGTATAGACTCAAGGTTTGTTAAACCGAGCACTGCAGGTGTAGAATTAAGGAGTTACTAAGAGAATGAAGAGGCTGGCCATTCTAACAGGAGGTTTGTGTTCTGCTTGCAAAACTGGAGAGAGCTGGACAATAGATTTAGTGTCTTTTGCATTTCAGATGGTTATGGAATGGCTAAGGGGTTAAATCAAAAGGAAGTTAAACATACCCTTCTTCTAAGTGAAGACAATTAAAATGTTTTGCTTTACAATTGAGCCCAGTTTGAGATTCTAAAATTACCTTCTTTTTGGTGAAGAGTGGGGGACAGGCTGATCCTAACTATGTATTTTACATAGTTGCATAATTGCTGCCCAAACTCCATTCAAAGGAAAACAGGACTTGGAGTTTTGTTTAAACACATATTCCTTAGACGTTTAAAGTAGTTATAATTTTTGCACTTTTATAAAAATGAAAAAGGTGACACAAAATTGGATTCGGTTACTTGAAACTGGAGGAATTGGCTCACTTAAAACAATCTCCTACCCAAATGATAGATTTCTGTTGTCACAGGAAAATAAGAGTTCAGATGAAAAACAAGGTGTTTTAACTTGTACTTTCTGTACCTACCAGATGTTATATCTGTATGTGGTCATCAGAAATATTATTAAAAGGATCAGAATACTTAAAAAAAAAAAAAAAAAAAACTTCATTAGCTGAGTCTCACAAAATTTGACATATTGTACTTTCATTTTCATTTATTTCAACGTAGTTTTTAAAATTTCCTTGAGACTTTCTTTTTTGAGATTATTTAGAAGTTTGTTGTTTCAGTTCCAAATATTTAGAGATTTTCCTGTCATCTTTCTAGTTTGTTTCCATTGTATTCAGAGAATATACTCTGTGTGATTTCAATTCTTTTAAATTTGTTGAAGTTTGGTTTATGGTTTATCTTGGCATATATTTTGTGGTGCTTGAAAAAAATGTCTTCTGCTGTTATAGGGAGGATTCTATAAATGTAAATTAGATCTGGTTGATTGACAGTGTTATGTTCGCTATGCTCGTTGGTTTTCTGTCCAGTTGTTTTATCAATTGTTGAGCGAGGGACGTTGAGGTTTCCAATTCTAATTGTGGATTTCTCTATTCTTTCAGTTTGATCAGGTTTTGTTTTACATATTTTTCTCTGTTGTTTGGTACATACTTAGGATTTGCATGCAAAATATGTATGCTTGCTATGTCTTTTTGGTGGATTGACCCTTTTATCATTATGCCCCTCTATGTTCCTGCTAATTTTTTTTGCTCTGCAGTCTTCTTTATCCGATTTTAATATAGCCACTCCTTTCTTTCAATTAATGTTTGCATGGTATATCTTTTTCCATGGTTTTACTTTTACCCTCATATTTGAATGTAGTTTCTTGTAGAGAGCATATGGTTGAATCACTGTTTTAAATCCAGTGTCAATCTCTATCTTATGTTTTGTATATTTAGACCTCTTTCACTTAATGTAATTATTGATATGCTTGGGCCAAAGTCTGTCATTTTATTTTTGTTTCCTGTTTGTTCTCTATTTTCATTTTCCAAATTTATTGTGATACTTGAACATTTTTAGAATTCCATTTCATTTATCTATAGTTTTTTTTTAGTATATTTCTTTGTACAGTTTTTTTAATGTTTGCTCTCCATATTACATTAAATATACAGAACTTACCAGAGTGTATTGTTGCTATTATACCAGCTGAAGTAAAATCCTTACATCCCTTTACTCTCCTTCATTTATAAAATAATGTTCTTAAATATTTCCTCTACATACATTGAGAGTCACATCAGACAGTGCTGTAATTTTTGCTTCAATCATCAAACATAACTTAGAAAACTTAGGCGAAAGAAAGTTTATTGTACTTACTCCTATTTTTACTCTTTGTATTATTCTTCCCCCCTTCCTGATATTCCAAGATTCCCTATTTTATCACCTCTTTTTTGGTTAGAAAACTTTTCTTTAGCTATTTCTTTAGGTCTGCTGGTGACAAATCTTTAAGCTTTCCTTTAGCTGAGAATGTCATGATTTCCCCTCATTCCTGAAGGATATTTTCACTGGATATAGAATTCTGAGTTGACAATTCTTTTCTTCTAGCATCTGAAAAATATTCTGCCACTTCCTGCTGGTCTCCATGGTTTCTGATGAGAAATCCACTCTCATTCTAATTGTTTTCTCCCTATAGATGAGGTCTCATTTCTCCTTTGCTGTTGTATTTTTCAGAAGTTTCACTGATATGTCATAGTGTAGATTTCTTTGGCTTAATCTGATTAGGGTTCCACTTAACTTCTTGATACTGTAAGCCTGTGTTTTTTGTCAAACTTGGAAAACTTTCTGCCATTGTCTCTTCAAATCCCTTTAGCCTCATCCTCTTTCTCTCCTTTCAGAAATTGATGCTGATGATACACATTTTAGACAATTTTTATATTCCGATAGGTCCCTCGGCTTGACTGCCTCCAGGAGACAGGACAGGAAGTTGAGGTACAAACAAGCAGTGTTTCAGCATTAAGCCATAACTTGCTTCAGTGCTATAAAGCTTTCCTACTCTGGCCTTTTCAAACTTCGCCTGCCCTAACCCCTCATGTTACTTCAGCCTGTCAGCTCCCTCAGATCCTTGACTCTTTTGCATGGGTTTTTATTTTTTCTCTTCTCTGGCATCTGCTTCCTGTGGCTTTCTGTTTGCTTACCTGACCTCTGACCCATTTTGCCTTCCTATGACATCTTGTGCATGTGTGGTGGGTTCCCTAACCCAGCTCCCTAACCAAGGCCCTTCACCTAACTAAGTACCACCTAGACATTTTAATGGGTTCACTTTCCGCAATACTTACATTGTTTTCCAAAGCTAATGGAATACAGAGCTTTCTTCTCTTCAAAGTGGGGGTGGCGGAGATTGATTTTAAAAGCCCACAATCTCCTCTCTCTCTAGATGTTTCTATGAGGCTACCAGCTACTTATTATTAGTGCTCCTTGCATCCCAAGCCCAGCACGTGGAGGCAGGACGAGAAATGGGTGGGAGGACAAATTAACACTGAGAAGCTTGATAAATAATAACAGCAAATATTGAAAATAACTAGGCAGAAGCAATCTACTTTTAGAAATTTTATTTGTGTTGGGAGCAAGGAGGAGGGAGAGAGAGAGGGCTGTGGAGAAGGGGCTGGAAATGTTCATGTTCTCTGGAGGTGGAGGCACTAAGATCTTCCCCAATCAGACAGCACTACTCCACCCCTCCTTGAAATAACTCTTTCTCAGCTTTCTCAGGCTTCTGCAGCTCAGTAAATGGATCCCTCCCTGTGCTGCAAATGGCATCCTTGCTCTTGCCAGCAGAAAGGAAAAGTGTCTAAGAGACTGCAGGCTGCTTTGCTCCTCAACATCACCCTTTCCCAAATACAGAATAGCCTGACCATATTTTGCTCTGAGCTCCTAGAGAGCCAAGGGTGTCTGGGATCAGTGAGTCCCTGGTATGCTAGGTGTGACATGGCAAAGCCATTAATGCCATATGACACAGTCTGCATAGTAAAGATAGGAGTTCCACATGTCCCCCCAAATGCTGTCTGCTGGGCACCACTGCTGCTCCCTTTTAGGACTGGGGGCGTGGATAAATGACCCTGATCCTGCCATGGCCAGAGTCTCTTGGTTTAACAAGATGGAGCAGTGCAAGTCTGTTCAATTCTGTTTCTGTCATTTTCCTATCCCTAGTGAGCAATTTAATTATGTTATGAATCGATGTGGATCGCTAGAGCTGGAGGAAGATATAACACGAGGGAGATAATGGCTCCCACTTGGATGAATTATACACACCTTTGAGCTCCTGTCAGATCTGTCCTGTGCAATCAGCAAAGAGGGAGTACTTTGAGCCTGAATCTTCTCTTCCTTCTTCCCTAATCCCTGTTTCATAAATGCTCTCAATATCATGGTCAGACAGCAAAAAGAAATAAAAAGACTTCCGTGCTCTTCTCTACTCTGAAAATCTCTACGTGTTTCTCATCACCCCCCTCCTTCTTTCATGACTTCAAGGAAGAGGGAGCATCCTCCAGGCAAAGGTTAATCCCTCCATTTGTGTCCTGACTCTCCCCTCCAGCATTACCCACAGCCCACTCCATTCCTTATCCCCATCAATTTTCTTACCTCTTCAGGATGTCACTTCTCTGGGCTCCTTCTCCAAAGCTCTAAAACAGCCTAAGACTCTTTAATCCTGCAAACCTGCCTTCTATTTTCTTTATGCTTTACCATCCTACCTCTCTCCTCTCTTCTCCATCACCATTTCTAAAAGTAGGGTCTATACTGATTATTTTTATCTCCCTTACTTTATTTACTCTTTAACCCATTACAACCAGACCTCTACCTGTTTTCTCCAGGTCCCTAATAATTTCCAGGTTGCCAAATGCAATGGCGTTGCCCTTTTTGCTTAGCCTTCATGAAACCCACTCTGCCCTTTGCTTCCCTGATAGTACAATATCGTAGCTTTCCTCAGACCTATCTCTCCATTCCAGTTCTTCCACTATCTCCCCCTGCTCTGACAATCTCATAATTATAGGCAATCCCCACTGTCCAGGGTTACTAGATTTAGCAAATGAAAATACAGAACGTCCAGTTAAATTTGAATTTCAGATCAACAATGAATAATTTTTTCCTAGAGTAAGTATATCCTAAATATTGCATGGGAGATTCTTATACTAAAACATGATTCTTTGTTGAGCTGAAATTCAATTTTAACTGAGCATCCTGTATTTTATCTGTTGTTTCTTCAACACTCATCTCCTCTCTCTAACTTCTTCCCATATTGATGTTTTCTATCCCACAGCTTCAATAATTATCTTTCTCAGATAATTCCTAAATCTTTATCTCTTGCACCAATTGCTCTCTCTTCCCTTTTCCTTTCTCTGTCTCTGTCTCTGTCTCTGTCTCTGTCTCTCTCTTTCTCTCTCTCTCTCTCTCATGTGTGTGCACATTTCTTTGTATTCCCTTGGGTATTCTACAACATCTTCAATTCATTTTATATAAAACTGAAATTATTATTATAATTATCATTATTATTATCATTATTATTATTTTAACTTACTATTTTTAACCCTCAAGCCTACTTTTCTATCTGGCTTCTCTATTTCTATTAATACTTCTCCAGGCTCCCAATAACCTCAGCTGCAAATCCAGGAGCCCTCCCTAATCAAATGCTGAATCTTGGTTGATTTTATCCTCACCAGTCCTCTCAGCTCTGTCTTTCTTTCCATTTCCACGGATACTGCTAACTCGAGGACCATGTCATTTCTGTAGGACTACAATCTATATCAGGCTATTGAAATGTCCTTCTGCTTAGTCTACCTCTACTCTCATCCATCCTGGACCCCTCCACGCTCAATTAACATCCCAATTAAAGCACAAGGATGGACATGCCACTTCCTTGATCAAGAAATTGCCTACTGGCTCCTGGTAAAAGTTCAAGCTCCCTAGCCAGTATTCAGGGCCTTCAATGAGTTGGTCTTTCTCCTCCTATCTCCCTATGATCTCCTTTATGCACCCCCAAACTCATGGCACATCAGAATACAACGTCTGGGTCTTTCCTATCTCTGTTTGCTCACATTCAGACTCAAAAGCAGACTATTTTGAGGGCAACTCTTGCCATTTCTGTACAAATAGATGCTCAGTAAATGCTTGGAAAATTAGTGACATCAATTCTAAATTATCCACATTAACAGGATTAAGTAATTAAATCCACAAATTTTTTATATGATGATGCAAATGACTGTATTTTTTCACAAACCCAGTATTTTCTTTCTGCCAATTGTGGGAGATGTCAAGCCCTCAGAAGCATCTCATATGTCAAGTTACAACATGTGGAAACTCTTACACCAGGGGTATAGACAGACACATACCCCACCCATTCTCTGCTGCCTCTCTTGATTTACTTTTGAATTCTGATCTCTTTGCTGCTTCCCCCTACTTTTTATACGTGAAAGGTTATATAATATTCTCTGTAAATGTCCTTGAATGCTGTGTTATTTAAGCCTGCAAATAAGTGTATATTCTAAACTGCTGCCAACCCCACATGCTAATCCAAAAACACTGAATGCTTTGATAATCTAAATCAGAGGTCTGCATCAGATCAGATATTAAATATTTTTGGCTTTGCAGACCACATGGTCTCTGCAGCAAGTATTCAACTCTGCCATTGTGTCACAAAAGCAAATAAGTGGGCCTGTATGTCAATAAAACTTTACCTATAAAAACATGTAGTCATTGTTTGCTGACACCCAACCTAAAATAAACTTCTGATGAACCATTTACTGCATGTTTTCTTTCCAAACTATATTTTATTGTAGTCACTTGATTGGAAAGAACATCTGAATTTCATTTGATATAGTCTTTTCTTTCTTACCAACATAGACTTAAATCAAACTCAGGACCCAAAGTGGGTGAGAAGAAATATGGAGTGGGGACTTGAAGCCTTCTCTGGGACTTTCCTCCCAACTCCATGGGTATCAGCTGAGGGGGGGACAGGATCAATGTTACTGATTTTTTCATGTGCCTCAGCCTCCAATGTGGCTCTGCTCAGCACTGTTACTGATCCTACCTTTATTTAAAATGTTGGTATTTTGTTCATCATGGATTTTTTGCATTGATTTTGATTTTTTAAAAAGTATTGCATTAAATGTTATTGATTTCGATTATGGAGTTGTATTGCGTCCTCTTTCATTTTGTGTCAAATTGAGTGCACTACTCACTTGTCTCCCCACCCCTTAGAGCCAGTCCCCCATCACTCTCTGCAGCTCCAGCATCCATCCTCAGTTCATAGATGATGTACATCTATTTAATGTTGTTTTTGGATAGATCATTCCTCTTGGCTGCTTTGATACCATTTTGGTTATTGGATCTGCCTGATGCACAGGTAGACTTGAAGCATCTGCAAACTAATGTACCCGACTCTCTCGAGTCACTTCTTAAGGACCATGTTAAGGTGAGAGGGAACATTTAATGTTCATAACAATCCCGGGAGGTTTGATTACATTCTTTTGTATGGATGAGGAAATGGAGGCTCAGACAAACTATGACTATAAAAACATATTAAAGCTAGGCTGCAGCTTTCTGCTACATCCCATTGTCTCTCAAGAAACTAACGTTTTTGGACGTGGTTAAGGCACTTTCTTGCCTGCCTAGCTTACATTTGCATAGAACCTCTCATGTGTAAAGAGCTTTCAAATGTGTCATCTCATTTGAGTGTTATCTCAATTGGGCTCATCAATTCCACAATATGGGTGAGAATGCATTCAGAAAGGTTAAGTAACAGAAACCAAGGTCACTAGTTACTAATTGGCAACACTTGAATTAAAAACCCAGCTCATCTGAGGCCTGGCGAGTTGTGCTTTCCCTTACATCCTTTCTACCCTAGACGAGCACACTCAGCATAAGCGTCTTTGACCCAAGTCCAACCATGTCCATACCACAGTGAGCACCGTAAGGAATAACGTCTGGGACTAGAAGTTTCAATAAGAAGAAATTAGCACACAAGGGAAGGAGTCTGACGTATTGAGCGCTGTTTCCTGATGAGGCAAGTCTGAGGGTAACAGGTCCATCAGAAGCAGAGAAGGGTGTTACCTCCGGGACATTAAAGGGGCATGGGGGGTGTCAGGAGTCCCTAAAAGAATGAAGCCGTGAAGAGGCACAGAAGGGAAGGCCAACCTTGGCCTGTTTTACCACTTTGCCAAGGATCTTTCCTCTTGGTGCTCAGAGCCATTGTAATTGTAATTAAAGCAACTTCTGCTCAAACCCCCAACCTTTCTGGATTCCATGTATCAAGAAAACAAAGGAACAATTTCCAATTTCCAGCTCCTACTTGTTTCAGGTACCATGATGATTTTGTGATCAGGAGAAGCTTCATCTGAATACAAGGCACAGACCAGACCATTCAGATGGGGAAGAAAGATCAGAGCAAAGTGAATACAAGATGCAGGAGTCAGGGGTGGGGCGGGACGCATTAGGGCATCGTTTCCAACCCAGTGCTGGAGAGATAAATGGCAAGCACCCCACTTTGGAAAGAAATCACATTTCTTTCCAAAGTGACTCCAGGCAACTTCCAAAGAGGCATCAGCTCACATGAGAAGTCATGCCTGGTATTATACCTCTGTAACGAGACATACAGCAGGCACTTCCAAGCATTTAATATACGTGAATGTGCGAAGTTTCACAGCTGGTTACCAGTTCATGATTGCTACATGCCTCCTTCACTGGGCAGATGCCATGCCATTGTGGAATTGCACAGGGCAGCATGGCTTACCCGTTCTCCAAAATTAAGTGGCTCAAAGACTCCTCTGGCAATTTTAACCACACAAGAATAGAAAACACCACAGGCAGAGTGTGAGAGACTAATCCTGTAAACAGCAGGATGGCAAGGTGTAAACAAGAATGCAAAGAAAACATACAGCCTTTACAAAAATCATTGCTTTGGAGAAGGCCAATAAGATAGGAATAAATTCATCCCCAAATATCATGGAAGAACAGAAGCTCCGAGAAGCGTGAAATCACAAGCCAGGTGGCTCAGGGATTTGCAACGATCCATTCCAATCTGCCAACTCATCCCTTTGGCATCAGGCTTGATTTTACAAGGCTCCTCTTCCCATGTTACATGCTTGGGGTTTTGTTTGTTTGTTTGTTTATTTTTCCTTTCATGCACCACAACCAGCATTTTTAAGGCTGTTGCCAGTTTCCTAACTCTCATCTTTCTTCTTCTCTGACCCCAAAAACAATGTTGCTCCAGAGAGCCACAGACCACACTATTTCCATATTTCACTGGACTGAATCATGCAGGGAAAATACGTTTGCATACTTGTACTGAGTGGCTGTAAATCCTTCATATGACCACTTGTATTGTTAGATGTAGTGCAGCAAAACTCCGGCATCTTCTACCCTTTCAATCATTCTACCAATAATTAAGCCTGAGCAGGTACTCTTGGCAGTGGCCTGGGGATAACAGGAATGAGTTGTAAGATCCTGGCTTTGAGGACCACACAGTCCAGGGGAGGAGAGAAAGTGGGAAACAGGTACGAGAAGGGTGAAGCTACCGTTGCTGTCTGCTCTGCAGTGATACTGTGTACGCCAGCGGGCTAATGCCATGCCCAAAATGCCTCTGCACCATCTGATCGGGGGATCAGGCACCTGTGGCTACGCCAGCACAGGCGGACAGGACTCATATCCTCCTATGAGGCGAGGAAGTCCTCTTCTAGCAAGGGCGCCTTCATTTTTCTCCACCACCATTGCCTCACTCGACATACCTGTTCTCAGCCTCAGCCCTCCAAACGGCCTTGCTTGGACTTACAACCCTTCCTAGCTCTAGTTACTGTTATTATTGATGGCACGCATGTTGTGCATATTTACTCTGTGTAAAGAATGGCCCATATCTTAGCGCATTGAATGTTCAAAATATCCTGGGATGGGCTTTGTTATCCTGGTGTTATAGATGAAGAAAAGGAGCCTCAGACAATTTTAGAACCTTGTGCAAGGCCACACAGCTGATGAGTAGAAAAACTGAGATTAGCACCCAGGATGTGTGATAAGAAAGGCTCCTAAACAGCACACCAGTCTGCCCCTTAGGCACATGCAGTCCAACTCCCCAGCTGGCTTATTCACACCATAAGGACAGAGATCAACAGTGCCATTCTTTTAATAGTCCCTAGGCAGGGGGCACCTGTGAACACTCCGAGTAGGCATCTACCTGTGCGGTGTGCTTTGAGGCAGGCCAGACAAGGATGGGTTAAAAGTATCTCCACCACTGCCTGTCATGGTGCCTGGAATTTTACCATTGGAGGTGCGTTACTTTGAGACTTGAAGTTTTCCTGGTCTTCAGAATTGCTCCATTAGAACACGATTGCCCTAGGAAGGGTCGTACTCAGCTGAGACCTCAATGAGGGTCAGGGCCTTGGAGAATGAGTCCCAGGAGAAATGCCTAGAAAGTAGCCTGGGAGCTTTGGGAATGGGCAGGTGATCCTGAGAGAAGGCTGAGAGGTTCTAAAAACAGGGGTGGACATTTTGGCTGACCCCACCATTGTAGCCCCCAGCTCAGTGTGAGGCAAATGGAAGGTACATAATTCTCTCAATTTGAGAAAACACTGTTTTAATTAGGTATAAGAGTTGGAGGCATGGGGCATGGTGGCAGGTAGACATTAAGTGCTAAAAACCATGAGCATCGTGAAGGCATAAAAGACAACAAGAGAGAATCCTTGCCCTCAAAGAACTTATAGTCTCTTTGGAGAGAAAAAATATCAATAGCAAACAATGGCTGAATAAGACAAGACAGGAATTACCAGACACAGAACATATGTATAATAGGAAACTGAGGAAAAGGGGAGCTCAGTGTAGGAGGAGGTGGTGTTGGCTTCACTGGGGACACACGTTCCCAAGAACAGCACCAAATAAAGAGATATAATGAACAAGTTGGTGAATGCCTGTCTTATGCCAAAAGAAGACCCAAATGGCCCCAACCTATTGTTACCACAGCACTCCCAAACAAGGAGATCCAACTTGGATTTAATCACCATGATGCAAAATAATGTTAGGATGATCCAGAAACAAAATCTAGAAACAAATTCGTACAATAAATAAATCCAGAATTTCACTAATAGGTGAAAGTATCAGATTTATATACTAAGACACATGGCAAATAAATCTGAGAAAACCATTAGGCAAGTCTAAACCCCTCAACTAAAACTGTAGGAAAGAGATCTTTAGACCATGGGCCAACAACCTTGGAAAATTCCAAGACCTTCCACTAGATTCAGCTCTGATAGAGAATCACTTTGTCCTGTGGCCGTCCAACCAAAGACAAATGCTCTTCTGGGCTTTCGCTAATACTTCCTTCACAAGCAGGAAAGGTTACTTCTATTTACTTTAATTTATTTTGTATTTTTTTTAAAAAAGATCCATTTATTTCATTCCTACAAAGAAAACAACTGCAAGGAAGAAAGGAAGGAAGAAAGCAAGCAAGCTTTGACCTTTATCTTCTAAATGAGTTAGTTTTACTGATAGCTACAGGTAATTATGTTTTCATCATTCTGAATGACAACACTTTGCAACTCTTGGCATAAGAGAAACCAATAGCTACAGCCCAAGGCTTAGCTGTGAGCAGAAAAAAGAAAAATATAGGTATGAAGAGACTTGAAAAGGAGGTGAAGGGTGAGGAAGGAGGAGCCACAAGAAATCCTTCCTCCAAGTTTCTTAATTGAATTATTGCAGCATATCTTTCCTTTTCATTTCAACTTGGCTGCTAATGAGCTGCTTTTCTACAAGTTGCTTGTTTTCTTCAAGGTGGCTGCGTATCTGAGACATAAAGGTCTGGTTCAATCGGCTAATAGGTTTGTAGTAACTTTCATGGAGATGCACAGATACAGTGGTCACATTTAGACCCACAATTAGACACGGACTCTAATGAAGGATGCTCGAGCTTTATTTCCAGATACAAGCAGCAACTTGGTTAATGCAGTTCCAATGACTAAATGTTAAGATTTCTGGGACATTTCGGTGTTCTAAGGAACAATGAGAGAAAAAAAAAAAATTGAATTCATGAAAATCTGGGTAGTGATTACAAAACTGGAGCAAAATGACAATATCAGTATCTGTGCATTTAATATTGTATAAGAAAAGGATTCAGAATCCAGAAATAGAAATCAGAGAAAATGAATATTTAATATATACAAGTTTATCAGCATCATGTAAAATGTACAAAATACAAACTAAACAATATCATCCCACTAATAATTATTAGTAGACAGACTTTTGAAACATCAGTATTAAAAAACTAGTCTCAAAAATGAAAACTCATGAAAAGTTGAAAATTAGATCACTTTACTTGAACTTTCATAAAGAAGTTTCTTAGAGTGTATAAACATTGTTGCCATTGAGTTGAGAACGTATTTTTGTGAAAATTTCTTCACTGCTAAAAAAAGCACTAGTCAAGAAAATGATGTATTTATGCACTATCTCGAGAAGGTTTTCTCTTGACTCCTTCATCTTCAAATAATCAGAACTCTCATTTGATAACTGAGGAATATTTTTAAACATAATTTTATATATGGCATGGTGGGGGTGGGGGTGGAGGGCTGGAATGAAACCTATTTATTTTCCTTGGGCTATAGTTTGCTAGAAAAGCAAGAAGCAAGCATTTCCGATGTGTTCGACTCTTTCGTTTGCCTATATATGGTGGAGATCCCAGTGCCCAGCTGCCTGTATGTTTCCAAACTCTCCTCTTGTAGTGGACACACCCGAAGGTGATCCCCAGTGAGTCACTAGGTAGTATCATCCCTTCCTCCTGAGTACAGGCACAACCCAACTTGCTTCTAGCCAATAGAATACAGCAACGCCAATGGGATAATCATTCCCTTGATTAGATCACATTATGTAAGATTTCATAGTAGCAGGCTGAAGTGAGTCTCCTGATCACTTGAAGCTGCCACATTGTAACAAGGCCTGTGAAAAGTAACCACATGTCAAGAAATGTGAGCAATATCCAAGAGATGAGAAGGCCCCGGGTGACAGCCAGCAAGTAAACAGGGGACCTCTGTCTTACAGCTTCACCTTAATTCCTTCAACAATCATGTGAGTTTAGATGAAAAAACCCAAGCTCCAAAACGTAACACAGCCGAGCCAAAAATCTTGATTTCACCTTTGTGAGAACTTAAGCAGAGGCCCAGCTAAGCTGCACCCAGATTCCGGATCCATAGAAACTGTGGAATAAATTATATGTTGTTTCAAACCACTACACTTGTGGTAATTTGTTATACTGCAATGTATAGGTAATGCACATGATGTCATCATCCATTTTGAACGCCTATAGAAATATTCTTGCCACAAAGGTTTGTGTTGCCAGTTATGTTCTCCCTCCTTTCGAGGATTGCAGAAAGACAGCAGAATGCTTTATAAACGTGCATACCTTTACCCAAATCAGAACTTTAATGCAGAATATAATTTCTCCACATATGAGTCTCAAAACATAAATGAGTTGAATTCAACATTTTTCAAAATACTATTATTTTATAGGTGCTTGCAAATTGCCGAGTATACCTCCAAACCAGTTTTTCACTGTGCACACTTCCATTATTTTTTTAAATAACTTTTTTCTTTTCAAACAGTTTTAGATTACAGGATTATTGTGAAGACAGTACAGAGAGTTCTTGTATACCCCACACCCAGTTTCCACTATGAATAATATCTGACAGTATAGTACATTTTTCACCATTAATGAACCACTATTGATACATTATTATCAACTAAACTCCATACCTTATTGATCTGTCCTTATTTTTTTAACCTAATACTTTTTTCCTGGTCCAGGATCCCATCCAGGCTACCACGTAACATTTAGTTATCATGTCTCCTTAGGCTTCTTTTGGTTTTAACAGTTTCTCAGACTTCCTTCGTTTCTGATGACCTTGCTGACAGTTTGAAGACTACCAGCCAGATATTTTGTAGGGTGCACCTCTATTGGAATTTGTCTTATATTTTTCTCATGACTACACTGGGGTAATGTGTTTTGGGGAGGAAGACCACAGAGGCAAAACGCCTTTCTCACCACATCATATGAAGTGTATCTACTCTCAATGTAACGTAGCACTGTTGATGTTGACCTTGGTCACTTGGTTTGAGGGGGTATTTGTCAGTTTTCTCTACTATGAGGTACTCTTTGTTTTCTCTCTTTCCATGTTGTACCGTTTGGAAGACAGGCACTCTGCGTCTTGGGAGTTAGGTTTCGCTTCCTGAAGAGCTGAGTATCCACATACATTATTTGGAATTCTGCATAAGATATTTCCCTAGTCTCCTCTGATATCTATCCATTCATTTACTTGTATCAGTATAGATATTTATTTATATTTTGGGTTACAGCACAGTACTAATTTATATATTTTGTTGCTCAAATTGTTCCAGTTTTGGCCACTGGGAACATTTTCAGTTGGTTCCTACATCCTTTTGGCACACAGTGTCACACTAACCTTTGTGAGGTATTTTTTGTTTGTTTGTTTTTTGCTTTTTCTTTTAGCACATTCTCACCTTCTGGCACTATAAAATGTTCCAGGCTCATTTTGCATATTTCTTGCCCCAGTCTTAAATCAGCCATTTCGCCTAAGAGCCCTAGTTCCCTTTATCAGGAAATAGTATTGGAAGCCAAGACTTAGATGGTAGGTGTATTTATTGCTACTACAGTGTTATTGCTACTAGGCTAAACTAGTTTTTCACTCTCTTAGTGTGGGATCTTAGAAGGTCCCTATGTGCTTAATTTATTTTAATTTATTCAACAAACATTTTTGCAGAGATTATTATGTGTCAA
Source organism: Rhinolophus sinicus (assembly GCF_036562045.2). Lineage (NCBI taxonomy): Eukaryota > Metazoa > Chordata > Mammalia > Chiroptera > Rhinolophidae > Rhinolophus > Rhinolophus sinicus. The sequence goes on along the minus strand of NC_133761.1, from coordinate 29,382,404 downwards.
GCATTATGTAACTCATTTTGCAAATATTAACTCATTTAATCCTCATAATAACCTCATAACAACAACAAGAAGCTAGGGAGTATTATTAGCCCCATTTTACAGATGGAAAAACAGAGGCACTGACAGGTTTGGACACCTGCCCCAAATTATGCAGCTACTAAATGGCAGGGCCAGGAATTGATCCCAAACATCTCCAGCTTTGGGGCACTAACCATAGTGCCACATTGTCTCATAGTGGTAAGGACCTCACAGAATATAAAACTGATGAATTAATGAATCCACCCATTTACTCTCCAACAAATATTTCTTATGTGCCGATTGGGTGCTAAACTCTCAGTTATATGTTAATTGGTATGTAATGCCATTTAAGATATTTCTTGGCCCAAATTAAAATGAAGGAAGAGGCTGTTGTAAAGGACTCTGGCAACTGCCCAGGATGAAGCTGGTATATAAAAACCACTCTTCTCAGTGGCTTCAAATATACTTTATTATGCTACAGGTGATATTCAAGGGTGATGAGCAGTGTCTTATTTACTTATTTTCCATCCATTTTCCTTTTGGCAAACTTTAAAGAAGTAGGGGGTTAACATCTTTTATTATATGTGAAACTCCCATTCATTATGCTACTATTCACTGACAAAATATTTGAATAAACTCTATCTTGTGAAAACCACTGAAGAAAACCACAATTTCCATTTACAGCTGATTGAAAGAAAAATTAAAATGTACACTTACTTTATGATTGTCACAAGTGGGTGGTTCCAGGAGAGCAAAGTTGCGATGACCTAAAAGAAAGCAGGCAGAGGACTTCCCGTCAGGATGGCAGAGAAGGTAAATGCTGTGCTCACCTCCTCCCATGACCACATCAAAAGTACAACTAAATGATAGAACATCCACCCTTGAGAACCACCTGCAGACTAGCTGAACAGAACGTTTATAACTCAGGCTGTGAAAGAAGCCATGTGGAGACTGGTAGGAGTGAAGATGAGAAATGGACGGGTCATATACCATGTGTGGCAGTTAAGAATCAGGAGGGATAACTCAGCTGTAGAGGCTCCCCCCCCACTAAGGAGCAAGGGCTCACAGGCCCACACAGGACTCCCCAGCCCAGGCCATCAGTGCCAGGAAGAGGAATCCCCACAACATCTGGCTGTGAAAATCAGTAGGGATTCTGTCTGGGTGAGATGGAGGGCTACTGGAGTCTCAGGCATTCCTCTTAAAGGGCTCATGCACGAACTTACTCGCTGATTGCCCCACTTGCTCTGGGCTGCAGTGCTGGGGAACAGCCCAAAAAGCACCAGGAACATATGAAGAGGAACTGAACTGTCTAGCTTCAGGGCAAGGGCTGCAGGGCAGCTCTCGTCACCATTTTGTTCCTTTTGTTACTTGTCGTCACCCTCCCCTCACATAGTTTGCAGGCATAGTTGGGTGCCATATTTGAGTCTCGATTAACCTGGACACCACTGCTCTCAACCCACCCTGGTGATTCTCTGAGATCTCGTTCCACCCAATTCATGTGTTGGGCCAAACCTCTTTCAGAGGCTAATCCACAAAAACAGCCAGCCTGTGACCATGCTGCACACTTTCCTAAAATCTCTGAAAGGTCCACAAATCCCAGAGAAGCAGTGGCTGGTCTCAGCATGCCCTGTATCTCTTGCTAGTGGCTCCCAGCCCCACACTAGTAGTAGCTAGTGTCAGTTTGCAGCATAGGCTCTCCAAGGAGCCTCCAGGCCAGCACAGGCAGCTACCAACCACAGATCACTTTGTAGCTCCTACCAGGTGGCTCCAGGCTGTGCATAGGCACCAGCTGACCTGGGACTGCACTGGAGTCCCTCCCAAGAGGACCCAGAACAAACACACCCAGTGACCAGCTTCAGACTACACCAGAATTAGCACCACCCAATTAGCTCCACAGAAAACTTGCCAAAAGGGTAGACTCAGACAGAGCCCCGCTAAAGCTAATCCCACTCCATGGGTTCAGGCCCTACACAACAGCTAATGCATTGTAGTCATAGGCAGTCCTCACAGCCAGTAAACCTGATATGGTCCATTCTACCCACTGAAATGACAAATGCAATCAAGGCTCAATCACAACAGAAGGGCACACACAACCCACACAAGGGATACCTTTGGAGCACCCAGGTGTCCAGGGAGACTGTGCCACTGGGCCCCAGAGGACAACTACTATACAAGCCACCCTGCCAAGACTGGGAGATGTAGCAGATCTACCTAATACACAGAAAAGCAAACACAGGGAAGCAGACAAAATGAGGAGACAAAGACACATGTTCCAAATGAAAGGACAGGACAAAACTCCAGAAAGAGAAATAAAATGGAGGCAAGAAGTCTACCAGATACAGAGTTCAAAACAATGGCAATAAGGATGCTCAATGAACTTAGGGGAAGAATAGATAAACTCAGTGAGAACTTCAATAAAGAGATAGTAAACAGAGAAAAGGACATAGAAACCATATAAAAGAACCAGTCAGAAATGAAGAATATAATAACTGAAATGAAGAATAAATTAAATTGAAAGCAAATTAGATGAAGCAGAGAATCAAATCAGCAATTTGGAAGACAATGTAGTGAAACACAACTAATCAGAACAGCAAAAAGGAAAATAATTTTTTTAAAAATGAGGATAGTGTATGGGGCCTCTGGGACAACACCAACCAAACCAACATTCACATCATATGGGCTCCAGAAGGAGAAGAGACAGAGCAAAGATTTGAAAACCTATTTATAAAAATGACTTAACCCTTCCCTATTCTGGCAAAAGTCATAGATATACAAGTCCAGGAAGTACAAAGTCCCAAACAAGATGAACTCAAAGAGGCAAACAATAAGATACATCATAATTAAAATGCCAAAGATTAAAGACAAAGAAAGAATCTTAAAAGCAGCAAGAGAAAGACAGTTAATTACCTTCAAGGGGGCTCCCTTAAGACTGTCAGCTGATTTCTCAACAGAAACTTTGCAGGCCAGAAGGTATTGGCACGAAATAGTCAAAATGATGAAAAGTAAGGACCTACAACCAAAACTACTCTACCCAGCAAGGCTGTCATTTAAAATTCAAGGAGAGATAAAAAGCTTTCCAGATAAGAAAAAGCTAAAGGAGTTAATCTCGACCAAACTAGTATTACAAGAAATGTTAAAGGGACTCCTTTAAGAAGAAGAAGAAGAAGAAAAAGATTAAAAATATGAATGATAAAATGGCAATAATTGCATAGCTATCAATAATTACTTCAAATGTAAATGGATTAAATGCTCCAAACAAAAGATACAGGGTGGCTGGATAGATAAGAAAACAAGACTCATACACATACTGCCTACAAGAGACTCACTTCAGATTAAAAGACATACACAGACTGAAAGTTAAGGGATGGAAAAAGATATTTCATTCAAATGGAGACTGCCCAAAAAAGCTAGATAGCAATACTTATATCAGACAAAATAGACTTTAAAACAAAGGCAAGAGACAAAGAAGGACGTTACATAATGATAAAAGGATCAATCCAACAAGAGGATGTAATCTTTGTTAACATTTATTCATCCAATGTAGGAGCACCTAAATACATAAAGCAAATATTGATGGACATAAAGGGAGAGATCAACAGTAACACAGTCATAGGAGGGGACTTTAAAATCCCATTGACCTCAATGGATAGATCATCCAGACAGAAAAGCAATAAGGAAACAGCAGCCTTAAATGACACATTAGACCAGATGGATTTAATTTATATTTTTTAGAACATTTCAGCCCAAAGCAGCAGAATACACATTGTTTTCAAGCACACATGGAGCATTTTCCAGGATAGACCTCTTGTTAGGCCACAGAACACAAATCTCAAGAAATTTAAGAAGATTGAAATCATGCCAAGCATCTTCTCTGATCACAATGGTATGAAAATAAAACTCAGTTATAAGAAGAAAAATGTAAAACACAGAAACACATGGAGGCTAAAATAACAAAATAACAATGAATGGGTTAACAATGAGATCAAGGAAGAAATCAATAGATACCTTGAGACAAATGATAATGAAAATACAATGACCCCAAAACATGTATGGCATACAGCCAAAACATTTTTCAGAGGGAAATTGAGAGCAATTCAGGCCTACCTCAAGAAACAAGAAAAATCTAAACTAAACAATCTACCCTTATACTTAAAGGAACTAGAAAAAGAAAAACAAAGCCCAAAGGGCTTCACAGGTATTTTTTTACCAAACATTCAAAGAAGAATTAACACCTATCCTTCTCAAATTATTCCAAAAAATTCAAAAGGAAGGAAGGCTCGCAAGCTCATTTTATGAAGCTAGCATTACTCTAATTCCAAAACCACACAAAGACATTACAAAAAAAACAAGAAAAAGAAAATTATGGGCCAATATCCCTGATGAACATAGATGCAAAAATCCTCAAAAAAATTAGTAAACTGAATTCAGCACTACATTAAAATGATCATACACCATGATCAAGTGGAGTTTATTCTTGGGATGAAAGGTTGGTTCAATTACCTGCAAATCAATTAATGTGATACATCACATAAACAAAATGAAAGATAAAAATCATATGATGATATCAAAAGATGCAGAGAAAGCACTTGATAAAATCCAGCGTCCATTTATGATAAAAATTCTCAGCAAAGTAGGAATAGAGGAAACATACCTCAACATAATACAGGCCATATATGACAAGCTCACAACTAATATTATATACAACAGGGTAAAAGTGTTTTCCTTAACATCAGGAACAAGACAAGCATGTCGCCTTTCACCAATTTTATTCAACACAGTATTGGGAGTACAAACCACAACAATTAGACAAGAAAAAGGAATAAAAGCCATCCAAATTAGAAAGAAAAAATAAAACTGTCATTATTTGCAGATGACATGATACTATATAGCAAGAACCATAAAGACACACAGTGTGAGGGATATAAATGATAAACATCTAAGTATTGCTTTGTCTTCTGCACCTGAAACTAATAATAATAAAAAAAAAGAACCATGAAGAGTCCACCAAAAGACTATTCAAACCGATAAATGAATTCAGTAAAATAGCAGGATAAAAAAATTAATATTCAGAAATCAGTTGCATTTTTATACACCAGTAATGAACTATCAGAAAGAAATTAAGAAAACAATCCCATTTACAATTGCAACAACAAAATATCTAGGAATAAATTTAACCAAGAAGGTAAAAGAACAGTATTTGGAGAATTATAAGACAGTGAAGAAGATACAAATAAATGGAAGCATATATCGTGCTCATGGATAGGAAGCATTAATATGGTTAAAATATCCATACTACCCAAAACAAAATATAGATTCAATGCAACCCCTATCAAAATACCAATGACATTTTTCATAGAACTAGAACAAATAATCCTAAAATTGATATGCAACCACAAAAGACTCCAAATAACCAAAGCAATCTTGAGAAAGAACAAAGTTGGAGGCATCACACTACCTGATATCAAACTATAATACGAGGCTATAGTAATCAAAACAGTACAGAGAGCCCAGAAATAAACTCATGCTTATATGGTTAATTAATCTATGACAAATGAGGCAAGGATATACAATGGGGTAAAGACAGTTTCTTGAATAAGTGGTGTTGGGAAAATTGGACAAATATATGCAAAAAATGACACTAGACCACTTTCTTATACCATATACAGGAATAAACTCCAAATGGATTAAAGATTTAAATGTAAGACCCAAAACCATAAAAGTTGTAGAAGAAAATATAGGCAGTAAACTCTCTGACATCACTCTTAGTAAGATTTTTTTGGATGTGTCTCCTCAGGCAAGGGAAACAAAAGAAAAAAATAAACAAACTAGACTACATGAAACTAAAAAGCTTTTGTACAGCAAAGGAAATCATCAACAAAATGAAAAGACAATCTACTGAATGGGAGAAAATATTCACTAATGATACATCTGATAAGGTGTTAATATCCAACATATATAAGGAACTCATACAACTTAACAGCAAAAAGACAAACAATCGAATTAAAAAATGAGCAGAGGATCTGAATAGATATTTTTCCAAAGAGGACATACAGATGGCCAACAGACATAAAAAGATGCTCAATGTAACTAATCAGCAGAGAAATGCAAATTAAAACCACAATGAGATATTACCTCACACTTGTCAGGATGACTATCATCAAAAAACCAACAAACAACAAGTGCTGGCAAGGATGTGGAGAAAAGGGAACTCTTGTACACTGTTGGTGGGATTGCAAATTGATTTAGCCGTTATGGACAACAGCATGGAGGTTCCTCAAAAAATTAAAACTAGAACTACCTTATGACCCAGCAATTCCACTTCTGGATATTTATCCAAAGAAACCAAAGACACTAATTTGAAAGTTACAGATACCCCCATGTTAACTGCTGTATTATTTACAACAGCTAAGATACGGGAGTAACCTAAGTGCCCATCAATAGACAATTAGATAAAGAAGAGAAGTACATATATACAATGGACTATTATTTGTCCACAAAAAAGAATGAAATCTTACCATTTGCAACAACATGGATGGATCTAAAGTGTATCATGCTAAGTGAAATAAGTCAGACATAGAAAGACAAATGCCATATGATTTCACTGATATGTAGAATGAAAAACAAAATAAACAAACAAACAAACTCATACATACAGAGAACAAACTGATGGTTGCAGGTAGGAGGAGGTTTCAGGGGCAGGGTGAAAATGGTGAAGGGATTAAGAAGTACAAATTTGTACTTACACAATAGTCATGAGGAATATAAAGTACAGCATTGGGAATAATGTTGTAATAACGATGTATTGGGTCAGCGCCTTATTGGGAGGAATCACTTCATACAGTATATAAATGTTTAACCATTATGCTATACACCTGAAATTAATGTTGAATGTGAAGTCTAATTTAAAAAAAAATTTAATTAAAAAAACTGAAACAGGCAAAATAACCATGTTGATACAAATATCTCAATGGACTGTTTGTAGGGCCATTTATCCCCACCTATTTTAGTGGCAGACTGCCACTTCCTATGTCGTGGGTTTACTTGTCCAATAACACCTTTGGGAAAGGGAGTAGAGTTAGAGTGGAGATGGGGCTCTGCAGAAAGGAATCACCTAGAAAAAAAGGTCAGACTTCTTTTGATATTTATAAAACTTGTTTATTATATTTACTGACTTTTTGTTGATATTTATAAACTCCTTAGAAGAGGACACAGATCCAAGGGAAGGGACAGTCAAAAACGAGAACCTTCATTTGTCAGTTAGGAGCAAGCACCAAATGAGAAACCTTCCAGATGTACCAAAGCTTAGGGACATTTCCAAAAGAATTAGCAGACACAGGGCCTTAAGGCAACAATAAGAAATCAGTATAGCACAGGTCAATGAATGGGAATAATATATTGGTTTGATTCATAAGTCAGGAGAAAGGAATGATCAAAGGGGTTAGCCTGTGAGATCTGACCAGTGTGTCTGATTAAGAAGGCTTCCACGAAGAGGGTATAATCTATTCAATTCCATCACCAATGGACATGGGGTAGGGGGTGGTCTCTCAGATTTTGTTTCTGGCATTTATAACCTCTTTGAGAAAAGTGCATTTCAGCACCTCTGGAAGTACCAGTCTAGACAATCTAATTAGTCCAATTAATACAGTTTCAAAATGATCAGCAGGGTCAAAGCTCTCTTGGGAAATGTTAAAAAGAAATCTCAACTTGTATCTCTGAATTCTTAAATATAAATGTCACTTTTACTAAGAATAAAATATCAAGGAATGTGCTATTACTTGGGTTTCTAAATATCCTCCCTTCTTTATTAAAAAAGTCAATTGTAATAATTGAAGAAAAGATGTTCCAACTGACATATTAGAAAAAAATGTAACATTCTACTAATTTCTGTGTATTTGACGATGTACCAATCATTGCAAAATGCATCTCAGTCAATAAACCGAGGATTTATTTATTCCTTTAAGCATTTATCAGATAATTGAATACAGTTAAAGCAGAACTAGGAGCTTTACCAAAAAGTTAACAAATGTGTCTCTTTGAACATAGACTAGAAGCAATATATCTCAGCGGTAAGGACCTCAGGTAAGTTATTTAAGCTCTGGATGTTCCACAAATGGTAGTTGTTTTGTTGTTTTCAGTTCCAGCAATATAAGAATTTTGATCTAAGACAGAGTCTTAATTATTTTCTTACTCATAATAACCTATAAATTTTAATAACATAGATATTTAGAATAGATTTTGACTTAATAAAATGTAATATTTCCAAACACGAATTTTTTTAACTGAAAAAGAATCTGTGAAATGGTTTTTATGTATTTTCCTTTATCTCACAGTTATTTTGTTGACATACAAACATATTACAACTTGAAAAGTGATATGTTAAGGTTTTTTTTAATTAAAATGTGCAATCAAGTCAAAGTTAATTCAAAGTGTTTTACATTTAAAAATATATACAGGGGGTTCCAAAAAAATGTATACAAGTGGACACTGGTCAACGTTGCTCAAGCAGTAGTTCGCCATAATCAGAAGTGTCTGGATGCTGATGGTAACCACTTTGAGCACCTCTTAAAATTGCAGGAGTTAAATGTGACTTGTATTCATCTTTTGTTATCGGTGTATATTGAGTATTACAATTTTAATACAGTTTTCTTTTCGTAAAATGTGTATGCATGTTCTTGGCACCCTCTGTATAGCTAACTCAATTTCAGACTTTCAGATTTTACTGGAAAAACAAACAAACAGGTACTTGGTTAAAATGACAAGGTGCATAAATGAGCAATTACTAGAGCTGACCTGACATAGGACCCCAAAGGCTTTCTCTGGCATCAGAGTGGACAGGTCATTGAAGACCAAACTTGTTAGGTGGCATCTAAGTCAACTGGATGAGACCAGGAGAAGAGGACATCACATGAGAGGTATTAAAGCTGTCTGTTCCCTATACCAAGTTTCATTGATATGCTCACAGAAGTGCAGTGAAACACAGCCTATCTTATCTATTTTTTTCCCAGAGATTTATAAGAAAATAATGGAGGTGAGGGTGGGATGGATACACATGGGCATGTAGGAATGCAGGTATAAATAATCAACAGAGTATATATTCCATTGTTTATGTTATAGTTGCTTCCATCAAAACATATACATAAGAGAAATTCTGTAGATTTTATATGTATCTTGCTAATTTAAGGGAGACAAGGGATAAAGTAGAAAGAACACAGGGGTGAAAGTGAGGAATTCTGGGGTCTAACACGAGCTCAAGCATTACTTAGCAGTGGGCTAACTTTGGAGCAGTCACTGACCATCGCTAAGTCTCTATACATAGAAATGGTATATAATCACCTAAATTTGACCTTCGTGTCAAGTTGATCTTTACTTTGACAATCTCTATCAGGAAGTTTATGGTTTTTAAACAAATAAATAAACATAGCTGGCCAAATTCACTTTTTCAGAAGCCTGAAGTGCATCCTTTTTTAATGGTGATAGTGCTTAAAATAGTTACTATATATTATTTTGTTTGCATATAAAAATTTCAAGGTTTATGACGTGAAAAATCTAAAAACATTTCAGTAAAAACTGCTTTGAAAACTTTTAATATTACATGAAGATATAATATGGTTACCAATACCATTTAACCCTTGTTTGTAATTATCCTGTCAGCCATAACATCCATTCATGCTAATGAATGAAATGGTTTCTGGTCTCAGTGTTGGTATCTATTATTTTACCCAAAACATGACATTTTCACTGAGCTGTATATTCTGACAAGTACTTGTAAATCGAATTCAATAGCTCTTTACATTTCATTTTAATTTGATTTAATAAGTCTGGTAATTTGAATTTGAAAATCCAACCCTAACTTTCCTCAGGAAGTAAAAAAAGGCTTAATATTTATTCATCTAGGAAAAGATGTACCATGCTTCAGAACACAAACTGGAAACAGATGATATTCATCCTTTAGGGGCATTTAGCATAAACTATTCAGTATATATATATATATATATATATATAACATATATATATATATATTACATATTTATATATTATATATGTAAGCTATTTAGCTTATATATACTCACAACACAGCTGACCATTTATAAACATAGCTATCGTGGAAACCAGAGAGCTCTGTGGAGGGCAGACCATTCATTGGTCTAAAGTGAAACGTCATGAATCCTGCTACGGTGTGGTTTGGGGGAACACTAACCACGCGCAGGTACTGAGCTAAGCTCTTTATAGGAGATATCCAATTTAATCATTAGAACCATCTCTATGATTGCCTATTCACATCAAGCCTTAAAGAAGGTAAATCACGTGTCCAAAGCTTCCATGCTATCAGTGGCAGAGCCATCATTTGATTCCAGAGACCAAAGTCTTAACAACTTCTCCCCACTGTCCTTCTGGGAAACACAAGTTTTAGTGTGTGGTAAGTAATGGGAAATGCCACTGTGTCAGGGTCGGGTCAGGTCGGGTTGGGCTGAGGCATCAGGCGGTGGTGGGGAACCCTAGGGAATGAGAGAGGTAAGCGTAGCACCACTAGTTTCCACTGTCACGATCCAGGGCTGCTGTTCCCATATTCCGAATTGTGTTATGGGATTTTTTTTTTCTGTCCATGCAAGGAAATTAGAACTGTCAGTTTCCTACTGAGAACTGCTAAAACAGGAGCCTGGAACAGGTGGTTCCAAAGTCTCTCTTCACCTAACAGACACTAGCCTTGCTCTCTCCTCTGGCCTCCTCTTTCATTGCCCTCTTTCAAGTGCCAGATTCCAGTTTATTTACCCTCCAGCACCGGCCCTCACCTTGCCCTCCTCTGTCACCCGCTCATGCTCTTCCTCCCACGTCACTTTACCTTTCACCAATTTATTCATGAGCAGTCATTCAGAAAATATGTGAGGACTGAATGTGCCAGGCTCTGTGCACCACACAGGGAATGTCCAGCAAATTAGACCAGCACAGCCCCTGGCCTTACGCAGCATCCAGTCCAGAGGGGGAAGCAGATGGGAGCACAAGGAAACACGTGCATCACTAAAGCAAGTGCACACGGTTGTAAGTGTGAAAGGCAGAGAAGCTGCATCCGAGATGGAGCCTAACAGAGAAGGATGGATGTTAAGAGAAAGACTCTGAGGAAGTAACTTCTAAGCTGCGAAGTGAAAAGTGAGAAAGATCCAACCTGGCCAAGCGGTAGAGAATAGTGGAAGCAGATGGAACAGCTCATGCAAAGGCCAGGGGATGGGAAAGCATTTGAACAGAAAGTGCGGAGGAGAGCGGCATAGATGAGCCGCCTGAGGTGGGCAGGGCTCGGTGGGAATTTGGATTTCATTCTGAGTGCAACCTCCTATAAGAAAACATATAAAAGAAAATGAACCTAAAAAAAAAAAAAAGGAAAATATTTTAACACATATTTTCATGTCTATTTAATGCTGAAGCACTGACAAAGTGCTGTACACTTGCAACGTTGGAAACCTGTCAGGGCTGCAATTTAAATGACAAGCCAGGAACTGATTGGAAAATGACCCTGCGAAAAGTTTCATACAGCTACTGTTCAATGAATCCTTCACAGACACAAATTAAGAAATGGACAATCTCTCCAAGATCTACCTGAGGAGGAGATTATGACCCTTGTTTTTATACGCGAGGAAAACGAAGCTCAGAGGGCTCGTACAGCTAATCAGGTGGGAGAACCAGGTTTTATGATCGAGCTTGTCTGACTCCACAACTTAGTTCTAACCATTATTCTACACTTCCCCTGCATTCCATCAATTTAATAAAATAGTATCTTTTTTGGGCAACACTATCGAAGAATGATGTATGAGAACGCTATAGAAATAAGCCTTCTGGACCACAGAGACCCTGTAAAAATTAAAACTTTAAAATTTATACCTCTTTGGATGAGAATTTTTCAAATTTTCTGCCTTTTGTACACCGACACTCATGTTAACCATTATGAACATCAGTAATTCCACGAGGCTGCCCTTAGGCTGCCCTGTTTGCTCCTACATGACATAGACCCAGGCTCAAAACACTGTGCAATTTATTTATTTATTTATATTTATATATTTTTTGTTTTAGTTTTCTGTGTTTTATTCTATTCCTGTCTCTGTATTCATTTCCAGGACTTTGTTTCTTAAAATTTTCAGTGTGGTTGCCTCCTGAAACTTGTCCCTGAACATAATTAGACTGTTAGTTGTTATTTACTTGGGATTAAGAAACCCAACAGTTTAGTGTTAGCATTTTAGTAAAAGAAGAATAAAAAGAAGCTGAGCAACAAAAATTAAATGCAAAGTCACAATGCTGTGGAAATGAGTCCTGGGGGACTGACTTACAGGGCAGGAGGACACGTGTCCTCAGACGAGGGCAGGTGAGAAGCTAAAACGGTGAGTAGATGTAAAAGACAGTCATTAGCCAGAAGGTCCTTTGAGGTTGGCAGATAAGAACTCAGAACACACTCTTTTGTGGGAATAGCATTTAACATGGTGGTCAGGTGGTCAAACAATTTTATTTATAAAATTTTATTTAATCCATTATATACATGAAATGTTTTCTCCTTGATTCTATGAGAGAGTGAAATAGGAGCAGGAAATCAGAAACCCATGTAAATATTGTAAAGCCCTAGCCACTAAAAGAAAAGGAGGAGGTGGGAAGGGGGAGGAGAAAGGAAAAAGGAAAAAGAAGGAAGAGAGGGAGTAAGGAAGGAAAGAGGAAGGGAGGGGGAGGTGTTTCCCTGGGGGTGAGAGGGCAGATCCTGGTTTGTGGCGTCTGAGCTTGTAACAGTTAGAGGCCCCTGTTTAAAAAATATAAATTATGAATACAAACTTAAATATAGATGTGAATATTTTTTAGAATGAGAAAAGTAATTAAATTCAAATTTTAAATATTGAAAAACAGCTTAGCATAATAGCGTTTTATTAATTACCAGATACATGGATATAAGGAAATGACTGTAAATCACATAACTATATCTTATTAAATCCAAACAAAATATATCCCCAACTCAGCTTCCATTTAGGCTGATCCCCAAAATGCCTCTGACTACTCCACCAACTCCCCATACGAGGGGAAATACAGTGGCAGTGGAAACAGTACTCTTCACCAATTGTAGCGAAAATGTCTTTCTTTTGAAAATCTTACAGAAACGTGTGGCCATGTGAGTCCAACGCCTTAAGCTGCCCGGTTCACAGTGGACCAGGCCCTGTGCTTTCCCTCCTCCAAGTCTGCCCTGTCCCCATGATCTGAGAGTCCCCTTCCTCCCACAACACCCCAAAGAGAAGCAGAAGAAGGTCCATGTTCTAGTTCAATAAGTCAGGAGAACTCCGGTGTCCTGAGCCAGAGCCATGTAAACATGCAGCCTCTCCCAGGGAACACGGGGGAGCCATGCAGCAGTAGAATGAGTCAGCAACAGCCTTCCTACTAGAGTTTTATGGACCCTCAGCTGGACAGTATCTCCCCCAGATAGCAATTAAAACAGCTGCACCCAAATCATCCTTCATCAGCACCAGTGTGTGTGTGTGTGTGGCGGGGGGGGAAGGGAGGGGTGAGTGTGTCCCTCTGAAGCAGGACATCAAGTACATTGGCCATGACTTAGACTTTTTCTATCTAGAGACGTGGTGACATTGCTGGTCTGAAAGTCCTTATTTGTTTCTTTCTACTGCAAAGCTGCACAACTTCTTTTGGGGTGGGGGTTTGCCAGTGACTTTGCCTTCTGAACTAGAAGCTCCTTATCAGTGTTACACAAGGTCTGACAATTAGGTTTGTGAACTTGTTGCAACAATGTTCCTAAACTTTTTTGATATCAGAGGGATTATTCCTTATGAATTTGTACCAACTGGACAAACAGTTAACCAAATTTACTATTTGAAAGTGCTGAAAAGGCTGTGTGAAAATGACTGAACTTTTCGCCAACAATTCCTGGTTCTTGCATCACGACAATGCACCAGCTCACACGACACTGTCTGTGAGGGAGTTTTTAGCCAGTAAACAAATAACTGTATTGGAATACCCTCCCTACTCACCTGATCTTCTGGTCCCCAATGACTTCTTTCTTTACCCGAAGATAAAGGAAATATTGAAAGGAAGACATTTTGATGACATTCAGGACATCAAGGGTAATACGACGACAGCTCTGATGGCCATTCCAGAAAAAGAGTTCCAAAATTGCTTTGAAGGGTGGACTAAGCACTAGCATCGGTGCATAGCTTCCCAAGGGGAGTACTTCGAAAGTGACTGTAGTGATATTCAGCAATGAGGTATGTAGCACTTTTTCTAGGATGAGTTAGTGAACTTAATTGTCAGACCTCGTATAATCAGAACAAGACTCTTTCCCAAGCACCATCGTTTCTGGCTTTGTTGACACTGAAGCCAGCCTGGACCATTCTTCTGACTTTCTTTATGGGCTTTAGGGTCAGCTGGCCTATGGCAGATTAAGTACCAATTATCTTTTTTTCAAGGATCAGTGAACAAGCGAAAGTCCACCCCACGGTGAAAAGGCCGTTTGCTGCCAAATGGTGACCTGGACTTTACATAAGAACCTAGTTGATGATCTGGAGCAGTTCACTCATCTGGTCTGGTAAGAAATTGAGACTCCTCCAGTGCATGAGGCCAGGCCTCTGTTCCAAGGCTGGCCCAGCCCTTTTGGCAGTGCTCGAGCCACTGTGCATCTGAGGTCAGAAACTTCACCAGAGAATTACCAAGGAAGTGGAGTGGGGCAGAAAGAAACCCAGACGGGGGACTCAAGTGAAACACATGCTTGACTTTATATCCTGAGCTGTGAAATACTCAGACATTATTTAGCAGGACATATGAACACATGTGTGACTTAATCTTGTAACAGTTGCCTCAAGTGACAATTAATAACCTTTCTTTTCTTCCTAATCCTTTTTTTTTTTTTTTTTCTGTCTTTTTCATTTTTGTTTTAGTAAAACAACTACTCATTCCTGGGTACAGGCCTGTCCCCATCACCATGCAGAGCACATTACATACAGTATCTCTTTCACATAATGGCCCTAAAAAGGAGAACTTGTTGTTCTTATTTCATATGAGAGAACAGAGGCTTGGGAAGGGGGCAGCTGTATTAATTGGTGTGACCCCATATCTGTCTCACTCACAGCTCAGACCCATCCCATTAGAAACACTGGCATCTTTCTCTTGATAAAAGATGGTGGCCATCACTGAGTCCCCACTGCACACGACCTACCACTTGAGAAGAGATGTTCCCATAACTCTTGTCTTTGGCACCCTGCATCACATCCTGCCTGCCCCTGGACTCTTGGCTCTACAGTATCTTCCTGCGATAGCAATCAAAGTAGCCGAATCTAAACCATGCTTCGTCAGCACCAGTGTTGAGTGCAGAGTGGGGGTGAGTGTGTCCCTCTGCAGCCCTGGTCATTTTTTCAACTTTTAATAGTAAAAATGGAGAGTGCAGAGGGAGTACAGACTCCTCTAAGGCTGGTAGCACCCTTTCAGTGGTGCCCCTGGGCACCTTCCAACTGTCTGCCTCTAGGCCTCTCCAGTGTGACAGGGACCTACATCTGTAGGTGCAGCCAGGAAGCAGAGGAGAAAATCACCAAGGATGGTTCTCAGCCAGTGGAGAGTGGGAGTAGATGGATAAAATGCCCCACTGCCTTCCAGGCACAACTCTGGGAGACTTTCTGAAGTAATCAAATTTCCACTTGCTTACTCAAATCCCTGCCTCAAAATTTGCTTCTGGGGATAAACCAAACTAAGACATCTTCCAGTGGTTTTTTAAATTCCATTTGCCTTGTTAGTAGACTGTCTGCTTTGGCGTATGTGTGTTTTATATGGCTGTCAAGTTTCTCACATAAAGGACTTTCTTCCAATTTTTAAAAATTAACCAGTTATTTCCCTTAATCACAGCTCCCTTTAAAGAAAAAGGATGTGTGAGAAAATAAGCACACTAAAAATCTCTCTCTCATCCTTTGCTCAGAGTCCTAAAGACCAGTCTCAAAGTCCCCATTAACTGGAGAGCTCATCAGAGCTACTGACACTAACACCCCCATGCTTTATTAGGATGGGGAGCAGACATTGAGCATATTGCAGTAGAACAAAACCTAAATGACATAATGTAACAAGTTAATTAGTTAGAGAATATTATTTTGCTATCAGATGTCATAAATCAAAGGCAGTTCACAGAGATGACGCAAGGTTTATCACTTTTACACAAAAAAGAGCTAGAATTTTTTCCCTTGGCATTATTAATAACACACACACACACACACACACACACACACACACACACACACACACACACACACACACTCCTTGACCCTCACATCTGCTAAAAATAAAAGATTCTGGATTTCCTTCCACTACAAGAGAAGAGACTCTTGCTTGTATCGCGACCCTGACCCAGGACCACTGCTGTAGGCTGATTACCGCCTTTTGCCATGTATATTTAATGTTGTATTCATAATTTAAATTTTTTAAACAGGGGCCTCTGACTGTTATAAACTCAGATACCACAAACCAGGATCTGCATACTTTTTTGTCCACGTTTGTGAGGGGAAAATAAGGATGTGCGTTATACATAGGTAGTACTAATTCCATATCCAGATAAATGTTTTTAATTCTTTTATTATGCTTATGAGTTAAAAGTGTTAGAGTTAGAAATCAAAAATGATATCTGTGTGTAAAATAATACCCTGGAATACGATAATAGGTTTTGTTGAACTTATGATGAACTAGCAATGAAAGCAATTTCTGTCAAAGATTCAATGAAATGAAATGAAGAGCCACATGTTGTTGTCCACAGAGTAAGGGACTCTGACTGGATAAGAGAGGTGATGCCGACTTTATGACCACAGGGTGAGCAACGCGGCATTTCTCTTTGTACACTTTAGGCGGGAGCTAACAATCTAGCTTATATTTTTACAAAAATTATTGGAAAATGTCAAAAGTTTTTGTACACTGCAAGCTTTAAGCTAATAGTTATTAAATATGCTAGAGAGCATGGCAACAGAGCTGCCGAGAGACACTTGGGACCTCCTCCCACAGGGAATGTCATCAGATTGTGGAGCAACAAGAAGAAACGTTTCTTCAGATGCCAAGACAGAAGAAGGCAATGCGAGGAAACCTCCAAAGTGGCCAGAAGTGAAGCAGAAGGTGAAGAACTGGATTCTGGGGTAGCATCAAACTGGGATCTCAGTTTTGACCAAGATGATACAAGACGAGGGTAAAATGATTGCATGAGAGAAAAACATTGATGTTTCTCAGGGACACCTAAATGGTGCTTTAATTTTATGAAGAAAGAAGGTCTGAGCATGAGGACATGTGTGAAACTTGTCCTAAAACTTCCAGCAGCCTGTGAGAATCAAGTTTTGGAATTTCATTCTTATGTTATCAATCTTCGAAAGACTTACAACTTTGAGCTGTCCCAAATCGCCAGTATGGATGAGGTCCCACTCACATTTGCTGTGCCATCCAACAGAACTGTGGACGTCAAAGGAGTAAAGACCGTGTCTGTTAAAACTAGTGGACATGAGAAAACATACTTCACTGTCGTGTAGGTAGGACAAAGCTACCACCTTTGATCGTCTTTAAAAGAAAAATGTTTCCACAAGAAAAGATTCTACATGGAAACAACCAAAATGTCCTTCGATAGATGAATGGATAAAGAAGTTGTGGTCTATATACACAATGGAATACTATTCGGCGGTAAGAAAAGATGATATAGGAACATTTCTGACAACATGGATGGATCTTGAGAGTGTAATGCTGAGCGAAATAAGTCAGACAGAAAAGGCAGAGAACCATGTGATTTCACCGATATGTGCTATATAAACCAAAAGCAACAAAAGAACAAGACAAACAAATGAGAAACAAAAACTCATAGACACAGACAATAGTTTAGTGGTTACCAGAGAGTAAGGGGGGTGGGGGCTGGGAGATGAGGGTAAGGGGGATCAAATATATGGTGATGGAAGGAGAACTGACTCTGGGTGGTGAACATACAATGGGATTTATAGATGATGTGTTACAGAATTGTATACCTGAAATCTATGTAATTTTACTAACAATTGTCACCCCAATAAATTTAAAAAATAAATTATAAAAAAAAAGAGAAGATTCTAAGTAGAGTTATGGTCCACGTGCATGAAAAAGGATGGATGAATGAAGAAGGCATGAAAATCTGGCTTAACAAAGTCTGGCCATGAAGGCCTGGAGGATTCCTTAAAAAGTCAGCTTTGCTTATTTTGATCACTTCAAAGCCCGTGTTACACAAAGTGCAAAAGCAATCGCAGCAGACTTGAAAACCCAACTGCTACGATACCTGGTAGGCTAACCAGCCAGCTGCAACCTCTTGATGTGTCAGTAAACAAGTCCTTTACGGCCTGAATGAAGAAAGAGTGGACGTCGTGGATGCAGCCAGCTGGTTATGATTTAATACCTACAGGCAGAATCAAGAAAGCATCCATTGCCCAGGTTTGTGATTGGATCCTAAAATCGTGCAATGGTTTCAAGAAGGAAGTGGTTATGAAATCATTTAAAAAATACAGCATCAGATGTAATGGCTGTGTGCGATGTCAGAGGAATAGTAGATCGGGGGAAAGGGGTTATCATTTTGTGAGGGGTATAAATGATAAATGTCTAACTATTACAGTGTTTTGTACACATGAAACTAATACAAAAAATTTTTTAAAAAATCAGCATCAGTAATGCAATTGATGGAACTGAGGATGACGAAATTTATCGGGATGAGGAAAGTGACTCTTCAGAAGATTCCAGCCAGTAATACAGAAATTGAAGAAGACAATACTCCTGACACTCACAGTGACGAAGAGCTCTTGGCCTTCTATGATGCATAAATATCGTAAATTTGTTACCGGTACATAAAACTTCTTGTACCTTATATCTGTTCTTGTGTTTTGTAATTATTTGTTACATAAAATTTCTTGTACCATAATATGTTAAAACATATGTGCTAAAATTTTTTTATAATACAAAAAAACAAGTACCTAAATATAAACAAATAAAAATTTGAACTAAAAATTTAAAACAAAGGATTTTTTTTCCCTGACAGTTTGGGACAAAAACATGGGTGCACATTATACATGGCAAAATACGGTAATAGCCTTTCAAACATGTCCATGCTCTAATCCCCAGAACCTGTCGATGTTACCTTACACGGCAAAAGGGACATTGCCAATATGATTAAATTAAGGATCTTGAGATAGAAAAATTATCCTGGCTATCCAGACGGGCCCAATGTAATCACAAGGGTCCTTATAAGAGGGAGGCATGAGGGTTAGAGTCAAGAGAGAAAGCGGTGGAAGCAGAGAATGGAGTGATGAGCCAGGAGCCAAGGAATGCAGGCAGCTTCTAGAAGCTGGAAACGGCAAGGAAATGGATTCTCACCTCAGATCCTCCAGAAGGAATCAGCCCTGCTGACACTGACTTTGGCACACTGAAACTTATTTTAGACATGTAACCTCCAGAATTTTAAGAAAATAAGTTTGTGTTGTTTTAAGTCTCTAAGTTGGTGGCATTTTGTTACAGCAGTCACAGGAAACGGATACAACCACAGTCTCATCCTGTCACTTCTTTCCTATGCTGACCTTGCCAGCACCCATCTCTGTTCCCCTCCCCTAACTTACACACTACATCCATATGAGGCATGTGAGAGTGGTTCCCCCCTCATCAACCCTGAATGACATGTCCTGGGTGTTGGAGACCTAGAGGCACCAGAAACTCTGTAACATAATGACAAGAAATGCTTACATGCAAGGGGTAGGAGGTGCAGAAACAATTAGTTTGGAACAGCAGTTGGGGCTACAGAAAAGGATTTAGGAGGCAGCAGCATATAGGGGCTGGTTGAGGTCACAGTACAGCTAGATTACATCAGTATATGATAGCAACCTTGATAGAATTAGGAAGTGGATCAAGGAGATTTAGTTTGCAAATGATAGGCCTATCAGAGATCCATAGAAAGTTAACGAGAAAATGTGATCTAGAGTAAATTCTAAATGAAAAAATCTTGAACTGAGATACAATCTTAGATGATGAAGAGGATTATGTCTCATTCAGAGAAAAGCAAGTCTCAAAGAAAGCTCTTGAGTTCTGTATTCGGCACAAGGATACAAAAATAGTCATAATTCCTGCCCATAAGGAGATCACAGACAATTTATTATGATGTAATGTGTGGTATGATAATGGTGTCAATCAGTGTACTCTGGGGGCATGGTGGGTGGGACAGTTAGTCAAATATGAGGACTGAAGAAAACCTTCCTGGAGGCATAACTAAGATGCCTTTTGAAGGATGAGTAGGAGAGGGAAAGAAAGGGGGGCATTTAGTGTAGAGGCAATAGTAAAAAGTCATGGAGGGGGTGGTTAAATGAATATGAATGGATGAGTTCCTACAGGAAGATTATGCATGATGAGAAGAGAATACACAGGAGCAAAAACAGAGCCCTGGAGAGGAGTAAGGGTGAAAGAGAAGGCAAAGGAAAAGATGCCTACACATCAGTCCAAAAAGAAAAAGAGGAGCAGGAGGGAAATCTAGAGAAAAAGGCCTCATGGGATGGATGAGAGGAGAGCGCTTTGGGAAGGAGTGAGCAGAGGGAGACACGTACTGTTAGGCTGGTGCAAAAGTAATTGCAGTTTAAAGGGTTAAAAACATTGCAAAAACCACAATTACTTTTGCGCCTACCTAATAAAAGGGACCAGAGAACGTCATGAGTGAATTTTTCTCAGAGCAGTTTTATTAGATTATGAAAGCAAAAACCAGATTGCTCAGGGCTGAGAAGTAAATGGAAGTAGAGAGGTGGAGGCAGCATTTTGAGACGGTACTTTCAAGTATCTTGGTTGAGAAGGGAATGAGAACCATGCCTACTTGTCAGGTTAACACTTTGGAGACAAAAACAGACTTTTCAAGCTGCCACTTAAAAAAAGAGGTAAGATTTAAATACAAAATGAGAAGATAAGAATCAACTTGGACCATCCTCCTCAGACTTAGGCAAAGCTAACGCAAGTGGTAATATCACTATGACAAGAACAGTGGGGCCAGCTGGCTGGGGAAAAGAAAACCATTTTATAAGTAAGAGACTGTATATACAAAATTTGCCAAAGAAGTCTCAAATTAAAGATCCCAAGAACAATAAAGGAGATCTGGATGCAAATGAACTAGAGAAATCAGTTGGAATATTTAAAGCTTAAGACAAGGAGTGGATTCTACATCAAAGAGGCAAAATTAATAATAATAATTAGAGAAAATGTGAAAACTGCAAGGTAAATAAATAGAAATAAGTAAGGAATTTTAAATAACTAAGATATAATTAATGATAATGTAGGAGACAGAGCCACATTCCAAAAACTCAGTTTCCCCCGTCACCACCCAATTTAGCAAACACTCCCTGAGCACCGACCTAGGGAAACTGACATGATAGCATAACTTAATATCAATAAACACAAAAATCAAAATTAAGTTTAAGTATGACATTCAAATGTTCTCTTCATGAAACCAAGCAGCCAGGTAAGATTTTGATAGATCTAGTATAAAATTAAAGAATGTAAAGTCCACAATAGTAAACAAGTGATGAAAATGGTAAAGGAACATAAATAACTACAGGAAGGGAAGGTCGAATGCTGTTGAAAAGCCTCAAGGATGAGACCTGAGAACTGATCGTTACAGTTAGCAGCCTGGAGGTCACTGGTGACCTTGACAAGAGGTTTTGGTGGAGTAGTGGGGATTCTGAGGGGGCGAGTTCAGAGAGAAAGAGAGGAGAGGAAGAGGAGAGCATGTCTGGACATCCCTTTTGATGTAAAGGGGAATAGAGAATTTGGGCTATAGCTTGTAGAATCATGAGATTCTTTCTCCCGGAGATGGAAGATATCATACAATGTTTGTAAGATGATGGAAATGATCCAGGGAATAGGGGACAATGATGAAGCTGGAGTAATTAGGGGTCAATTACAGGAGCCCAGTCTTGAGCAAGAAAGAATATACTAGGAGGCAGGGCCCACAGGAGTGCTGGTTTTAATTAGGAGCAGAGACGGTTCATCTCAGCTAACAAGGGGGAGGAAAGCACAGAGGACCAGAGGCAGGGAGGTGACTAGAGTTCGTAATAGGAGAA
Source organism: Rhinolophus sinicus (assembly GCF_036562045.2). Lineage (NCBI taxonomy): Eukaryota > Metazoa > Chordata > Mammalia > Chiroptera > Rhinolophidae > Rhinolophus > Rhinolophus sinicus. The sequence goes on along the minus strand of NC_133761.1, from coordinate 29,360,313 downwards.
TCTATGAATATCCTTTTCTGGTTGCTTGCCTCATCTCAGTGGGGGAAGCAGGATCACCGGGTGAGAGTGCAGAGAGGGTTTTTCCGAGATTTGAGAGAGGATAAGGGGTAAAAAATCCAGGACAGTGAGGGAGTGAAATGACTAGGTGACTCGTAACATTCCCAGGTGGCACTTTCTACTTGAGGTTTGCAGTCATGATTTTTCAGTAAGACCACTCAGCATGGTTGCAGGGTTTCCTCCAACCATAACCAGTCTCTCTTCGGTTTAATCAGGGTTGGGTCTGTCAGGTGAAATAGGTGCAGGCATTAAAGTTACATGGAAAATAAGGATTACTAGAATGGACGATGCGGGGGAGTGAGGAAATGACAGGAGTAAGGGATGGCCAAAAGGTGGTAAAGTCAAAGGATCAGAGGGGCAGTGGGGTTCTAACAGGGGAGGGCTTATTTAGAAATACAGAAGGTAATGATCAGAAAGGAGAATGCTAGGAAACAGATGATGGGAGGTATGTTGTTATTAATAGGATGGAGTCCAGAGTAGAGGTTCTTAATCTTGCCTATATGTTAGAATTGCTTGGGAACCAAAAACAAAGAAAGCAACATGAAACAAAACAATACCTAGATCTTTCCCAAAACAAACTGAATAAAAATCTCTGGGATAAGGCCTGGGCATCAGTATGCTTTTAGCCATTTCTTTACCAGTTCCCAGGGAAATTCTAATATGCAGCCAAGGCTGAAAACCACTGGTCTAGGGTAGGTTTACCTTAAAAATCTAGCATGATATAGTGTTTATGACTCAGGTCAGCACATGGTCAACTGAAAGCCCACGTCCCTTCCATACAACCTGCTGCAGAAATTTGTCTCTATTTACATGGTCCTTGCATCCTGCCTGGGAAACTGAATTTTGAAATCCAAAGTTAGGCATTTAAATTTTTTTCCTCTTCATTCAATCTTTTTGACTCAAAGTTTAGCTTATTGAGATAATTGAAAACTGTTTCAACATATTAGTTACATCTTCCAACATCTGTGATTCACAAGCCTTCTATGTCTTCCTATAAATGATTAAACTGTTAAATAAACATAGCCAAGGTGAGTTCTGTGACATACTAATAGAGACATCTATCCAGGGGTGCAAACTCTCTGAGTGACACCTTTGCAACTGGCCAAGAATTCTTTCATTTTTATTCATCATGCAAATATTTAATGATTGCTTGCTATAGGTTAGGTCCTATATTGGTTCATAGGGATGTAAATGTGATCAAGAAGGCATGGTCCCTGCCCTCATGGAGTTTACATTCTTATGAGAAGACAAATAATCAATATGTAAATACATGAATCAGCAAAATAACTAGGTATGTGATGTGATAAAGGAAAGCAAGCAGAATGTTGTGATAGATAATGTTGGGATAGATAACTGGAGATATGATCCCCAAGCCATGCATTAGCCCTAAATTCTCAGTTCTCCAGAAGGACTTTTTAAAGGCTTTAAAAAGATGTTTCTGCAATCCATAGACCTGAGTCTCATGCATCTTCCTGCTCTAACCATGATATGCTACAACTTGTTATAATATTTATGAATCCTTACTGCTTCTCTGCAACTCTTTCCAAAATGCTCACAAACTTGTGCTTAATAATCCATCCTAAAGTTTATTGAACTCAGTGAGCAGTTGTTTCAAGAATCCATCATTTTCCTGTTTGAATATCAGAACACTTGACTTTGAAAAACGCTCTATGCCTGTCCGACTTTGAGCAGTAAGGATAAATTAGCACTATTTATTTTGTATTATTTATACATTTGTATATTTATTATATATATTTTGTATATAAATAATACAAAATAATGTTATTTAGCATACTGAATATATAAATAATACAAATAAATACAACATATAAATAGACATGTATTTGAAGACCCATATTAAATACTTTATGTGTGATGCTGCATTTAACCTTTATAATACTCTTCTGAGGTGTATAGTCTTACCCCCACTTAAGAGCAGGAGGCGCCGTAGCTCAGAGGGGTTGAACTCCTCTGTGGTTACATAGTGCTTTAGTGAAGTCATGGAGATTGGAATGCAGACAGTTGACTCAGAGCCAGCGCTCTTAACAATTATGTTCCACAGGGCCTAGTAACAGTCCTGCCATAACGCTCAGGTTACACATATTTGGATCGTATTTTGAAGAAAAGATGAAAATTGTAGCACCAGGATAGGCAGGCAAACAGCGTGATCCAACTCAGCCTTCTTATTTCTAATCATATCTTAGTAAAACTAAACAAGCAAAGAAATAATGTTAAAAATTTGCAAGTGGCAATAAAAACATACAACAAGGAATCATATCCATGAAAATGTCTTAATAATGACGGTGACCTATGGTGTATCCTCAAACCTGAAGCTGAGCACAGGCATATGGCCCGCCACATCCCTGACAGTTACTGTGGTCACCAGTGCCTGCAGGGCCTTGCCACAGGGGTGGGCCACCCTTGTATTCACTACTGGAAGTCAAATAATTAACTCTTGCCTTTACTCATTCATTCTCAGGATGAAGCAAGAGATGTCATTATTGAACATCTTATTAAACCTGGTATCTGTCAGTGCTTGGGTCTGATTGGGTTCCCAACGTGAAGCAAGAAAGCACATTTTCACTATTATAGAAGGCAAGCTTTATCTCTGTACCCTAATGTCAAAAGAAAATTCTTTTACTGTAACTGAGTGCCAGGCCACTGACTGGCTGTCAATAAATGTTCAATGACTCAATGAAGAGATAGGAAAGAGGAGTGCAGCAACAGTGTAAATTAGTGTAAATGAATGAAGGTCTTTGCCACTGTTTCGGTGACAATCGACAGCACTTTATTTGATTCAGTGTTCCATTTTTCAGTATTAGAGAAATTCAGGGATCCAGATTAATTGAAAGGAAAGCACATTTTAATTAATGAGATGTCTGAAATACAGACTAGTTTTAATGAGGTATGGCTTTGTAAATCACACAGAAACTGCACACGAACCAATGGCATTACAAAAAGGTTGTCTCCCCAACCTTTTCAGTGATTTAGATAATGATTGTTTTTAATTAATCCTTTCTCTTTATTTGAAAATAGGAGTTTCTAAAAGCGTTAAGTAGATTAACTTTTCTCCTTATCACCATTCTGGTTGACAGAAAACTCCTTTCTTCTTAGTAAAGAATATAAACTTCTGCTCAGCCCTGTCTAAACAATTACAAATTCTGATTTAACTAATGAGGTTTTGTAATAATTAAATTTGGTGTACTTAATGTACAATGTAACAGTTGCACTGTGTTAACAAACCTGGCAGAGAGAAACTGGCATTGTGGAATACCTACCATTTGCAAGGTATTTTCCATTTGATAGTGTCATTTCATTTGATCTTCACAGTTCCATGAGATAGCTACTATTATCCCCATTTTACTATGCTCAAACCAAGATTCAGAAAAGTGAAATAATGGTGCTAAGATTAGACAGCCAGTAAGTGACAGTGGCCAATATGATCTTAGGTCAGTCTTACTTTAAAGCCCATGGGTGCTTTCCTTATCATATTGTAACAAAAAGACCTGATTCTCTGTGAGGTTACTTAGTACATAAGATGAGCTTTTAGGAGAATGGCAGTCAGCATGCATTTACTGCCTTTTTTTTTTTTTTTAATTACTTAACATTCTTTTCAAGGTTCGATGTGCTCTTTGAACACTTACCCATATCTTGAGCCTACAGATTGTGTTCTATTTGCAATTTTGATACAAGACACACCTAGAAGAGTGTTCTGGACTCAGTATGTTGAAACGAATCTCAAATAATTTTAGAAAATCAATTATTAAGGCAGAGATCCAGGGAAAATTTGTTGCATTGGGTAGCAATAGTGAAGAATTGGATTAGACATCAAGGAGAACTTCCTGATAATAAGACAAGATAAGCACTGAAATGAACCAAGGATATTTAGTGACACACTTGGATGAAGATATGTAATAATCAGTAATCCATTATGCATCAGAGAAAATGTGCATGCAAGGAAAAAGACGGTCCACTTTCAATGACCTCATGTCCCCATCAAATGTTGACACAGTTAAAATACTAATTGTTCTGTGTTCTTTTATGTAGTGATCAGGTACAGCCACAAGAGGAGACATAGGAAAAGCTCAGGAAAACAGAAGTTCATTATAATACATGTCCTAGAAACAGGAGGCATGCCACACAGGGCCACATGAGAAAGCCTAAACCTAATTAAGGTCAGGAGGCAAAAAACAGGAGTGAGGGGAAGGTCAAGGCCAGAGCTTTTACTCGGGTTTCCATGGGAAAGGGAAGGCCAGGCAGAGTAAATAGTTTTAAGACTGGCTAGTTTGAATAATTCCTGCTGGCTGGGCATTGGGCTATGGGGTGGTCTCCAGTTGCCTGGTAAGGGCCCTCAGATAAGTTAGGTGTGGTGGGGGGGATGCGGGGGGTATCGGCTTGGTGTGAATGGGCCAGATGGAGGAGGTATGGCTCTGAATTGCCTTGTTTTCTTATCTGGATTTGTTAGTTTTCTTCTCAAAGTCCATGCTCACCCCGATCCCTCTGCTATCTCTAAGAATTGGCTAGCCCATAGACTTCTGGTCAAGATGGCAGAATGCTGACACTTACCAACACTGTGCTTGCCTCCTCTTACAACCACATCAAAATTTACAACTAAACTACAGAGCAACCATCATTGAGAATTGCCTGAAGTTTAGCTGAACAGAAATCCTACAACTAAGGACATACAGAAGAAGCCACCTTGAGACTAGTAGAAGGGGCAGAGACTGGAATGGGCTGGTCCTACACCCTCATGTGGCAGTTAAAAATCGGAAGGGATACCTTGGCTGCAGAGGTCCCCCTGAAGGAGCAAGGGGTCCCAGCCCCATACCTGTCTCCCCAGCCCAGGGTTCCAGTGCCAGGAAGAGGAGTCCCCACAACTTCTGGCTGTGAAAACCAGCGGAGATTGTGACTGAGTGAAGTACAGCCTGTTGGAGTCTCAAGCATTCCTCTCAAAGAACCCGCACACAGACTCACTCACTAGCAGACTTGCTCACTCTGAGCTCCAGCACTGGGGCAGCAGCTCAAAAGGCACCAGGAACATCAGGGAGGAACTAAGTTGTCTGGCTTCATAGCGAGGGCTGGAGGGGCAGCATTCTCCCAGAAAGAAGTGCTAGCAGAATTCATTGTTCCTTCATTGAGCCTTCCCCCTCCTGGTCTGCATATGCAGGAGGCCACCATATATGACTCTCCATCCACCTAGCTAACATGTTTGCCCTGCTCTGGTGATTCCCTGAGACTCTGCCCAACCCAACTTGTGGACCCACCCAAGCTGTTTCCAGTGGCTTTTCCATCCCGCCTGTTTTGGCTCATATTGCAGATATTCTTACAATCTTTCAAAGGTTCACAAAACCCAAACAGGAAGCATTTGGCCTCTGTATGCCCTGTACCTGTTAATTAGCAGTCCCAAGCCCACCACTAGTGGCAGCCAGCCTCAGTTCATAGCTTGGTCTCTCCCAAGCACCTCCAAGGCCAGTACAGTGACTGCCATCTGCAGATTGCTTTGTGGATCATGCCAGGTGGTCCTGGGCAGGACACAGGCTGCAACTGAGTTTAGCTTGCAGCAGGGCCCCTCCCAGGAGGTCCTGGGACTGGCATACCCAGTGCCCACTTTGGACTGAGCTGGAGCACCACCCAGCTGCTTACAAGGGTGACACACCCAAAAGGAAGACTCGGCAGGCACGAGAGCACTGCTAAAGAGAAGTCTGCTCCATCGGGTCAGCCTCTGCACAACAGTTCCTCCACTATGGTCATGGCCAGTCCTCATAACCATCAGCCTGAGGGTCAATCCCTCCCATTGTCATGCAAACAGCAACCAAGGCTCAACCGTTACAGGAGGGCACACACAATCCACACAAGGGACACATTTGCACCACCTGGCTCAGGTGACAAGGGATACTGTGCCAATGGGCTCCACAGGACACCTACTACATAAGGCCACTCTACTAAGACCAGGAGGCATAGCAGCCCTACCTAATACATAGAAACAAACACAGGCACAGGCAGGCAGCCAAAATGGGGAGACAAAGAGCCATGTCTCAAATAAAAGAATAGAACAAAGCTCCAGAAAAAGAAGTAAACAAAATGGAGACAAGCAATCTATAAGAAGCAGAGTGCAAAACACTGGTTATAAGGGTGCTCAATAATCTCAGGGAGAACTTTAACAAAGAGATAGGAAACATAAAAATGGAGATAGAAAACATAAAAAAGAACCAGTAAGAAATGAAAACTACCATAACTGAAATAAAGAATACATTAGAGGGAATCAATAGTAGATTAGATGAAGCAGAAGATCAAATCAGCAATTTAGAAGTTAAGTAGCAGAAAACACCCAATAAGAACAGCAAAAAGAAAAATGAGTCTAAAATAATGAAGATAGTTTAAGGGGCCTCTGGGGCAACATCAAGCGTACCAACATTTCCATCACTGGGGTACCAGTAGACGAGAGATAGCATGGAATTGAAAACCTATTTGAAGAAATAATGACAGAAAACTTCCCTAACCTGGTAAAGGAAATACACATGCAAGCCCAGGAAGCACAGAGAGTCCCAAACAAGATGAACCTGAAGAGGTCAACACCAAGACACATCATAAATAAAACATCAAAGGTTAAGGACAAAGAGAAAATCTTAAAAGCAGCAAGAGGAAAGCAGTTAGTTACCTGTAAGGGAGCTCTGATAAAATTGTCAGCTGATTTCCCAACAGAAACATTGCAGGCCAAAAGGCACTGGCATGACATATTCAAAGTGATGAAAAGTGAGGACCTACAAACCAAGATTACTCTACCCAGCAAAGCTATCATTTAGAACCAAAGAAGAGATAAAGAGCTTCACAAACAAGAAAAAGCTAAAGGAGTTCATCACGAGCAAAGCAATATTACAAGGAATGTTAGAGGGACTTATTTAAGAAGAAGGAAAAAAAATGATCAAAAATATGAATAATAAAATGGCAATAACTATATATCTATCAACAATTACTTAAAATGTAAATGGATTAAATGCTTCAATCAAAAGATAGGGTGGCTGAATGGGTAAGAAAACAAGACGCACTTCAGATTGAAAGACACACACAGACTGAAAGTAAAGGAATGAAAAAAGATATTTCGTGAAAATGGAAACAAACAAATAAACAAATCTGGGGTAGCAATACTTATACCAGATAAAACAGACTTTATAACAAAGGCTATAATAAGAGACAAAGAAAGACCCAGTAATCCCACTTCTGGGTATTTATCCAACGGAACTCAAAACGCTACTTCCAAGAAACATGTGCATCCATATGTTCATCGCAGCATTTACAGTAGCCAATATATGGAGGCAACCTTGGTGCCCGTCAATAGATGAGTGGATAAAGAAGAGGTGGTACACATATACAGTGGAACATTTTTCAGCCATAAAAAAGAATGAAATTTTAACCATTTGCAACAACATGGATGGACCTACAGGGTATTGTGCCAAGTAGAGTGAGTCAGACAGAGAAAGACAAATACCATATGATTTCACTTACATGTGGAAACTAAAGAACAAAATAAACAAACAAAACAGAAACAAACTCACAGATACAGAGAATATTTTGATAGTTGCCAGCTGGGAGTGGGGTTTGGGGGCAGGTGAAAAAGGGGACGGGATTAAGAACAGATGGGTAGTTACAAAATAGTCCTGGGGATGTAAAGTACAGCATAGTGAGTATAGTCAATAATATAGTATGGTGGCAGGTGGGTACTAGATTATTGGGGTGATCACTTCATAAGTTATATAAATGTCTAATCATTACATGGTACACCTGAAACTAATACAATATTGTATATCAACTGTAAATGAAAAACAAAACAATTATTTAAAAAAAAAAGAATTGGCTAGCCCAGGACAGGCAGTCTCTTCCCAGTCAGAAAGATTTTTAAGATGTCAAAACATCATAACATAAAGAAAATAAAAAATATAAACCATACTCAAATATACGAAAAAGCACTAGATATTTGATCTGGATAGAGCCCCAGCAGCTGTTCAACCTTCAGTGTGACAGACTTTTTCCTCCTACTGAGCCTGTGCAAACAGCAGGAGTAGGCATAGCTGGTTTCAGGAAACTCAGAGGGCAAACACAGTACAATGAACACAGCTGTTAAACCAACAGACAACCCAAACCCAAAATGAAACAAGCTCTAGGTTTGGACAAATGATATTATAAAGCATCACAACATATTGGATTAACTGTTCAGAACCTAATTGGTCAGCTGCTGAATGGAAAACAGAGAACAAAGCTGAATTATCTTTAAGTTAAAGACACATCACACAGAACAGTCAAATCCATCATTACTACAGAGAACACATTTGGATGGATCCAGAGACTTCTGAACAGAACTCACCACAAAAGCTATAAATCTTTTAAAGGTAAAATTAAAGATGTTTACAAATGTTTTATAAGAAGGGCAAACAAACAAGGCCAACGCATTTAAGATTTTAATCTAGTCTGAAATAAATATAATGGAGAAAGTCCATTAAATAACTCCCTCTGCCGTCTAGGTTCTATCGTTTAAACTTCAAAGGTAATCTATACTGTTTTATCAGAAATCTAATATTTCATTCATTCATTCACTATCTATATACACTAAGTTTATGATTATTCTGATACATAATGTAAACTTATGAACCAGATTGCAAAAATAACATCTGTGCATCCTTCCAACTAATATGACAAACAAGAGCTCACATTGGGCATTTTGTGGTGCACGTCATGTGTATGCACAAGGGGGGAGGGATGACAGCTTGACATGGGGTGTTGACTGAGAGCACCATTTCAGCCTTAACTACAGCAATTTCTAAAGTAAATCATTGTTTGATGTCAATTCTTTTACAATCATTACTATATCACCAGCACAGGCAAAACGGTTTCAAGTTAGAAAAAGATATATTTCGTTTTGAGTAGGGAAAACCAAAAACAGAAAGTGATAAGTTGCTATTTATTTTCTTTTTCTTTTATTCCCCAAACATCTCAAGTGGTAAGTTTGAGGAGGAAATTTAGTTAGCCATCACCTGCATGAGTCATCTTTTGGATATTGCTGCCTTCACCGCAAACACTTCCTGGAGGTAGAATTTCAATTTCAGGCAATTCCAATATGAAACCTACATTTGAAACCAAGCAAATGGTTTACAAGAAGGGGAGCAAAGAGGAGAGGCCCCAAATCTCATTTAACGTCATTCATTTCAAACACTGTACATAGCTTGCTAAAGAATGGGGAAAGTGTCACTCTCGGCACTAGAATGCATGTCCTGACTCTCACTTGGTAAACCATATGAGCTGAAGAGGAGAGGTGGAGGCACCCAAAGCAGAAGTCTTCACCCTCTGCCGCCGGCCTCTTGCTGAACAAACAATGCCACTGACAAGTTACCAACATCAATCTTGAGGCTGAAAACCTTGCCAAACTATGGCAATTTTTCACTTTAACCAATCTCGAACATTTATGTATTACCTACTCTTATTGCAAGGACTTCACAGTCCAACATGGAAGATAAAATTCGAACAATGACAGGGTGAAGAATGTTATTAGAGGTGTGATCAATGTACTATAAAAATACAGGGGACAGACAACCTCTCCCTGGCATGTTGGAGGATAATAAGAAAAATGCAACATAACAACTATCACCTTCATTTATTGAGAACTGACTTGGGGTCAGGCACGATTCCAATGCTTTACATGTTTTACCTAATGTAATCCTTACAACTCAGTGAGATAGAAAATAATAAAGCACAACATTCATTAAAGTTTACCATGTGTGAGCCATTGTTCTAACGGCCTTTTCTTTAATGAACTCATTTAATCCTCACACACACACACACACAATATCTATACAGATCTTATCACTTCCATTATATAGATGGAGAGACTGAGGCACTGAGAGGTTTACTAACTTTCTCAAGGTCATAAAGCTAGTAGGTTGTCGAGCCAGCATTTGCAACCAGGCAGTCTGGCTCTGATGCTACATGCTTAACCACTGTAAGATGCAGCCTCATCCATTTACCATTCTATATTTACAAATGAAGAAATTGAGGCCTAGCTGATGAGAGTCTGGACTAGATATAAGCTCAAGTGACCTGATGGCAGAAGCTCATGGGAAGGGGCATTTGAGCTGAAACTTGAAGGACAAGAATTTTACAATATGGAGGTAAAAGGAAAGGGTGTTCTCTGAGGTAGGAAAGAGCATATGTAGAGAATCAAGCATCGTGGAAAGTTCTAACATTGAGAAATGGTCTGGAATGGCTGAATAAGTAATCTGGGGTTGCCATGCTGGTTCTGTTCTTGAAGGGGCTCAGAAGAGACTCCACAGTATGGAAAAATGAGCACTCAATAGCGTCCTAGCCACCAATTCGGGCTGCCATCCTGGAACTTTACCAACCAGTTGCTGTCATTTATTTTGTGGTTTTTTTTTGTTTGTTTGTTTTTTTCGGTAAATTCAACTTTTGACATAATCCTAATGGCAGAAAACACTCATTTCCTATTTGCAGGAGGTTTTGCAGAGCTGATTCTGACAAAAAGCATCATGGCCTGTTCCTTTTATCAGGAACCTCATTGACAGCATCATTTACTTTTTATGAAGAGAAATGAATATGGTTATTCTGATTAGAAGCAGAACAGCATCAGCTCATGAACCAGACTCTGCAGACAACATCTAAGGCACGACAGCTGTCCCAGTGAATCCCAGAGCAGGGAAGGGAGCTGAAGATGCATCACCCAAGGGGAGACACCAACGCTAGGCACCTTTGGGGACCCCAGCTGACAGAGACAACTTGTCCTGTGTTAGCAGGCTCTAATAGTGAGCATTAGTTAATCCTCCCGGGAGCCTAACATTGGTATTATTATTGTTCATATGGGAGGATGGTCATCTTGGGGGTAGCAGTGGGGGTGACAATATACTGGACATGCAAGGTGGTTTCCAGTTGGACTGTTTCCCTGAGGAGTCTGCTACCCACTCCTTTTTGAGAGATTCTTCATCATCAGCCAGCCAGCTTTGTAGCTAACTGGACCAGAGACAGGTATGCGATCCAAAGGCAGCTTTGACAGGCTGCCCTGTGAGTACCCTGTCCAATACTAGAGGGTAACACCATCAGGATTTCTCTGAAAAGTTTAAATGCAAGACATATAAAGAATAGTAGGCAGCAGAGGGGCAAAGAAGCAGGAAGACAGAGAGATACAGTCAACTCAAATCAGGAAACAGCAGATACCATGACGGATGGGGGTGGAGGTGGGCACAATAAAGTCCCTCTTTATTTAAAGAGAATCACTTACTAACAATAATGGCACACCCCAGCTTTTCTCCTGCGCCCCCAGCCCCAGGTCTATCCCCTGCCTTCCATGCTCCAGGAGGCTGACTCTACAGAGATTGTGAGATTGTATCACATGTGCATCCTTACTCTCTGGCTTCCTGTTTGGCTGTGCCAATTGGAAACTCAGCAGGAGATCAAAGCGCCACAGGAGAGAACATTTGGGGTATTTCTTCCTATTTCCCTCCCTGTCTTCCTTCTGATAATGACTTTGTCCCTTTCCAAGTATGCCCCTGTGATGGCCCTTTGCAAACCTCCACTTCTCACCAGGCTCCAGGTATTACCTGCAGGCCCAAGAGTGATAACAGTGTCTCCCTACTGCTGGTCCCTGGATGCTTCAGCAGCCCCTTTAGGTCCCCTGCTCCTGACCACACCTCTATAAAGCCCTTCATTAAATTGTCTTTCAAAACCCAGCCTTGGGGCTGAGGTGTGGAAGAACACCAAATGGAGAGCAACTGAGACAAAAATGAGTGGAATGACTCTTAGCTTATCACAGCAATGTTCATTCATGTTCTGCGTGAGGCCTGCTTAGTCCTTTTTACTCTTCCTTATTCCTCTGTTACAATAAATCTTTTCACCTGAGGTAACCTGAGCAGGACTCTTGGGAATAATCTATGGGAGAGGTCAGAGAGTCACCTACATGCTTTTCCTCATTATCCTGTTCACTCAACCAGTGATTTTTTTTTTTTTTTTTTTTTTTTTTTTTTACACAAGCATTCATTGAGCCTCTACTAGGTGCCAGGCATTGTGCTAGGTTCTGGGGATCAAGTGACAAACAGAATAGATACAGTCTTTGCCCTCAAGGACCTTACAATGAGGGGGGTAGGAGGAGGCATCGGTTAAAGTAGGGAAGGGGGCAGACAGCAAGCAAATAATCATGCAAATAAGTTTATAATAACAAACCATGACAAGTCATTCAAGTGGAAATTGAAAGGAGCTAAGAGAATAATAGGAGGTCTCATTTAGAATATCAACTCTGTTTAACAATTGGAGTTGCTATTGGCCAAATTATCCATCTTATGGATGAAGAGATGAATAAAAAGGAAACTAAACCACAGGGAATATGGAGAGGAATGTGAGATAAGCTTGTTTAGGTAAAAATGCCTGGGCTGATACCGGGAAGCCATGTCACCTATGACAATGCATCTTCTGCTACTGAAAACCGATGATGCTGGGTTTTGATAAGTATGTTACATGGAGGATGTGTTTGATAATGACCAAGTGTAGCCCAGACAAAGCCAGAAACACCCTGCAGAACCCCTCCCACCTCACCCACTATTGTCTCCTCATCAGTTTATCCCTTCTCTACGGGTACACGTGATACCGGTTAATAGGGCAGTAGAATTTCTGAGGGAAAAAAAGGGGAAAATCTCCCTCTTACTTTCTTTTATTCCTGAATTTCTTGAAACACTAGTAGCAAAGATATGTCTTCAGTGTGCTTTTTAACATGATAATCCATTGGAGACAAAGAGCGGTGAATTTTGGGAGGTCTTATTTTGGGAATGTGGTAATTTACAACCTTTATGATGTTTTTATACAATATTCATTTAATATTTAATTAATAATTGTTGAATTCTTATTATTGCCAGATATTGTGCTAGTCTCAGGGAATGCAGTAATAAGCTATACCTACATGATTCTTGCCCTTAAGGTATTTCTAATGTAGCCAGAAAGATAAACAAGCAATTAAATAAATTATAGTGTTACATAGCTTACTTATAAGGCATTTAATGAATACTAAAAATGTCAAGGAAGGCTGCCCAGAGAAAGTTCTCTCTTTAAATTAATACCTGAAGGATGAACAGGAACTGGAGAGAAAGGTGTAATGGGTGAGGGATTGAGACAATTCTAGGCAAAAAAAAACAAAAACAAAAACAAACAAACAAAACAACAACAGAAAAACAGCTTCATGTGCAAAGGCACTGAGGTTAACAAGAGGAGCATAGAAATGGTGAAAGAAGTTCACTAGGGCTACAGGAAAGGATATTAAAAAAAGAGGGACGGGAGCTGAGGCTGCAGCTGTAGGATTTGGGCAGATCACTGTCAGCCCTGAGCGCCAAGTTAAGGTGGCTGGCCTTTTGAAGATCACTAGGAGTCCCTTGAAGAGTTTGAAGCAGGGAAATTCTTGATTAGATTTATGTTTTGAAAAGATTACATTGACTGCAATGTGAACTAAGGACTGAAAGACTGGAGGCAGGGAGACTATTTAGGAAAATGGTGCAGTAATCAGGTGAGAGATGAGGCTGTCCTGGGCTACAGTGTTGACCCAACATAGAAAGACATAGACATCATTAACTATCTAGACGGCTGAGCTGGCAGGACTTAGTGATGGACTGGATGGATGTGGAAGGTACATAAGGAGATTCAAGGATGATCCCATGCCTCTCATATGTCCCCCTAGGTGAGTGGTGAACCAGACTGAAAAGGAACAGGTTTAGTAGATGAGAAGGCAAAAATCATGAGTACAATTCTAAGTATGAAGAGTTGGAAGTAATTTCAAGGTATCTAGGTGAAGACACTTTGTAAGCGATTCAATAAAGCCCTCTGGGCCCCAAGACAGAGACCTGGTTGGACAGGGGGATGAGACTCTTCAGCACACAGATGGTAACTAAAGCCATGGGTATATAGCAATTGTTCAGGGAGAGGGTAGTAAGTGAGATGAGAATAAAGCCTGAGGGAGAACCCTGAAGAACATTTATGAGCCACCAGAGGAAGAAGAGTCCAGAAAGGACTGGCTAGAGAGAATGGAAGTGTGCATGGAGGCCATTCCACAACGTGAGTGCCGTACAGCCCTCACCTGCAGACTCTGGGGCCAGGCTGCCTGTGGATGGGTCCTGGCCCCACTAGTAAATGGCATGACCTTAAACAACTTAATTTCTTAATTACTTAAATTCTTCAGGCCCCAGTTACCCTCATTTTGAAATAGTCGTAATAACATCTACAGAACCTACTTCATAGAGTTGTTCTGAGGATTAGATGACGATATGTATAAAGTACTTAGAACAGGGCCTGGCACTTACCAATGCCCACGGGGTGTAAATTATCATTAACTGCACCTTACAACGAGCAACTTGTAGAGTTCATTCAGCTTGCCAGGACTAACGTGCTCCAATAATGGAAGGTACATAAATATGGTTTTCTTACTACCTACTTACCTTCTATAAACTATATTCATAACTCTCTCTAAATAACACTTATTTGAATAGAACTTTTATTTAGCGAAGAGCTGTTATTGTCTCTGCTCATTTTCCCAACAACTCTGTGAGCAAGGAGACTTGTTTTCTCATCCAAGAGATCAAGAAAATTACGCAAGGGATACAGAATGTAAGAAACAGAATCAGGATTTGAACCTCCATTCTAGGTTTGTTATAGGTCAGTCTCTTTTCTTCCCCTGCTTTGAAATATGTTTGTAGGTACCTGTCCAGATAGCACTCCAAAATGCTTCCATTCAGTTTTGAGATGGTTTTCACCCACAATAACTTTCTCTGCTACTCTAGCTGTAAATGCCCAGTGCTGTTAGAGAGGCTGTAGGTCAAACAATTGAGGATGTAAACATTGTTACTGCTACAGCACTCTTCCATACCCTTCTCATCCATCAGATGGTAAATCTAATGGTCAACCAATATTTGGAAATCATAAAAGAGCTGACCAAATTATGGGTTATCCCTCTCACCTCCATTATTTCCGGTGACCTGAAAGAAAAAGAATGAACGCAATCAAAATGGACCAAGTACTCATAGCTGTATTTTGTATTCTTTTGCATTTCAACTTAATATAAGATAATCCAGCTTGTTATTGTGTGTTGTGCTTGAACGCTAACACGTCTCTGTGTGTGTGTGTGTGTTTGTGTTCAACTCAATGATTTTTATGCCTCAGATTCAGATAAAAAACAGCAATATTATACATTCAGGACTCTGAAGAGGTAGATAATTTCTTTACATGTATTTGTATTTTTGGACACAACCATGAGTCAGAAAGGGTTATTCTGTAGCTGACACTGTGTTCCAACAACCAGCCAGACTGAGACATGAGTCATCACCCTGTCAGGCACTTTATCAAAGTTTCTCCACTTGGTTGTCTCTGGGCAACAAGGGGCTCTCAGCAGCGCGTAATTAAAGCCAGAGTAGCTGAAGAGGGAAAGAAGGCTGATCATTAAGGTGTCAAGAAACAGCCAGGTGGGAATGATGATTGATTGAAAACATGCATTTAGCCTTACTCTCTCCCTAAACCCCACGAAAATGACAGTAAAAGGATTTTATTACAGACATAAATACACAAGGACAAAGAAAATGTGAAAAGATACACAGCGATGAAATTTGGAAGGCTGGAAAGCAGATGGGCAAGTGGTAATGACTCAACAAGCCTGAAAATGTGAATCCTAAGGCGGCAGTGGGAAAGGCAAGACACAACTCGATTTACATTGCATAACCCCCACGTGGCTCAGGAATTGGCAGAACTAGGTATTTCTAGAAGTAGAAGTTGGTGTTGGGGCTAAAAGCAAGAGGATTAATTGGAAGTCTTCTTAAGAGACTCAGATCTCCAGATAGTCTTCCTATGCCTCAGGATAACTGCAGTATATTGTACTATCTTCTCAATTCTTCAGCCCTCCCTATGCCATGGGATTTTGTACTTGCTACCACTAGAAACAATATATATCTCTAGCTCATTGATGGTGTGTTTGGCCAATGGAATAGGGGCAGAAGTGACAGTAAACTTGTGAGCCTACCGTGTTTCAACCAAAATAAGACCGGCTCTTACATTAATTTTTGCTCCAAAAGATGCAGTAGGGCTTATGTGCAGGGGATGTCATCCTGAAAACCCATGCTAGGGCTTATTTTCTGGGTAGGTCTTATTTTCAGGGAAACATGGTAGGCCTTAAGAGACATTGGGTGTTTCCATTTGTCCCTGTTGCAGTTCTGACATGGCCGTGAGAACATACCCCCAGGAGCCTGCTGGTTCAAGTTGAATGAGAGACATATGGAACAGACCTGACCTGAGCCCACAGCCTGAATCCAAGCCCAACCAAGCCCAGTTGACCTGCAGTCACATGAGCTAGAAACAAGTGCTTGTTACTGTATGTAATATGCTTCCGACGTTTTGTAGTTACTTGTTCTACAGCACAGTTGGCTGAGACGGCAATAGGTCTGTACTAGTGGAATGCATCTGTAATGAAGCTAAAGCATGTGGCATTGGCCTTGGGAAGAGGTCATAGGTGGTGATAACGACATCATATATATATATATATATATCAGGGGAGCCAAAAAATGTATACATATAACTTGTATTCATCTTTTGTTATCAGTATATATTATTACAATTTTAATAGTTTTTTTCCTTTCTTAAAATACGCATATGTTTTTTTTGGCACCCTCTGTATACTTTGAGAGGTTAAAAATGATAAGAATATTATAGCAGCTGAAAAAAATGGTGCTCCATGTTTTGTAACGGCAAAACATTTGGTATAATTGTTAACTATTTGGAAGATAGAATATACACCTAATGAACTCAAAGCCTTGAGCAAGGAGGTTTCTAGGCAGAATGTTCCCAGAGGTGAGAGGAGCGTCTTCAGCAATCTTAGGGAAAAGCAAATAAGAAGTGGGTAAACATGCACGAATTTGGAGTTGTGGGAGGTGGCAGGGAGGTGGTCTGTGCTCTGTGGATGTGTGGGCGGGGGCACGCATGGGCAGAGGGAGGCTGACTCAGGGCATGAGACGGAGCACAGACCCCAAACTCCCACCGCCTGGGCTGGGGCTTCAGGGATGTTACCCATCTTCATTTGGAGGTACATGGGTTTGAAAAAGCTCCTGTGCCTGTCACTGGGCCTGACCAAAGCTGCTAGAACTGGTGACTCCTAAAACCCTGGATTCATGTCATATTTGGACATTCCTCCCAGTGCCTGATGCACAGCAAATGTTTCTTGAACAAATAAATAAATGATCTTAAACCAAGTCACTGAGGCCCCTGACTTCAGTTTCCTTGGTTTCTTCCAATGTCGTTTCCACGATGGATATTTGTTCTAATTCTCAAGCTATAGGAAGGCCTGGGAACTTCCGGGATCTGTTTGTTCAGCTTTAGATGGCCCCTCAGGCATCTGGTAAGAACTTATGGTCAGTCCCCTCCGTGCCGAGTGCCTGGTTCCCCCAAAGTCAGGGCACCTCAGTCACACTCGACTAAATAGGAGAGAAGAGGATAATTTAGTTTTGTATTGTTTAAAGGCTTTAGTTCTATTTGCACCACCAAGGACTTTTCTTTTTTATAATTTCAGCTGAAATGAGTAAGTTCTTCAGAGGGCAGTATTAGGTCTTAGTACTTCTTAATATCCTTGGAAGGCACTGGGCAGGAGGCAAGTGGGAACTGGCCACTGCATACATCCGAGAGAAAGCTCCGAACAGCTGCCCATCATCATTTTTCATTCCTGAGGCAACTGAGACCTCCGGGTGTTGTTCATGCAAAGAACATAAAGCTAAGTACATGGGCCTCCAGGTCTGTAAACTGAAACCACTAACCAGCTCACATCTTCATATGTTCGTCTCTTATGCTGACCTCACACTAGACCAGCTGAATTCAACCAGGCTTACACACTGCCTCTCTTTTGCCAAGTTCCAGTCTCTTTCTGATTCCAGCATCTCCCTGTCCCCGATCTCAGCTTCCACAGGCCTTGGCTGGCAGACCAGCATTTCATTTTACCTGCTGGTTTCCCTGGCCACAGGCACCAGGCAGGGCTACACAGGCCATGCCAATCAGACATACTTAAGCTCTCATTCCAGGAGAAACGCTCCTATGTTGACACCCCTGGGCTCGTTTCCCCGCCCATCTCTGATCACAGCTGCAGAGCACACTTGTAATCAGCACGCTCGAGATGGGGGCTCTTCATCAGTTCCAAAAGCACAAGGAGGCTGAAGGCACAGTTTAACACCTCACATGCCCTGGCTGAGGAGAGGCCAAAAAGAACACAGGGGAGACGTTCCACATGCACAATGTGATAATGAGTAAGATTTACGTGTGGATGGCACTGAGAGGTTTCCTGAGGCTAAGTTTTTCCAGGGTGCTAAGGGAGCAAAGAGAGCTCCACCTTGCCAAGAAAGGAGACTAACTCTACATGTGGGTTTGCTACCTGCCAGTCGAGCAAACGTGTCTGACAGAACTGGTTGTCAGGAGGCAGCAGCAAGACTCTTCTTTTTAGAAATCACACTTCTTTCCCAATTTCGCTTCTCTTCTTTATTCCCACAGACTTTGAGGAGTGGGGGTGTCTGCACACCCTGGATCTCTCTAACGAGCCTGGATTTCTGGCAGGAACCCTTCTGCGGCTGGCCCAGGACACTGATTTCTCACGATGCAGAGTGAAGCTGTCAGGACAATCGTGCATTTGGAAGAAGAACAGTGTCTCTTCGGACCTGAAGTAGATGTGGGGTAATGGCTGCCCCTTTGTCATCACTGCTGATGGTAATGTGGTCCTTAATCTGGGAGTATCTGACTGCTGCCTCTTTTCCCAATGTAAAGACCACCACAGGAAGCACAAGGTTACCACAGATGCTCTGAAATTTTCATGACAGAAATTAAGGGTCAGCTGATGGCTATTAGGACCCTGCCTCATCCAGCCATCTCTGTCAGCATCTGTCTTGTTTCCCTTCTGGAGAGACACTGAGAGTCAGGCAAAACTCTACCTTGTACTAAATAGTTTATAAAACCAAGATGTCAGTGCAGTAATCACTCTGCCCTTCTCAAGAGCTGAGGAAGTCTTGCTGTTTTGAAATGAAGGATCAGACACCTCAAGGAGGTCCCACAGTAAAAACTGCTTGACAGAACCAGCCCTGTAGAGAAGCAGTGCTTGGCCCAGAACCATGTTCATGGCAGGCATTAGATACACGTATGCTGCGTTGGATGAGATAGAAGAAGAGTAACTCAGATTGTGGTGCTGTTCGTGAAACGACTATGTGGATTTTAGAGGGCTCAACCATCTTTGTCTCACAGCATTCTGACTGCATTACCTTTTGTTTGGACGCAGAAGGTCTTGGAATAATCACACCTGGGGGACCATTTTTAAATATTTGCCTTGTGCCTGTGCTTCTGGTCAGAAACCTTCAATGTCTCCCCACTACTAATGGATTTAACTAGCGGCTGCTCAAGGCTGTCTGTTATCTGACTCTTTTGGCCCTGGGCTGCCAATGTCCTTCTAATCCTTTCCTTGGGGCTCAGAGTCACCTTAAGGGGTGGATCAGCCAGACATCCAGTCCACAAAAGGTACATAACAAAAAGAATGCAAACAAATCCAAGCAACATCTCCATTCTCAGCATAAAGCCTTCAGCATCCAACAACATGGGATTCAGCAGAGGCCAGGGGTCTACAGACTTGGAGGAAAGGACTGAGAGACCCAGGGAGGGCTGCTCTGAGACGGGAAGGCTGGGAAGGGGGAGGCTTAGTATACAAGGGAAAAAACGGGAGAGGTAATCCAACAGCTGCAACGTGCAAAAGCAAGGCTTGAGGGAACAGCCAAATTATTTCAAAAGGAAGGATTTAAACTTGTTCCTCCTTCTCCTCTTTAAAATGATGAATAACAATGATACCAGCTAATACCATATCACATAGATTATGCGTCAAGGCAGTGCTGTAATTGATTTATCTACATAAACTTGTTCAATTTGCACAACAAGCCTTTGAGGTAGGTTCTATTATTACCCCAATTTTACTGGTGAAGAAACTGAGGTGCACATGGGTTGAGTGACTTGTCCACTCAACAACTAGTGAGTGATGGAACCAAGTCTAGCTCTAGACTCCATGCCGACCACCGACCTGTTCTTCCTTTTTCTGTCCACCCTATGTTACTCACACGTTGCTACAGATTTTGGAGAATGGAATTTTGTTTTGGAGAACACCAGAGAAAAAGAGGACGAGTCAGTTGACATATGGACTAAAACATAAAGGAAGGGGTAAAGAGTTGCTATTAATAGGAAATTGTTCCATGCCCTCACTCGCTAAATATATATTAGAAAAATATCTACTCTAAACTCAAGTTGAATACATTAAATATGCACAGCTTTTTGTATATTTATCATACCTCAATAAAGTAATTAAAAAAAAAAAAAAAAAAAAGAATGAAGAATGAGCCACCTAAACTGACCAGACTGAGAAAATTGACTTTCAGTTCAGTATTTTACAGCATAACCACAGGACCCTCATGTCTATCTGTTTTTAATATATTTGAGTTTACTGATCTAGATAAAAGCAAGATTGCATTTTTATTTGTATGAAACTTAGCTGTTGTTTGAATCTTACTTTCATGTAATTGACAATATAAAACAATTTTGCTCAGAGTAAGATATAATCTTAAAAAAATTCTTAGTGGACTCTTTTTGTATCTGTCCTATGAGTGTCTTCCCATTTGGTATTATGTTACAATTATCTAAAATTCTCATGTTGATAATCATAAATGAAGAGATCATCCACAGTTAGAGCTAAAAAAAAGAAAAAGAAAAAAATACCTACATAATATTTTTGAAAGGAAAACTAAAAATAGAACCACTATATGATCCAGCAATCCCTCTTCTGAGTATACACTCAAAGAAAATGAAATCAGTACCTAGAAAAGATATTTGCACTGCCATATTCATTGTAGCATTATTCACAATAGCCAAGATATGGAAATAGCCTAAGTGTCCATTAACGGAGGAATGGATAAATTGTGGTCTACATACACAATGGAATATTATTCAGCCTTAAAAAAGAAAGACACCCTGCTATTCACAACAACATGAATGAACCTGGAGAGCACTATGCTAAATGAAATCAGCCAGACACAGAAAGAAGAAATCCACATGACTCATTTACATACGGAATCCTAAAAAGTCAAATACATTGAAACAGAGAGTAGAACGGTAGTATCCCTGGGCAGGAATTGGGGGAAATGAGTGGATTCTGGTCAAAGGTACACAATTGCAGGTTTGTAGGATGCATAAGTCTGGAGATCTAATGACCAGCATGATGACTATGGTGAATATCACTGTTAATGAACACTGGAAATTTGCTAATGGAGTAGATTTCAGGTGCATTCATCACACACAGAAAATGGTAAGTATGTGAGGAGATGATACGTTAATTAGCTTGACTGTAGTAATCATTTCACTATGTAGATGTATATCAAATAATCCTAATAGACCTTAAGTATATACAATGTTTGTGTTTTTAAAAAATGGGCCTTCCTAGAGCAGCCACATGCTTTGAGCTGCTACTGATTGTGTTTGCAACCCCCATTCCCTAAAAACACACTGAGCTTTCCCAGTCCGGGGCCTTCCTATCCTCTTCTCCCATCCTGCCCCTGCCCGTCCCTGTCCACATTCTGCCTGTCGAAACCTTTCTATTTTCCCAGCTCGCTCGGATGCCACTGTGGACACAAAGTGGTCACTTGTAGGCAGGTAGCATTTCTACTAGGCCCCTTCTTATAGGTGTTTATAAATGCATCTGATTCTTTCCTTTAGAATAAACGAAGTTTTCTTGAGCACTCCTACTGTATAATAAAGAATTTGGCCTTATCCCCGGTTCCTAGGAGGGAAACTCTCAAAGTTTAGAATTTCCCAAGTGACAGAAGTGTCTCTGTTACTCTCGATGGCTCGCCAGAGGACACCTGAGTTTAATGCTAGTTAGGTGGCTCATGGGGGCTCCCAGATGCTTTCAGGATGGGAGACGGCCATGTGATCAGAGGATTGGGGCTTGAGCCATGTGATATTAACCTGACTTCCAGGGAGGGGATGGAGGTTGGACATAGAGTTCAATCACATGGCCAATAATTCAATCAGTCATCCCTGCATAATATCACCCCAATGAAAACTCAGAACACTAAAGCTTGGTTGAGTTTTCTGGTTGGTGATACCCATCAGTGTTCAGAGAAGGTGATGCATCCTGGGGACAAGAAAGCTTTTTGGGGGGGACCCTCCCAGACCTCACCCTATGCATTTCTTCATTTGGCTGGTCCTGCTTTGTGTCCTTTGTAATAAAACTGTGATCATAAGTATAGCATTTTCTTCAGTCCTGTGGGTTTTTCTAGTGAACAATTGAACCTGTGAGGGTAGCAGGAGCCCTGAATTCGTAGCTAGTTGGTCAAAATGCAGGTAGCCTGGGAACCCCAGAGCTTGTGGCTAGTGTTTGAAGTGAGGGGAGTCTCATGGAGGATTGAGCCCTTAACCTCCAGGTACTTAGTGTTAGAATTTCATTGCATCTCCCAATGGACTCTGTACACACAGGGTGAGAAAGATAGACACAAACACTCACATTTGGCTCATAGTCTGGCCAAAAGGGCAGACACTGGCTAAGCAATTAATGTGGAGGAGCTTTGTTTGAAGTGAATTATAGGTCGTGGTGGCACCTACAGCACAAGGAGCCCCTGGTACCTAGGGACATCAGAAATGGTCCACCTGTCTCTTATTCACTGATATTTTTCAACTAGGATGATGACTTGGTCATCACAGATGCTCAATACATTATTTCTAATTAAAGTCAATGGAATACAACAACACTTTATTCAGACTAGAACATTTTCTAGCTTGAAAAGTCCTAGGTGAGTGATTCCCTTTCCCCAGCCCAGGTAGGTCATGCCACACATTTATAAAAACTTCAGGAAACTATAAAGCAGTACTTTAGAAACTAAATCATTCTTAATATAGTTTCAGCTCAATTAAATATGATAATGGGGGGAGGGGAACACATGGCCAAACAAATACAGAGGTCACAAACTCAAAACTCCATGTTTTAAAACATAATTAATTTTTAAAAGTTATAGAAGATATTGAGAAAATTGACAAAATTTATGTTTAGACTGTGGATTAGACAACAGTCCTATACAAATGTTAAACTTCCTAGTTTTGAATACTATAATATGGTTATGAAAGAGAATGGGCTTCATCTTAAAAAATACATACTCAAGTATTTAAGGGTAATGGAGTGTGATGTTTCCAACTTATTATAAAATGGTTGAGAGAAAAATATACACACAACACCCCCCCCCCCACACACACACACAGAGGGAGAGAGAGAGAGAGAAAATGATGAAGTAAATAAGCCAAAATGTAAACATATGTAGAATCTAGGTAAAGGAATTAGAATTATTTGTACTAAACTGGAAATTTTTCAATAAGTTTAAAATTGTATTACAACTTAAAAGCGCCCCCAATCCCTACAACTGATGTAATGGATAAGTCACAGATATTAATGGATAAAGAGGCTCCTTCTGGCCTGTGTTGTACCTGAGTCATGGTTTTCCTATCTTCTTCAACCAAAACACAGGAAAATCTCAGGCTGGTTGCATGCCGAGCATGGACAGGTAACATGTTTTAGAACGTGAGTCAAATGACTATGTTTAAATGTAGCAACTCCAACCAGTTTCTCAAAGAGTTTATCCAAACATAGCTGGTAGAGATATTTTAACCAGAGTGAGACTGTCCAAATTAGAAAAATCATTAACCCCCAATTGTCCTTAAGCTACAACTGCTGCTGAAAACACACACCAAAGGCAATTTCTTTGAAATTTTTTAGCAATACAAGTATGTGTTGTGTATATATATACATTGGATACATATGTTGTGGGGAGGGAGGGAGGGAAAGATAGATAGATAGATAGATAGATAGATAGATAGATAGATAGATAGATAGATAGATAGATAGATAATAGGAAGGGAGGGAGGAAGGAAACGTTTACTATAAACGATTAGAAAATACTTACTTGAATAACAGTCAAGAAATAATACGGACAATCAGTCAAACTTTGTAGTCCCCAACTTAACCTCGTAGGACTGAGCAAGGAAAATGATTGAAAGAAGAACACACTTTATAAGGCTGAAAACCTTTTTACCTAACCCACACTATCATGCCCAGCTGGAAGGATATAATCATGTAACAATTACACTTAGCTTTCATTCTCAAAATATATTTAGCCCAAAGTTCACTGTGCTTAATAAAATAGAGAAATGCCAATTGTGGAAAAGTTAAACTCTGAATAAGCCGTATTTAATAAAAATGTAATGCTTCACACACACACACACACACACACACACACACACACACACACGAAATAAATGAAAACAGGAAACTTTCTTCCTTAATGGATTATCAGAGACAAACACAGACACTATCGTTAATCCACTAGGATTTCTGAAAGTAATTTTGATTCTTGCATTATTGAAAGGGATCTAGTTCTGGTATATTCTAAATTCTAATTAAACAAACAAAGAAAAAAGTTTTAAAATGAACAATGCAACCAAATATAAACATTCTATTTAGACACAGTAATGTAAGCATAACAAGTGAGTTTAAAAAAGAAAAGGGAAAATAATTATTAAACAGATGAATGTTGAAAAGTTGTGGGGTTTTTGTTGTTGCTTTGTTTTGTTTTTAATGCACAAAGCCTTAATCTCAAGCCAGGCAGAGATGAAGGTAAACAAGAAGTCGCCCTCCCCAGCTAAAGCGCATAGTACCCAGGAAATCAAATGAAATCAGTGTACAATACTGACTGCAGTTAATACGAACTTAGCAGCCTGATGCTAAATGGAATATTAAAGCAAGTTCCCTATTTTTAGGGCTTTGTATCTTGGTGGTTGCATAATGAATCAGGATATGTCTTGGCAACCTCACTGGCAGCCTGGAGGATATTTGTTTTTCCACCAAAAATAGTTGAAGTCTCCTAAGCTGTGGAATGGACATAAAGTAATCAGAGCACTTGAGGAATCTGACCCAAACACTGAATCAGAAAAATCAGTCAGGAGCCTCAGAGCCTTCCCCTATGAAATGAAAGGGTTGGACCCAATGATCCAAGGTCCCTTAGACCCAAAGTCCTTTCAAGTTCTAAAAATGGAATTACAATGAGCGATTCTGGATTCCAAACCAGAGAAATTAACTTTTGGCCTTCCACAGTCTTGGTTGTGGGTGCTAGCAATCAACATGTTTTTGTCTGGCCGTATCTTACGACTATGTCTAGTTGGCCAAAGATGGACCAATAGCTTCCCCAATAGCTTTTAGGATGTCATCATAATCTCAGAATGCTTGTGGAATTTGCTTTTAGAGCATAGTTGGTCATACAAACTGGAGCACAGTTATGACAGCAAACATAGGGAGCAGTCCAGTACATGGGAGAATCTCCTTGGAGCTCATTCAAGGGAGTTGTGTTATTAAAGGGCTGAGGAGGATAATTTATATAGATGTCTTACCAGTTTAAGGAATACAAAGAAGAACTAATATTTATTGACTGTTTATCATATGCCAGAATCTTTTCTAGGATCTTTCCATGCTACCTCACTAAAATCTCCTCTCCAGCCTATAAAATGATTAACCCCCATGTGCTCAAATAAATGAGGAAAAGGGGTACCAGGAGGATAAATAATTCACCCAAGGACACTCAGAACTAGAATTCAAACCCAGACACTCTGTTTTCAGACCGAAAACACTTCAAATAAAGTTTCATTTTAAACACAGTGGTACGGCACACGAGAGACACCCGTTCCTTGACCTAGCCTGCTTTTATTTATTTTTTTAAACCTTTTATTTGGAAACAATTTCAAACATATCTCAAGTTACAGAAACAGTACATTTGAACCATTTGAAAGTAAATTGCTGGCATTCTGCCTCATCACCTCTATGAATGCTTCAGTGTATTTATGCTATAATCCCAATGCTGTAGCCATCAAAGTCTAGAAATTAACATTGAGGCATTGCTATTATCTCATCCTCAGACCCCATCCAAGATCACCCACTTGTTCCACCAAAGTCTTTTCGAGAAAAGGAACCAGTTCAGAATCACAGGTTGCATTAACTTGTCATCACTATTTAGTCTTCTTCAATCTGCGACAGCTTCTGGATTAGTCCTTGACTTTCATGACCTTGGCATCTTTGGAAGATCACAGGCTAGTTATTTCAAAGAATGGTGCTTGATTTGAGGTTTTCTGATGTATCCTCATGATTAGATTCGGGTTAGGCATCTTTGGCAGGAATATCACAGAAGGTTCTTCTCACTGCACTTAGCAGGTGGCACATAATTTCGATTTGTTCCATTACTGATGATGTTTACTGGACAGGCCTGGCAGACCAGGTGTGTTTACCACCAGTGTATTTATCACTCATTTTTCCTATGTAATTTATAAGTATTTCATAAGAAGGTACTGTAAGATTGTGTAAATATCCCATTGCTCAAGAAATTTTCAAGTTATTTATTTGTTTATGTATATTAATATGGATTCATAGAGACCTGATTTATTCATTGAGCTACAATCTGCTATCATTTTTCCAATGCTCCAAGTAGCGCAGATTTGGCCAGGGGCCCCAGCAAGCTGTCCTCTGTGTTCTTTTCATACGCCCCATCATTCTTTGAGCACCTTCTCACTTTTCGGCACAGCATGATGTTCCCTGCTCATCTTGTACTTTCTCTGCTCCAGCTCTGGAATCAGCCAGTTCTGCAAAGATCCCTGGTTTCTTTTAGTGGAAAATGGTATTTAGAAACCAGTATCTGGGCACTCGGTGTGCTCATAGTCATTGCTCACTGCTACCATTGCTCTCCCTGTTCCCAGTATAGACGTCCTCTTTGCCTCTGTCTGGCTAGACACCCTTCTCACCCCACTTGGGCTCCAAAATCCTGCCTGAGCTACCTCAGCATCCCTGCTCTATTCCCACAGTGTCCACCCCCCATGCTCACTGAATGAACACCTCCCTCGCTCAGCCCTATTTAATGACATTTAGACTAGATTGTTCAGGAAGGACTGCGGAAGATGACTTAATCTGCCTTTAGATCACTTTGTTTGCTAATTCTTTCAGGTTCAAAGGAAGGACCACTAAAGAGCTCCCACATTATTAATTTCCATTTTCTGTACATTTCCATTGAGATGCACCATTGCCCACCATACTGCTCTGCTGCATTAGCCTGGCCAGTGTCCAAAAGATAATGGCAACACCAAACAGAGCAAAACTTGTTGAAGTAGCTGCTGGAAGACTTTTAAACTCAGAATCAGAGTTCCTCCACTCTTTGAAGAGCAGAATGCACTGAAGCACACTGCCGCTAACCCATTTTCCAGGGGAACAGTATTAGCTCAAGCATCCGGAGTCAAAAAAATGCATTTACTGTTGTATAGGTAGGAATAGTGTTAGTACAGGAGGAAAGGAAACAGCACAGCATGGAATATGGAATCATTCAATTCAGAGCTGAGGCCACCTATGCCACTCAATAGTTGAATGACCTTGGGCAAGTCACAGAACCCCTGTGTACTTGGGCTTGTCTTGTAAAGTGAGGAAGTGATAGAAAAGAAATAGTAATAATTGTAAATTGGATCATTTCACTTCCCTGCTTTTAAAATTCCCCATAGGCTTCCTACTTTTCCAAACTCTTTGCCTTGACCTTGAAGAGATTTCATGGCTCTTATTTCACTTTTACCCTCACCAATATAGTCTGACCATCCCAACGTCATTTCTATTCCTTGAACATGCCATGCTCCTTCCTTTCTCGTGGGTCTGCACCTACTGTTTCCTCTGCTCAAAACACTCTTCTTGTCACTCAAGTCTTAGCCTAAATGTCACCTCCTCATTTTAAAGCCGTCCTCTTCTACCTCAGGTACCCTCTATTATACTAGCCTGTTTTCACCACAGCAGTCATCACTATCTGAAATGATCACATTTGTTGGTTTATTTAGACATTATCTATTGCTCCCACTAGAATATAAAAATATGAATGCAGTTGCTCTGATTGTATCCCCCGCACCTAGGACAATGACTGGAACATAGTAGGTATGTAATAAGTATGAATGGCATAAATGAATGAAAAGGATAATAGTTTTTATATGGCTTATGAGTATTAAATGAGATAATAAAAGTAAAATATTTATCATAGTACCAGGTACATAGTAAATCTACAATCTGTGGTATAACAAAAAAAAAAAATCACAGATGATAAATAAAAATATCAAGAGACCTGAGTTCTACTCTTGGCCCTTTCTCCAGCTAGCAGGGTGACTTTGGGGGCAAGCCGTATGTTCTGATGACAGGCCCTGAGCCTTAGTTTCTCATCTATAAATCCTGCAGGGTGGGTTAGAACATTTCTGGGGTCTCTTCCAGGATTACCATTCAATGGTTTTGCATAACTCATGGTCAAATCTTTCCAGCCTTGCCCAATGGTAATTCTTCGTTAGCAAAACTGAAGTATTGTTGCCTTAGCAGCATCTCAAAAAGGCTAATTGTGGTATCACTTAGGTATTCCAGTTTCCATTTGCTAACTATACTTTTAGTTCAAGTTTACAAAGGGGTTTCCAGGCAACTTTGCAGAGTTTTTGCATTTTCCACTGCACCTCAACTCTTCCCCTCTCCTGAATTTCCAGACACAAAACAGAGGCTGGCTTTAGTTTAACAGTCATCTGGCCTGGGCCATAATGAAAGTTTTATCAAAACAAAACCTAGGAAATTTTCAGAAAGAGCAGTAAAGCTTGGTGTTTCACCCAGATATTCTTACTGGAATTTCTGGACCCTGGATAGAAACCTACAATCCTGGATAATCAGTTTATCTCCAAAGAGATAGCTCCTAGAAACACAAAGTTGAGATCTAAGCTATGGGTCATTCATTTTATTTCCCAGAAAAATGCAGAAGTGTACACTATCCATATAAAAGCCCATGACACTCTCCTCAGTGACACTGAAGTCAATGGCTTAGCAATCATCCATCCTCGAGAAATAATTCCTGGGCAACAAGGTTAAAAACAAAGCAATGTGTCTCATAGACAAAGCTGTGTCATAGCAGAGTCTGCCAAACTCAAGTTGAGAGCTTGCATGTATGTTTTCACCTTGATAGTCCAAGAGAACATATGAGCTACCTGCAAAATAAATAAACACAAAAGAAGAAGAATAGACATATTTCCACTCAGCTTACTCTCATTCCTTGGTTTGTTTGCTCCAATCAAGCCAATTTGGCTGCTGGTCTGTTTGGTAACTAGCTTCAATCAAGTCACTTTTAGTGCTTCCAACAGTCTGCTTCCCTGGTTAGTACCTGGAAAATCTCCTTCCATTTAATTAACTTATTCAGTTCCCCAGACCAGACATGAAAATGATAGTTCCCTATAATCATTACAAAATGTCGCCAGGAGAAAGGACCTCTCTGATCTAACACTTTTTTTAAATTAAAGTTTATTGGGGTGATAATTGTTAGTAAAGTTACATAGGTTTCAGGTGTATAATTCTGTGACACATCATCTATATGTCACATTGTGTGTTCACCACCCAGAGTCAGTTCTCCTTCCATCACACTTTTATTATATAAGTCTTACCCTTTTCTCCTGCAGCAGACTATAAACATTAAGGGTTGAAGCCTTGCTCCTCAAAGTACCCAGACCAACAGCAATGAAATCACCTCTGAGCTTGCTAGAAACAGGAAATCTCAGACATTTCTCCAGAGCTACTGAATCAGAATATGCTTTTACAGGATCCCCAGGTAATTGACATTCACATTAAAGTTTGAGAAGCATTAAGTTAGAATAATACCTTTGATGTATTTATTTCAAATGAAAGAAACATTTGCAATCAGTCCCTGTTCATTTGAGAAGAAGGAGAATAGATTATTAGGCTTGTTTGTCATAGAGCAATGACTGATCATTAACCCCATGGAATCTTTTTGTGATATTATTTTGGTCTTAGAATTTATTTTTTCTTTTTATTTAGTAGGATTTCTCATAATCCTGGAACAGAGTAAGAAAATCATATGTATTAAGGAATAGCAGTGGTGTGCTTGGCTTTCTGGAAGGGAGAAGTTTTGATTTGTGCTATTTGCCAATTTCCGTGGTATAAATACTCCCTCAGGATCAATTTCAAGTTACCAATGCTTTGAAAACTGTCATGCAAAATTCCAGAAACTTTAATAATTAGCTTTTACAGGTTGTTATAAACTACTTCAACACATCGCTGAAAAACCTCAGAAAGGAAACTTCTTTTCAAGTCATAGCTACTCCTCACTCAGACCTATTCAAAATGAAATAACATCAGGCTAGACTTCATAAACACACTTTTCATTATGCTATGTCTCTGCTCCAGAAACTAATAAGATCCTATTAATTACTGAGCACATAGATCTAACCTTCTATTCCTGTTTCTCAAAATTTCCTCTCATTCCTCATGCTCCATTTATCTCACTTCATTTTCTAGATCTCCATAATATGCACCATATTCCCCATTTCTGTTTGCTGCAACCCATCAATTCTTGAGGCCTTGATTGAGGGAGCATGTTACTCCAGTTGCTGCTGCCATCTAAGTTCCAACAATGAGGGACAGAAATGCCACAGCATAGAACTGGCAATGCAAGTGGCAGATAGAAAAATGAATAGCTTCTTTGTCAAAAATTATCTGTCCATATTTATGTGGTTTTATTTCTGGGTTCTCAATTCTATTCCATTGGTCTATGTGTCTGTTTTTCTGCCAATACCATGCTGTTTTGATTATTGTAGCCCTGTAGTACAAGCCAAAGTCAGGAAGTGTGATACCTCCATTATAGTTCTTTTTTCTTAAGATTGCTTTGGCTATTCGGGGTCTTTTGTGGTTCCAAACAAATCTGATGATTTTTTGTTCTATTTCTTTAAAAAATGCCATTGGGATTTTGATGGGGATTGCATTAAATCTGTATATTGCTTTGGGTAATATGGCCATTTTAACTATGTTGATTCTTCCAATCCATGAGCACGGAATGTCTTTCCATTTCCTTGTGTCTTCTTCAATTTCTTTCAAAAATGTCTTATAGTCATGGATGGATCTTGAGAGTGTAATGCTGAGCGAAATAAGTCAGACAGAAAAAGCAGAGAACCATGTGATTTCACTGATACGTGGTATATAAACCAAAAACAACAAAAGAACAGGACAAACAAATGAGAAACAGAAACTCATAGACACAGACAATAGTTTAGTGGTTACCAGAGGGTAAGGGGGGTGGGGGATGGGAGATGAGGGTAAGGGGGATCGAATATATGGTGATGGAAGACTCTGGGTGATGAACACACAATGGGATTTACAGATGATGTAATACAAAAGTGTACACCTGAAATCTATGTAATTTTACTAACAATTGTCACCCCAATAAATTTAAAAAATAAATTAAAAAAAGAAAGAAAAAATGAATAGAATCAGAGTGTTGATAACATCTTTAATTGTTGGATCAACCTTCACTAAAATTGCCCGTCTTATGGACTTTCCACTATAAGAGCCAATAAATATCCAGGTTTATGCCCACAACTAAAAGCAAACCTAACAGTGGTCCTAGAAGGAAAGTTCCTCAATAGAATAACAAGCCACATCACTGTGAAACCAAATGAGGTCATCACAATCACAGCCTGTAATGGTTCCTACCAGCCCTGTATCCTAGGAAGAGTGAAACAATTGGAAAGAAATACTTGGAAAGATCAACTAAGGAGATGATCATGATAACAGTGTATTACAGTAGTTCATAGTCTCTTTGAATCTTAGATATGGAAAGGATACTAATGGTCTTATAATTCTACTTCCCACCAAAAGCATCATGACCAGTAATTACCAGCCTCTTAAAGTGAATGGGAATCCATGTCCTTCCAGTCTGTTATTTTAAATTCTTTATACGAGCTAAAACATGCCTTCCTGTACTTTCCAATACTAGTCATAATTCTCCTCTCTTAAATCACACACAAAAAGGCCTTGAGATATACAAAAGTATTGATTGTGGCTCTCTTCTAAGTACTTTATTTTTCAGTTTCCAGACCTCTGACCACCTTTCATCTACACGCAGAAGAACAGGGCTCAGTGATATGCCTCCGGATGTATCCCTACACAGTGACACCAGCTCGCATCTATCTATTTTCTTGGCACACAATGTTTCAAAATCTGTTACAAATCTAAATGTTCTCTAACTTGACCATTAAAAATATAATGTTAGTTAAGGTAACACCAATTGCTATAACCAACCAGTGGCTTAATCCAACTGAAGTTTATTTCTTCCGCCCAAAGCTTCAAAAGCAAGTTTCTGATTGGTGATGATTCAGGGTCCCAGGATCTTTCTATCTTGTGATTCCACCAACCTTAATGTCTGGCTTCCAAAGCTACCATAGACAAAGAGCATAGAGGATCTGGTAAAATGTGTGGTTATGGGCCAAGTCTGGAGGGGTGGTGCACATCACTTCTGCTCACATTCCATTGGCCATAACCCAGTGATAGCCACACCTAACTAAAAACACATGCCTCAGAGACATGTTTAGCCATGTGACCAGAACACAAACTTGGTGAGTAGCCAGTCAGTTTCTGCCACAAATACCGTAAGAAAACATCAAAACATTTCTCTAAATGTCTAAACATTTATAGAAATCCAAATTATCCATAAGAACAATCAAGGAATTGCCTAACTTTGAAAGGAGAAAAGTGTAGTCCCACAGGAAAATAGGTATGACAATACATTCTTTATACTGCATGAAAATAGAAAATATTTTGGCATGAAATGGGAACCACTTGAAAAAGTGTGCTTCCAAAAGTTTTCCTAGAGTGTTATTAGGAAAATTAATTTCCTCTAAAGAATAATAAAAGAGCAATATTAGGTCAAAAGTAAAACCACATTTTTGGAAAAGATTTTCTGTTGCCTGAATTATTTGTTGAGAACAGCAGTGCTGTGCTGTTAGTCTCACATCATTATTAATGTTTATTCATTTATTTAGTAAAATGAAATAGATCATAAAGGGTAAACTGATAGATTTTGCTGTGTGAAAATTAAAGCTTTTGTATGTCAATAAACAGCGAAAAATTAGGAAATATTTGCAATGATTGTGACAAAAAGCTACTATCCCTAAAATATAAAGAATTCTTACAAATAAAGAAATAATGGAAAATAAATAACTGATGGGTAAAAGCAAATGACATGATTAGACAATTCACAAAATATACATTATCAGTGTAACAAGATAG
Source organism: Rhinolophus sinicus (assembly GCF_036562045.2). Lineage (NCBI taxonomy): Eukaryota > Metazoa > Chordata > Mammalia > Chiroptera > Rhinolophidae > Rhinolophus > Rhinolophus sinicus. The sequence goes on along the minus strand of NC_133761.1, from coordinate 29,327,030 downwards.
CTTGATTCAATAGCAAACAAAGCAATAAAAAGGAAAAATGTTACCCACTTTTTACTGATCAAGTGGATAAACTGTGTTTAAAAATTATTCATATTGACAAAAATGTGCTAAATCGAGCATTCTCATCTAGAAATGTTTGGCATAGACATGAAAAAGCTTAAACTCGCTTTCTGATCCAGAAATTTCATATTTGGGAGTCTACCTTAAAGAAATAATCAGAGAAGGTCACAGAAATTCCCATGCAAGGATGTTCATTACATAATTATTTTTAAAGGTGAAAATAAAAACATCCAATGTGCCTAAAAGTTGCTTAAATAAATTATGGTGTATTTATGCAAGAGAATACAATACATTCATAGCAGTAATACTTCTGAAAAATATTTAATAACATGAAATAATGTTGTGTGGGAATACAAATTAAGAAACAATATATACTGCATGGTCCTAATGTTATAGAATATTCATGTGCTGAGTAATATATGATAACACACATATGATAAGTAGTTGGAATGCTTGATGAGGAAAAAGAAAAAGAGCTTTCAAAACAACTGCTGCAAATTTCTGTAACAAACTAAATTCTAATTATTTCCACTTCTTACCTATCTGTTGGTGATCACATAGTGGTTACTCTGATATGAACTTAAAATTTTAAAACTTTGCAATTGGTCCATGAAGAGTGTTATAAACCACAACAGAGCCTGCAAAGGAAGTGTGTTTAATTTTCATTTCTCCAGGAGGAGGGGAGCAAGTAGGGTCAAGGATTTCAAAGACATTTACTAGGGAACACCTAAGTGCTTTTTTATCACATTTTGGTACTAAACATTATGAGGTCTGACAATTAAGTTCATGACCTCATCCTAGAAAAAGTGCTACATACCTCATTGCTGAAAATCACCACAGTAATCTTCCAATTACTCCCCTTCGGAAGCTATGTACTGATGCCAGCGCCTACTCCACCCTTCAAAGGAATTTTCGAACTCTTTGTCCAGAATGGCCATCAGAGCTGTCATCGGATTACCCTGGATGTCCTGAATGTCATCAAAATATCTTCCTTTCAATATTTCCTTTATCTTCGGGTAAAGAAAGAAGTCATCGGTGGCCAGATCAGGTGAATAGGGAGGGTTCCAATACAGTTATTTGTTTACTGGCTAAAAACTCCATCACAGACAGAGTCGTGTGAGCTGGTGCTTTGTCGTGATGCAAGAACCATGAATTGTTGGCGAAAAGTTCAGTCATTTTCATCTAACTTTTTCACACAGCCTTTTCAGCACTTTCAAATAGTAAATTTGGTTAACTGTTTGTACAAATTCATAATGAATAATCCCTCTTATATCAAAAAAGTTTAGCAACATCGTTTTAACTCTTGATTTGGACTGATGGAACTTTTTTGGTACTTGAGAATTGGCTGACTTCCATTGTGCACTTTGACGCTTTGTTTCAAAGTCGTATTGGTACATTCATGTTTCATCACCAGTGATAACATGGCCCAAAACATCGTCTTGCCTCTCCAAAAGGTGTTGGCAAACTTCAACTCTCCTTTGCTTTTGTTCATCGGTAAGCATCTTCAGGATCATTTTTGCACACCTTTCTCATGCCAAGATTTTCAGTTAATATTTTCCCAACAGTTTCTCTATCGATGTTTACTTGGTCTGCTATGCTTCTCACAGTCAGTTGACGATTTTGACGCACAATTTGACAAATTTTTTGCAATGCTTTTGTCAGTTCTGCTCGTTACTGGCCATCCCGACCTCTCTTCATCAGTGATGTGTTCTCTCCCCTCAGGAAAACATTTAATCCATTTGTACACTGCCTTTTTCTTCATGGCATTGTCCCCATAAACTTGGACTAACATGTCCCTGATTTCACTTCCACTCTTGCCAAGTTTAACAAGAAATTTATGTTTGTTCGTTGCTCTAATTCAAACTCATACATTCTCGCGATGACACACAAAAACACGCAACAATAATGAACACCACTCAGCAAGACACCGCCACACGTCAACACGAACACAGCTGTGAGAAGCTGATATACCCAGGTTAGGAAACCTCACCGAGCTATTTGTACAATGTTGCCAATGAAAGCTCATCGTAGCAAGCTCTTGAATTTAATTGTCAGACCTCATGACTCAAGGATCACTTCCTCGTTTGGCGAGGAGGTCTTTCTTTCTGGGGTACCCTTGTCTGGATAAGACAAGAATCCTAGGATCTCCTATTTGATCCAAGCACTCAGATGTGGCAAAAAGCAGGAGGTAGAAAGCTGGATTGATTGGTTGAAGTGCCCCACTGGGTGCCACTGTGGACACCTCATACTAATACTGCTAAAAGCAGACTCTAACACTCCAGTGCCAGGGCCTGCCAGCTAGCGGGTGACCCTGAAACCAATGGCTAAGGGCTTCTCAATTCTAGTTAGAGTCATGGGAACTGAGGCCCACCTCATGGCCAGCCAGTAAGACAGCGGAGGGTGAGGATTCTTTCCCAGCCTCACTCTCTTGGACACTCCACTCCAAAGGCCTGTGTTCCAGTTCCCAGCATTATAGGTGCTTCTTGATACAGCTCTTGGAATTCTCTCTCTCTCTCTCTCACACACACACACACACACACACACACACACACACAGCCATTTTCAGCTGGACCCCTCTGCCAGGGTACGTTAACCAGAGAAGTTCTAGCATGAGAACCTCCCCTCTGGCACCTCTGGAGTAGTATAGAATCCAGATCACTAGCCAAGTAGACAAGGTAGAGGCTTAAAGGGAAACAGAATATGGAGCATTGCCCTTTAAAAGGCCTTATGCAAATCTGCCTGTCACTCCACCCAGGAACCTTTAGGCTCTGCATGATAATGAATTTTGGAGAACTTAAGATCACCTCTATCCATCCAAGAGCTCCAGTTCTCTCCAAGCCCAAAACTCTCCTGTTATACTCTGAGAATAGTGCGTAGTGTTTGCTTTATGTTTATATAACTAAAAGGAACTACTCAAGCGGGTATTCCCAGAATAAAGAAATTGTCTTCCTAGGTGAGGAAATCACAAAAGCTAGAAACAGAAATGGCCAACAACCTTAAAGGACAATTTTTCTTGCTTAAAAGAAAAAGAATAATAGATTCACCAGGGTCTCTGTAGCTTAGAGCGGCTTTTCTGGATCCAACAAGGGAATCAATGTATAATTTTTGTGACAAATAGATTTTCCCATGTTGAAGTTTTAATGATCTAAGACTAAGTCATAGTAAACAAAGGTCACCTCTTTGCGGTCAGTGGTTGAGACCAAGGCACTGCCTAGAATGTTTTGCTGTTGAAGCTCAGTCTTTTTGTCTATAGGTCATAAAGCTAACTGCCTACCTAACAGGATGCTGTGATGAATGCATGACATAATACATGCACTGTGTGTTGGATACGTGACATAACACATGCACGATAATCTGGCACAATGAAAGTTTCCTTCCCTACTCCCCAACTCACCCCCAAACCCTCCACAAGCCAACATTAAACAAAAATAAAAAACCGAAATGCTAGTCCAAATAGCATGTGTTTATGTGCTTCCTACATCATGCTCTTCAAACTCTTTTAGTGATTTTCCCCCCTCAAAGTAAAATCTTAGCAAAACCCCAACATGTAAACAGAGAAAAGTGGTGACCATGATCCTGAAGCAGCTTGCTTGACACTCCATTGCCTGGTGGAAAATTCCTGTCAGCAAAATCCAACATAAGCATCTTTGTGGATGCCAGGTGGCTTTGGAATACAGTCCTGAGAGAACTGTGATTGGATTCAACTGTGTGCACAGGAGGAAAAGCAGGTTGGACCTCCCATTGGCTCAGTCGTTTATATTGCCTTGAAATTTGGAGACATGGGTGGGTGCTCTCTGCTTGTGAGAACAGCACCCAGGGCAAAGCGGAACACACCACCTGTCTCCATCAGATCTGGTGCCATACAGAACCATTTGTTCCTTCCTGCTCTCAGCCCAAAGCTTAAGATATTTTTAATTAAAAAAAATAATAAGATGCCATTCAAATGACGTCTCCATTTTTATCAAACCAAGCTGTACAGGTTCGTTCTCACATTAAGGGGAGAAGTCTCCCGCCACATTAACTGATGGAGAAGTCTGAGTGGGCTCTTATTCAAAGTTGCATTCTCCCATCTCTGAACAGTCTCAATCAAATCCCCCCACACTTAGTAATGATAATGATGACACTATGTTACCCAACATAATCTTTAACTTTTCAAAGCCCTTCAACATTTATTTCATTTGACTAAAAGATATAGGATGGGGGAAGGTATTTATTACATTAATTATCATCTCTTCTATCACAGACATAAGTAGAACGCAGGTCTCCTGACCCTAGGTGGGCCCGCTGGCTATGAGAGCCCAGGATGGCTTCGCCTGGCAAATAAACTGATGTTTCACGATAAACCTCAAAAGAACTTTTCAATTTCTTCCTATATACAGCATCATCCTTGATAACTACCACCAGATAACGGATGACATTTCATTACATTTTGTGATGTATCTAGAATTTACCAAGCTTTTTCATATATTAGATGGAATCGTGTGAAAATGCTGCTATTTAGCTGGGTTTGACTTACAAAAGCAACAATTCCATGAGTCGACCTAATACTTTACAACTTCCAATCCTCAGAGTAAGTAGGTCCAAGCTCTTAGATTTATTTCAGGTACGGGAAATGTAAAAAGTAGGGGGTAAAAATCTAATTACATATGTGTATTTGTAGATAATAAAGCATAAATCATTTGGCTTAGTTACTTAGGTACAATTCCCACAGTGCTCTCAGAATAATAACAATACATATATACATAGATATACACATACATGCACACACATACATACATACTATAAAGAGTAAGTACCTGCTGCAACTTGACTCTCATTAGCTTTATTTTTCTAATCAATGGCTGATGTCCTTAGGAAATTTTGCTAACACAAACCTTTTCTAATCCCAGGTCCCTACTTATTTGAGCTTGGACTCTCCAGATACTTGAATGCATGTAATAACAACCTCCTGCATGCCTTTTATTTCTTATTCTTAATAAGGATATTATAGTTATATTTTATACTGCTTCTGCTGATTTCTACTTTTCTTTCCAATGTCGTTTCAGACACACAGATACTTTAATTGCATTATGTATTGCAATTAAATATGCATTATGTATTGCAATTAAATATGTATGTAGTAGTGTCATAATAACAAAAACTTTCTGTGCAAATTTTCCACGGTTGCTACAGCCTCAGGGGCAGATGTCTGCCATTCAAAGACACTACATTTTGCAGAGATTTTATGGCCCCAACCAGTAAAGCCCTAGCTACCACAAAATAGTTTTACAAGATTGGTGGGATGACCATATTCTAGCAATATGTTATTCTCTATATTTGTTAAGTTTCAAAATTAACATGTGGTTTAACAAAAACTAGGCTGTTCTTAAGGCATATTATATAATTCTACTTCTACTACTGTGGTATTAGGGTTTTTGTTTTGTTTTGTTTTTAATTCAGAAGAAATACATAAATCCACTGAGTTGGATCATCTGTGCCGGTTACAATGTTGTTTAAATCTCTCTCCTCCACTGAGGTCATTTCTCTGAAGCATTCTAAAGATATAAAGCATAAGATCTCAATGTCTATCAGGTCTTCAACTTAATTCCTGCTGTCTTTGCAACATCACCCCTTCCCTCAGAGTGCAAAGGTTAAATGATGGTCCAAAGTGGAATTAGACCCAAGTGGGTACCAAGCAATGTCTTGCCTCAGTTGCTCAATGAAATGTCTTAATAAAAGATGGAGACCTCAGAAAAATTGGCCTGGACTCCTGACTCTATTTTCTCCACTTTGCTGCCCACTGGACCCCAATTATGCTCTTTCTTTCCCTCATCTTACAGCTACCATGTGTGAAAAATTGGGAAACGTCTTGAGTAGATATGTAATGGATATGAAGAAAGCCATGCCATCTTCTGCACCTGAGAAAGCAGGCCCTTAGATTTGTCTTGAGTGGAAAGAGAATCAGATAGGAATGGCGGCAGTGGGGCGCACTTTTTGAGTTCTCCTCTGGATCTTATCAGAAACGGGACATTTATAACCCATCAAAGGACTCTCTACTCATCACGCAGAACAGCTAAGAGACTCATGCAAGGATTACTTGCAGGTGGGTAAATTGGGCGAGCAGGGGAAGAGGGAACGGAGTGAAGTGGAGACGTGGCACGCATCAGCGGCTGTGGGGACGTGGTCCACATCTGAGGCTGTGGAAACGCGGCCAGCATCTGCGGTGGTAAACATGGCCTGCATACACAGCTGCAGAGATGCAGGGGATCCCAGAACACAAAAGCCAGGAAGTGGGCTCTTTCCCTGTGTCCCACAGCTTACCTCTCCCACCGAGGGGGCAGCATATCCAGCATTTGAGGCATAACCTCAGCTGAGACCTCCAGTTGGGCCCTAGGCAGGACAAAGGACACAAACTCCATACCTGAGCCCCTCCCCCCACTCTTCCAATCCTACCCTCGCCCTTCCAGAGACTTAAACTGGCCCCTGAACTGAGGAGTAGTGTCAGATTGCAGAGGAGCCTTGGTGCTCGGGCTCTGGGAAGACTGGCGGGAGGCTCTGACCCAGGGAAGAGGCTGGGAAGAGTATGATTTTTGCTGGGCTAGGAGAGAAGAGACTCCTCCACCCGCAGCCACCACCTTTTCTGGCCTGCGGGAAGAGTGTGACACGGCTGGGCTGGGAGAGAGAAGACCCCTCCATCCCCAGCCCCCACCCTTTCTGGCCTGCCTAGGGCAGAGCAATTACAACTGCAGAGGCACTCCTAGGGATCAGCAGTAAGCGGCAGACGCAGCTCCCAGCTTTCAGCAGCTCAGAAATCTCCCGCCCGCCACACACACACACACACACACACACACACACACACACACACACGGAAGAAGTGCCCTAAGACTCAGGAGAACTGGATACAGGGTTGGTGGTGCTACTCTCATTGTGCATATGTGCAGGCAAGGGAAGAAAGTGCACTGGTTTTATAAAAACTACCATCCAGACCCCTCAGTCCCATGCATCTAAATCTGCAGTCCCAAGGTCACTCTGGGCACCAGGTGACTGGCTCTGCCTGAACAATATGCAGGGGACTCTTTGGTACAGCAGAGGACAACCTGGAGAATACTTGGTGGGCTTAAGCCAAGACTGGCGCTGCTTTTTGTTTTGTTCTGTTTTGTCTTTATATCTTTGATATCTTTACCTGTGTTGAGTGGGGGTTGTCGGTTGTTTTTACATGTGAATGTATTTGATTTTTTCTTTGTTGTTGTTGTGGTGGTGCTTGGTGATTTGCTTTGTTCTGAAATTGCCCTATCAGGGCCCAGCTTAAGAAGCACAAGATTCAACACACCCAGAGGTCAACTCCAGACCAAACCAGAGTACTACTGGGTTTGACACACCCAGAGGGAATTCTCTACAGGCACAAGAGCCCATAGAGGCCAAACTACATTTAAGCGTTCAACCCTCACGCAGCAGAACACCCTGTGGTGGGCAGAGCCAAGTCTCACAACTAGTCAGCCTAGGAGTTAACCCCACCTACTCACAAGCGAAAAGCAATTAAAGATCTTCTTTAACAGGACAATATACACAACACAAGAGTCACCTTTGGAGCACACGCAGAGGAGAAAAACTAAATAGTGCAAGTCAAATATAAAGGACACATACTACATAAGATAACCCAACAAGAACTAAGAACTCTAGGGGGTCTACCTAATACATTGGAGCAAACACAGAGAGTCAGCCAGAACGGGGAAACAAAGAAACACGTCCCAAATAAAAGAACAGAAGAAACCTCCAGAAATGGAACCAAATGAAACAGAGGTAACCAACCTATCAGAGACAGAGTTCAGAACACTGATGATAAGAATGTTTCAGGAGCTTAGAGACGACATAAAGAAGGATGTAGAAATCATAACAAACAACCAGTTAGAACTAAAGAACACAATTACCGAAATAAAGAACACACTTGAAGGAATTAACAGCAGGTTAGACGAAGCAGAGGATCCAATCAGAGACTTAGAAGACAAGTTAGCAGAGATCACCCAAAAAGAACAACAGAAGAAAAAAGAATAAAAAACAATGAAGATGGTTTAGGAGACCTACAGGATAACATCAAGTGCAACAACCTGCGCCTCATAGGAATACCAGAAGGTGAAGAGAGGAAGCAAGGGATTGAGAACATATTCAAAGTAATAATGTCCAAAAACTTCCCTAACCTGATGAAGGAAACCAACATACAAGCCCAGGAAGTGCAGAGAGTTCCAACCAGGATAAACCCAAACAGGTCCACACCACGACACATTATAGTTAAAATGGCAAAGGTTAAAGACAAAGAGAGAATCCTAAAAGCAGCAAGAGAAAGACAGAGGGTTACATACAAGGGAACTCCCATAAGACTTTCAAATGACTTTTCTACAGAAACATTGAAGGCCAGGAGGGAGTGGCAGGAGATACTCAAAGTGATGGAAAACAAAGGCCTACAACCTAGATTGCTTTATCCAGCAAGGCTATTATTTAAAGTTGATGGAGAGATAAAGAGCTTCCCAGAAAAGAATAAGCTAAAGGAATTTATTACCACCAAGCCAGTATTGCAAGAAATACTAAAAGAACTTCTGTAAATAGAAGAAAGATGAAAACAATCTAACTACAAATTTTAAAGTGGCAATAACTATGTAACTATTAATAATCACTTTAAATGTAAATGGATTAAATACTCCAATCAAGAGACATAGGGTGGCTGAGTGGATAAGAAATCAAGACCCATGTATATGCTGTATACAAGAGACTCACCTCAGATCAAAAGACACACACAGGCTGAAATTCAAGGGTTGGAGTAAGATATTTCATGCAAATGGAAATGAGAAAAAAGCTGGAGTTGCAATACTTTTTTCTGACAAAATAGACTTTAAAATGAAGAACATATTAAAAGACAAAGATGGGCACTATATAATAATAAAGGGATCAATCCAACAAGAGGACATAACCCTAGTAAACATCTATGCACCCAACATAGGAGCACCTAAATATATAAAACAGATATTGACTGACATAAAGACAGAGATCAACAGTAACACTATCATAGTAGGGGACTTCAACACACCTCTGACAACAAGGGACAGGTCTTCCAGACAGAAAATCAATATGGAAACAACAGCCTTAAATGACACATTGGACCACTTGGATTTAATCGATATTTTCAGAGCATTTCACCCCAAAGCTGCAGAATACACATTCTTCTCAAGCACACATGGAACATTTTCCAAGATAGACCATATGTTAGGCCACAAAACAAGTCTTGATAAATTTAAGAAAATTGAAATCATACCAATTGTTTTCTCTGACCACAGTGCTATGAAATTAGAAATGAACTACAAGAAAAAAACTGGAAGACACACAAATTCATGGAGGCTGAATAACATGTTACTAAATAATGAATGGGTCAAGCAGGAGATCAAGGAAGAAATCAAAAGATATCTCGAGACAAATGAAGATGAAAACACGACGACCTGAAATCTATGGGATGCTGCAAAAGCAGTTCTAAGAGGGAAATTCATAGCATTGCAGGCCTACCTAAAGAAACAAGAAACATCACTAATCAACAGTTTATCTTCACACTTAAGGGATCTGGAAAAAGAATAGCAAAATAAGCCCAAAGGGAGTACAAGGAAGGAGATAATAAAGATCAGAGCGGAAACATATGAAATAGAAACCAGAAAAACAATACAAAAGATCAAAGAAATAGAAACCAGAAAAACAATACAAAAGATCAAAGAAATAGAAACCAGAAAAACAATACAAAAGATCAATTATCTTCTTAGAGAAGATAAGCAAAATTGACAAAGCTTTAGCCAGACTCATTAAAAAAAAGAGAGAGGACCCAAATTAATAAAATCAGAAATGAAAGAGGAGAAGTGACAACAGACACCGCAGAAATACAAAAAATTTTAAGAAATTACTATGAGCAACTATACGCCAACAAATTTGACAATCTGGAAGAAATGGACAATTTTCTAGAGGCGTGCAACCTTCCAAGGCTAACTCAAGATGAAACAGAAAACCTGAATAGACTGATTACCACCAGGGAAATTGAATCAGTAAGCAACAATCTCCCAATAAACAAAAGCCCTGGACCAGATGGCTTTACAGGTGAATTTTACAAAACGTTCAAAAAAGAATTATCACCTATTCTCCTCAAGCTCTTCCAAAAAATCCAGACGGAGGGAAGACTCCCAAACACTTTTTATGAAGCCACTATCATCCTGATCCCAAAATCAGACAAAGACACCACAGAAAAAGAAAACTGCAGGCCGATATCGCTAATGACAATAGATGCAAAAATCCTCAACAAAATATTAGCGAACAGAATTCAGCAATACATTAAAAAGATCATACACCATGATTAAGTGGGATTCATCCCTGGTATGCAAGCATGGTTCAACATCCTCAAATCAATTAATGTGATACACCACATTAATAAAATGAAAAATAAAAATCACATGATCATATCAATAGATGCAAAAAAAGCATTTGATAAAATCCAGCAGCCATTTATGATAAAAACCCTTAAGAAAGTGGGAATAGAGGGATCATATCTCAACATAATAAAGGCCATATATGATAAACCCACAGCTAATGTCATACTCAATGGGGAAAAGCTAAAACCATTCCCCTTAAGATCAGGAACAAGGCAAGGTTGCCCACTTTCTCCACTTCTATTCAACATAGTGCTGGAAGTTCTAGCCACAGCAATCAGACAAGAAAAAGAAATAAAAGGCATCCAAATCGGTAAGGAGGAAGTAAAATTGTCATTATATGCAGATGATATGATACTATATATAGAGAACCCTAAAGACTCCACCAAGAAACTATTAGAGCTGATAGATGAATTTAGTAAAGTAGCAGGATACAAAATTAATATTCAGAAATCAGTTGCATTTGTATATACCAATAATAAAATATCAGAAGGAGAAATTAAAAAGCAATCCCATTTACAATTGCTCCAAAGACTATAAAATACCTGGGAATAAATTTAACCAAAGAAGTAAAAGATCTGTACTCAGAAAATTATAAGACACTGAAGAAAGAAATGAAAGAAGATACAAATAGATGGAAACACATACCATGTTCATGGATAGGAAGAATTAATATAGTTAAAATGTCCATACTGCCTAAGGCAATATACATATTCAACGCAATTCCTATCAAACTACCAACGACGTTTTTCACAGAAATAGAACATATAATCCTAAAATTTATATGGGACCATAAAAGACCCCGGATAGCCTCAGCAATCTTGAGAAATAAGAACAAAGTGGGAGGTATAACAATACCTGACATCAAATTATACTACAAGGCTACAGTAATCAAAACAGCATGGTACTGGCATAAAAACAGACACATAGATCAATGGAACAGAATAGAGTCCAGAAATAAATCCATGCCTATATGGCCATTTAATCTATGACAATGGAAGCAAGAATGTACGGTGGGGTAAAGACAGTCTATTCAATAAATGTTGCTGGGAAACCTGGACAGACACATGCAAAAAATGAAGCTGGACCACCTCCTTACACCATATACAAAAATAAATTCAAAATGGCTTAAAGACTTAAATGTAAGATCTGAAACCATAAAATTCCTAGAAGAAAATATAGGAAGAAACTTCACAGACATTACCCGGAGTAAGATTTTTATTGATATATCCCCTCGTGCGAGGAAGTAAGAGAAAAAATAAACATGTGGGATTACATCAAACTAAAAAGTTTTTTCACAGCAAAGGAAACCATCAATAAAACAAAAAGGGATCCTACTGAATGGGAAAAGATATTTGCCAATGATATATCTGATAAGGGGTTAATATCACAAATTTATAAAAAAACTCACTCAACTCAACTCCAAAAAAACAAACAACCCAATTAAAAAATGGGCAGAGGACATGAAGAGACATTTTTCTAAAAAGGACATACAGATGGCAAACAGACATATGAAGAAATGCTCAACCTCACTAACCATCAGAGAAATGCAAATAAAAACCACAATGAGATACCACCTCACCCCAGTCAAAATGGCTATCATCAATAAATCAACAAACAACAAGTGCTGGCGCAGATGTGGAGAAAAGGGAATGCTTGTGCACTGTTGGTGGGATTGCAGATTGGTGCAGCCACTATGGAAAACAGTATGGCGGTATCTCAAAAATCTGAAAATGGAACTACCTTATGATCCAGCAATTCTACTTTCTACTCCTAGGTATCTATCCAGAGAAATCCAAAACTCTAATTCAAAAAACTTTATGCACTCCTATGTTTATTGCAGCACTATACACAACAGCCAAGACATGGAAAACAACCGAAATGCCCATCGGTAGATGACTGGATTAAGAAACTGTGGTACATTTATACGATGGAGTATTACGCAGCCATAAAGAAGAAAGAAATCTTACCATTTGCAACAACATGGATGGACCTAGAGAACATTATATTACGTGAAATAAGTCAGACAGAGAAATACAAATACCGTATGATCTCACTTATGCAGAATCTAAAGAAAAGAATAAGTGAATGAACTAATCAGAAACAGTTTTGGAGACATAGAGGAAAAACTGAGGGTTGCTAGATGGGAGGGGGGAGGGGATAAGGGGGAAGGTGAGGGGATTAGAAAACAGTCAGTAACCACAAGATGGCCATGGGGTTTTGAAAATTAATTTGGGGAATGTAATCAATAATGTTGTTACGATTTTGTAGGGTATCCGATGGACACTTGTCCCATTTGGGAGACCACCTCAGGGATGATGTAGATGCCTGATCACTGCACTATATACCTGAAGCTGAACAATAATGAATGGCAACTATTATTTTATATATATGTGTATATATATATATATATGTATATATATGTATATATATGTATGTATATACTTACAAGAAGTGAGCACAGCATTAGGAATAGAGACAGTGGAAATGTAATGGCTGTGTGCGATGTCAGAGGGATAGTGGATGGGGTAAGGGGGGTTCACAGAGTGTGGGCTATAAATGATAAACATCTAAGTATTACTTTGTCTTGTGCACCTGAAACTAATGAAAAAAAAAAGATTAAAAAAAATATTTCAAGAGGAAAAAAAAAAAGAAAGAGAATCACACACAAACAGCCTTTCCATAAAAGCAAATGCCAAGGATCTAGAGAAAATCTAGTGCTTCCAGTGACACAGGCAGCAGGCCTGCTGGAGGGGTGGGGAGGGCTGAGGTGACAGCACTGGAGCGCAGGCTTTGAAGTCAGGCCATGCTGGGCTCCAGACTTGGTTGGGCCACTTGAGCTGCACCACCACACACAAGCCCATTCACCTCAGCTTCCTTCTCTAACATTGGGATCAAAATATCTACTTCAAAATGTCCTATGGATTCAATGAGATCATCTATGCACAGATCCAGTAAAGTGTGAGTACACATGTTTTCCCTTTTTCCCCCTTCTTTTTCTTAGGACGGCATTCATGAAAATAACATGGATCAGAACCTCCTCTGCAACCTGAAGAGAATTTCTGTAGGAATGACGAAGTTTGAAAGCTACTGTGGAATCTCCTATCCAGTGAATCAACTTATCTCCAGAGCATTCATCAATCACTAAGCACATTTTTTAAGTGTCCTTAGTGCCTGGCACTACATTGCAAGTTACTTTTTCCCACCCTGCTGACATAGCTTAGGAATATTTCAGTGTTAGCTTTGAAACCATGTAATTAATATTGAGAAAAAGTCTTAAAAGATCAAGGCGGCACTCCACAATGACCATTGCTTCCCTCCACACAGTTCAGCTGCCCTGAGCCAGGACACACTGAAAGACGCAACACCCAAATCCCCAAGAACTGTGCAGGGAAAGCTGGATCTGGCCTGGAAATAAGCTGCCAAGAAGTAGTTTACTTGTTCCTTTGCAGAAGGAAGAAACCGTAATTATAACTTCAAGAACAATTGGATGAGCTAGAGTAAAACAAAGAACCCCAAAGTCGTCCGTGAAAGAAATGAATGGGGATTAGTGGGAAGGGTGTATTCAGAGATACCCCAAAGCCGGAGAGGCGTGAGGTGTAGACGGACAGTGCTGCGAAGAGGCAGGATGCTAGGGCCAGCACCTTGACTAGAAATGCAAGGAGGAAGACTGGCAGACATTTTCTATTCCAGGTATATGACCAGGGGACCTTTCTTTTTTATTAATAGACTTTCTTTTTACAACAATTTTAGATTTATGGAAAAACTGAGTAGATAGAAAAGAGAGTTGCATATACTTCACCCCCTCCCCATACAGTGTCCTCTGTTATTAATGTCTTACATTAGTATGGTACGTTTGATATAATTAATGAACCAGTATTAACAAGTGGTTATTAATTAAAGTCCATAGTTTATTTAGATTTCCTTCGTTTTTAATTAATATCCTTTTCCCTTCTAGGTACCATGTTACATTTAGTTGTTACATTTCCTCAGGCTCCCCTTGACTATGATAATTTCTCAGACTTTATTTTTGGTTTTGCTAGTTTTGAGGAATAATGGTCAGGTATATGATAGGATGGCCCTCTATTGGGATTTGTCTGATGTTTTTCTCATGTATCACATACTATCAATGTTTTATGACCTGATGTTGGCCTTGATCACCTGGCTGAAGCAGTGTTTATTAGGTTTCCTCACTGTCAGATTATCCTTCCTCCACATTTCCACACTGTCCTCTCTGGAAGGAAGACACTTTGTGCACCCCACACTTAAATAATGGGAAGTTATGTGCCCCAGGACGATTTTTAAAAACAAAACTAATATTTAGTCCTACATTATCTATGTGCTACTATCCCCCAACTGGTATCTCTGAACAGTTAAGAGAAGTTCTGAGATTAATGCCAGATATGAGAATTGTTTGGGGGAAACCAAGGAGAAGGGGCTGGTGACTGCATGTGGGTCCACACAGGGCAGAGAGAGGAGAATGAACAGCCACCGTTGATCCAGACATGTGACCAAGAACTCAAGTGCAGCCAGAAATCAGAGCAAGAGTTGGCCCTGAGACTGTCAGCCTTTAGGATTTAGCAGTACGTGGAATGGAATTCAAGTCCACTTTATGCGCATTTCAAAAAAACAAGGTTACCCAGGTAACCACCAAGTTACACATTTGTCTGCATTTCAAGCCCTTATTTAACAGTTACTAAAAGACTAGTATTGCACTAGTGCAAGGAGCTGGGGAAGGGCAGAGAGATGAACCAAACACTGCCTCTTCTTTAAAAACCTTAAGGAAATCTAAATGTCACCAGCTTGATAATTCTTCCATTCTAGCACTGCTCAGTCGTTTCATTGGTTTATCACGTTCATAACAGCCCAGGGTCACCCAGGAGCTATGTCAAGAAGTGGCTCAAAGCAAGAACTTTAGTCCTTCCTGCTCCAATAATTTCTTCCCAAAACCCAATCCAAAAAAATTTTTAAGTGCATTCTTTGATCTAATCAATTGCCATATTGTCTATTTTTCATATGCATAAATAAAACCATTTGGGAAGACATGTCTGATTCTATGAAATTTGATATGCAAACTAAGAAAAACAGCGTTGCCCGCTTTACAAATTTACCTCCAAGACAAGTAAGCCCCTATCCTACTCTCCACTCCCAGCAACAAGGTTACGGCCCCCAATCTTCTTCTGTGTAGAAATTCTGAAGCCACCACATATGACATGGTAGGTAATATATTATTATGGCTTTTGACAGCTAAGAAAATGCAAGCACAATAATGAGTGATGGTCCAAGCTTTTGGATTTGTAAGTCAAATACGGAACTAGGATTGGAACAACTCTGAGCCATCCTGCTGAACCACACCTCTCCACTTTTAGATATTTAATAGCCTAATACATACATGGACAGCTTTAGACACACAAGTTAGTGCAAGCAGAAATGCAGCGAGACTTTCTGCAAATTCTTTGTGTTCAAAACAGCAATCGGAAATAAAACAACTAAGGACCTGTTGCCAAGGAGTAACTGCCGAAATCACACATGCATTTAGGGTAGAAAGGTTCCTGAGCACACCCGTTTATCTGCACCACAAAGGGCAGGAATTGGAAAAATAGCACCTCAGACCATAAGTCAGTGCTAATATTTTGAAATCAAAATATGCTTCTATATAGGCTATACATATAGATTTCACACATACTGAATTAATACAGTTGACACATACACGTATACACAGCACCACAGAGCATTTGAACAAGAGTAAATCTTAGGTGATCTGAAAAGAGGGGCTGTCAAATGCTTCTTAAGCTTTAGGACCCTATGCTCAAATGAAATATTATAAAAATAAACATATTATTTTCGTTGAGTGGATTGGCGCAGTAATCCCCTTAACTCTGAAAAGGATCAAATAAACAGTGTTTGAAAATCACTTCTTTAATCCAATTTCCTTATTATAGAGAACTGT
The DNA here is from genome assembly GCF_036562045.2 of Rhinolophus sinicus. Lineage (NCBI taxonomy): Eukaryota > Metazoa > Chordata > Mammalia > Chiroptera > Rhinolophidae > Rhinolophus > Rhinolophus sinicus. The sequence continues at coordinate 29,310,590 of NC_133761.1, read as the reverse complement.
TTGAAAATATGTCAAGATATAAAAATAAAATTGTGTGAACTACATTGTGTGTGCGTGTGTGTACGAGTATTACTCACAGACCTGAGCTTACTTCTTCGTGTTCCAAAAGTCTGTAATATCTGCTAACGCTTCTCAAGCATGAATCTGCAGAGAAATCACCTAGAGAGCTGTTGCAACACAGATTTCTGAGCCCCATCCCCAGAGATGCTGATTCAGAAGGTCAGGGTGCAGTCCTGGATTTGCATCTCTAACCAGCTCCCAGAGCTGCTGCTGCTGCTGGTCTGGGGACCTCCTCTGGAGTATCTACTGAAGGACAGCCTACAGATCTAACCTTGCACTGTGGGAAAAGGAGGGCACCAAAAATCTCCCTGACCAGGCTCTTGTGCCCAACACATCACGGTGCTCACAAACACCTGCTGAACAAATGAGCAGTTAGTGAGACCTCTGGGATGTGAGGTCAGCTGCTGCCACTGGGCAGGTCCGTGATATTTGGATAGACACTTCTCTGCAGGCTGACCCTCTGAGGTCCCCACATAAATATCCTCATTCCTTCATGGTACTTTCACACTTCCTGGGCTTTCTGTGTCCTCTGACGGGTTTCAGTGAAGAGGATGCCAGCTGTGTCTTCCATCTTCTTTTACCTTATGCCTTCTCTTTGTACCTCACATCAACCTGCCCTGCCTCACTCTGAGCCAAGCACAGCTGACTCTTACAGACTAAATCAATCAGCTCCCTATTCCCTGACTTCTGATTGGGTTGTACCAACAGAAGTCACTGGGAGGAGGTTAGGAGGTGGGAGAAGAATGAGGGAGCTGTCTGCGTTCCCCCAGCTTCCTCCTGGCCACGATGCTGTGGGTTGACTGTGCTCCACTGAAAGGGCACAGCTCCTGTCACATGGCCCTCTCCTTACAGCCATGCTCTCTGGGTTCTAATGACTCTCCATCCCTTGACCGTTCAGGACTGGAGGGAATAGTCTCCTAGCTGTAGCTCGCCCTGGGGCACTACACTCTCTCTTAACAGTTTCTGTAAATCCTAACCTCCCTTTTGTAAGTCATCTTTTTGTTAAATTCTCCTCGAATTGCTTGCCAGTTCAAGGTGGCTTCCACTTTCTGCTGGGGCCCTGGCTGGTACATAAGCATGTCTCTTAGAATGCTCTCATGAGAGACCAGGGCTTGGGGACACAACCCCACCAAGAACTTACTCTCCCTCCACTAGCTCCAATTTAGTAGAACTAGCCACCTCTTCTCTATCTCACACAAGCCTGAGAAGATAAACAATTTATGTGAAATCAATTCACACTTTCAGAAACTCGAATGTTCATATCCAATTTAAGTGTAGCATTTGATGTTTGCCATGGCTTGAAAATTCAAAGCTATACACAAAATAAATGTCACACATGGATTTTTTTTTTAATACTTTATTTGCAGTTTATTTGATTGTTTGCAAGTATTTTGGAGGCTGAGTCTTTCATGAGCAGGATGTCTGTCATTCTATTATTTGACAATATAAACTGAACTCCTACAATGTGTCAAGCTCTGGGCCAGGCCCAGTGCATACAAAGGAGAGAAATATTTAAAAACAAATTACAAATTTTACTTGTAAATTACTACTGTGATAAGTGCTATGAGGGAGAAACACCAATGGTAAAAGCACACAAAGCAAATTGGCAGGGTGGGGAGGGGCAGTGAGGGGAGGGAGTGCTGGGAACTTGGAGGACAGCCTGACCATGCAGACAAACAGCAGCTTTACATGGACGTCCTGATCGCACTGTGGTTGTTTGTGAATCTTTTCCTAATGGAAGCTTACATTTAAAGAACAAACAGGCACAGAATGTAAGTTCTTTTGAAAAAGTTGAGTGTGGGAATTAGAAGATGGAGAGAAGGAGAAACAACTATTTGTCCAGCAGGAAACATTATTCAGAAATGGTTAAGGTGGAAAAAAAAGAAAAATATTGTGATTGTTATACGTGTTTTCACACCAGCTGAACAAGTCTCCATTTTCTATTTTTGTCCTAAACTATTTTTAGTCAATATTCACACTCTACTGTGTTTAGATATCTCTGCTGAAAAATAAAAAAATATTCTAGGAGAATTAGGAGACTTTTTCCTTTCTTCTAGGGCACTTTTGTTGGAATTATTAAGTTTCCCAAAGAATCATTCTAAGTGCTCAAATTGCTTAAAAGGCACTAAAAAAATGAACAAATTTTCAAATAAGCTGAGTTTTCAAGCTACAACCTTGGTGTTAATGAGGAAATTTCACTGTGGCCCTTTAGACCCTTAACTGCTCTGTTAATGATTTAAGACAGACACCCCATGAAAGGCCACTCACGTGAACACTTTCTGGGAACCCCACAGCCCTGTCAGGTGCTTTCACTCTGACCTAAGTGTTTCTGGGGTCTTCTCTGGGGTACCTGCCCTCCCATTTCGGCAATGAACACCCTCTTTATGTCGCACGCAGTGCCCTCAGAGGGTGACACACAGGATTTCCATCCTAGTTCAGTATAGGGCCATAGCACATATTACTTACTTTCATGTAACTTATGGAAGGTTCTGGTACTTCAGATGGTCTTCAATTATTTAAAGGCAAGGTTATAAAGGCTATAGGCAAGCCATGGGAAACAGAGCAGGAAATGAAAAGGCCCAGGGGCTTTGTCTTCCCTCTTCTGCCTCTCCCTGCTCTGTCCCTGCTCCCCAGCAAGCCATCTACATGGTGACAAGTAGTCCAGATAAGTGCACATGTACGCATGCCAGACTACCTGGGCTGATTTTTTGAGTTCAGAAAATATGACTGCTGTACTCATATGTATCCCAACATGTTTACCTCTTTTTTTCCCTTTGTTAATTTAAACAGATCCTTTTATCCTTTGGTCAGGCAAGTGGAGATTAAAAGCATGTATATCATAGGCAAGGTCAAAGTATTTCTAAACGCTGCCTCCAGGCTCCCGGCTATTATCACCATCCTCATTCTCACAACCAACATTTATTAAGAGTCAGGTCCTGTCCTAAATGCTTTACATGAATTGTGTTTCATTTCATTTCCACATGAATTCTATAAGATGAATACTAGTTTCTCCCCATTTTTACCAATGAGGAAGCTGCAGCCTTAAGAGATTAAGCTACCTGGGCAAGGTCACCCAGGTAATAAATGGGGGACCTGGGATGTTAGCTCAGGCCTGTCTGATTCCACAACCCAGTCTCTATGCCAAAACCGTACTTGTGAAAACAGAACGTAGCCCTTCAACTGAAGCATATACTGGGGGGGCGGGGGAGGATGGGGACGGAAATTGTTTTAAGAAAAGAAGGGAGGGAGGAAGGAAGGAAAGAAAGAAGGAAGGAAGGAAGGAAGGAAGGAAGGAAGGAAGGAAGGGAGGAAGGATGGCTCTCAGAAGAAAACACTATGTTTGGTAAAGAAGCAGATAAAAATGTATAACTGAAGCTCAATTCCTGGATCTGAATGCTGTGTGGTCCCTTAAGAAATAAGGAGACAATATTTCAGTTGTTCAGGGAGATAAGGAGTAATGAACAAAATACTTGTCATACGGTAAACAGGGTACTGAGATCAATCTGTTCAGGCCACAAATAAATGGGCAAAAAAACAGTGAGAGAGCAAAACCCCAAGGAAGAACAGTGCAGTGGGCAGTTTTTCATTCTAAAAGATTCCAGGAGTGGAGTTCAGCAGATGACTAATGGTGGTGGGATATTAGGAGGACCATAAGGGACAGTGAGCTACCAGGAGGGTGTCTTCCAGATAACACTAATTCTGGAAAATTTTCTCTTTGCTAAAACCTAACAAGGCTCATAAGCCTACCCCCAACTCCAAAGTATGGAGAAGAATGCATTCCTCTCCATATGAGTCATTCCTCAAATATTCACTGCAAGTCTACCTTGGCTGGATGCTAGGGAGCCAGTGATTAACAAAGACAATGTTTCTACTTTCATGCAGCTTACAACAAATCAGCAAGTAAACATGAGAGATATCCGCAAGTGGTAAGTGCTATGCAGAGAAGGAAAACAGTGCTGGAAACTCTCATGGAGCTTACAGCAAATCAACCACTAAATAAGACCAATATTAGAATGGGATGACGGCTCTGCAGCGAAACCATGCTACCTACTTTAAAATGACACAGAATGAAACCAGTCATTCTAAGTTTTCTCAGCAAAGCTGTAAGTGACAATCTACTCTCCTCCCTAAATTGATAGACCTTCCCTTTCAGAATGCTGCAATAAGTGTGGTGAGTTGGACTATAACAGCTCAAATCATTATGAGCGAGCAAGATCAGCAGATAGAAGGAAGCAATGAAACTCAATCTATTAATATATAGTGCTAAGGATGGATTCTGCAGGCCTCGGCAATCTATCTTTCTGGGAACTAACCTATTTTCCCAGCCAGTCTAAAAGTCACAGAAGACCCTGTTAGCTTCAAGAAGTGGAAAATCAGCAACTCGGCCAGCATAACCTTTTCGCTACATCAGGGCCTGCGGGCCCTCGTGAGCTCACACTCAGGAGGGGGCATTGGTGACACCCTTGGTTAAAGACTTGATGGCTGTGAGAAGCAAGACACAGCACGGGGCTGAGACCAGAGCAGGAGGGAAGCCTTTGCAACTCTGAAAGCCACCATACAGTGGCCAAGACAACAAAAGTGCAGTGCTTACAGCGCTCAGGCAACAGCCTTGCTTCCTCAGCAAAGGAAACATAGCACAACGACACAACCCCACTCTCCTCCCTCCCCTTTCCTACAAGAACCTTGGCCTGGATTAGCCAAATCCACTCCCAGGAAAGTAGAGGTGGAAACACATTAGATACCAAGTCACAGTTATGCTGTGTCTTCTGGTTAAGGTGGCATTTTATAGAAGGGGGACATGCTGCAAATATATTTGGTTCCCAGTAGGGAACTATGATGTCACAGCTGCTGGGTAAACCAGGAGCCTGCATTGATTCTGTAGGCACTGGCAAGCTGCTGAAGGTTTTCAATAATAAAGTAATCAAATCCATGCTTTACAGGACAGAGATGGATTGATGAAGGAAGGGTCTCGAGAGACGTAGTGAAAACAAACCAGGATGGCAAAGTATTTGGAAATCATGAAAAATGAGGAACAGCTGAAAGAAGTGGGGGGAAAAAGACTTAGGTGAACAAAATAGTTCCTTCAAATACTTCATGGGCTCACATAGGGAAGAAGGATTCAAATTTCGCTACAAGGAAAGAACTCTAATCGAAGTTAAAGGGGTGCCATGGGGAAAGAATATAGATTTCACCTGAACACCAAACAAACAAAGAAAAACTTTCTAATGACTAATGCTGAGCAAAAATAGAGCAGGTTCTGAAGGCTGTGACTCATCCGTGATATTCAAACACAGTCCAGATTACGTGACCATGAAGAGCCCTGTCCATTTTAAGCTCTATTATTTCATGATTTCCTCCTGTAATGCCCAAGGCCCTTCTCAATCTATCCAAGTCCTACCCACTCTGAAAAACCCAATTCAAGTTCTAGCTCCAAGTTGCTGCAGGCCTTTCCATAATCATCTCTCCCTTTTCTGAATAAAGCACTTATTACCTGTACATTTATCTGGTAAATAAGAGTGCAAAGCTCCATGGCATTGTATCGACTAAACAGTTATTTATTTCCTGTATATCAATTACTTTTCATGGGTTTTTATCTTTGCAAAAAGACAATAGTTTCTTGAAGGCAATAACCTCATCTTCTATTTCTAGAATTAGCCCTGTGCATTGCACATAGCAAATGCCTAACTTTTTGGTTTATTACCAAGACTCCTAAGTGCCTATTTTGTAAAACTGTAGATTACAGTATATATTTCTTGTGTATATACACACGAGAAACCTCGTGGGCTCTTTCAGATGTCTGATCCTGATTATTTCATTTCCTAATTGTACTCAGTTATATTTTAGTTTTATTGTGCTAAATATTTCTTACAATTAAAATAGTATTCTTCCACAGCATGTTTTTAGAGAAGGGGAAATAAAAGATTAAAACTTTTTACTGAAAACATTTTGAACCTTTTTTTCCATCAAAAATGAAAAGAATGGTGCAGCAGCAGAAAATGTCATCCAGAAAATCAACCACTTATGAAAAGATTAATTTTTTTCATGGTTGAATTAAGTAAGTGCAATTAACACTACTGATTTATTCTCCCACACAGAGGCTGCCTTTGTGAATATTTGAATTCAAGGCCAAAGACACATTAAGGTAACTTTCAAACTGAATGACCATAAGGAACTTTTCAGCCTCTTTGGGTCTTTACATGGATACAATGGCTGAACAGGATTCCCGATTCCCTTAGGGGCCATAACCTACTTATGTAAACATTTCTCTTTCTAAACACTGCCTTTGATGTATACGTACCCCCAGGATTGGCAAGCAGTTCTCATCCTTATTTTTTGGAGAAGACGCCAACTTCATTCCAAAGCCTAAGAAACTGGAATTGCCCTAAGGAAGTGCTTTTACACAGACACCACGAGCTTGCCATATAGCAAGTTCTCTGGGGACTTTAGAATTGAGGAAGATTGAATAGAAACACCACAGACCCACTTTATATGTTGAAAACTACTGTGCTTGTAGTTAGGCTTCTTATAAAAGGTTATAGCCTTCAAAATCCCTACGATTTCTTTACATAGAAAGTTCCACATACTGTTTCCATGAAACATATTGCTCATGACATCACATAAATTAGCATATATTGGAATGCTCTTCCCTTCTCTCTTGGGCTGTTTCTGCACGAAAAGGCAGCCTATATAACCCCACTGAGTATGCAGAACATAGGCGATTCCATTTGTAAAGGAGAAATAAACCATGGTATGAATAGTTCTAACCCCGTAAATGGCCAGATTCTACCAGATGAACATACTTCTGAGATATAGGTTACTTCTCAGACTTGTTCTCCCTTTTGAGCACATTTATCACAGAAGTTCACCTACTTCTGAGGTCCTGTCCCTCTGCCCCCAGGCACTGAGGAGTGTAGCAATCTGATTGATGGGCAAGTTTCCTCCTCATCCTCATCCCTGGCTCTCTTTGGAACTCTGACCAGGGTTTATTTCCTGGTACAGGATCTCCTTTTCTTTAGGAAAGGTTAATTCCAACTACCTCTGTTATCTAACCTCGGAACTCCACCCCCACACTATGGCTTGACAAAAGTAAAAAATATGAAGACTCAAATTCCCTTTGTCTCTGAGCTAATGAAATTTGGTAGCGGGAGAATCTTACACAATCTGAATCTTCACCCTTATCCTATTAGATGGAAATTTTTGTTAAATTCATCACGTAGTGAGGCCCACCCAATGAGCTCATCTTTGTGAAAAAAAAAATAAGCCAAAAGCAAAACTGTAGGGTTGTGTTTATCTGTTGTGACAGTTGTTTCCCATTGGCCCCTTCAAATCTACTATCTTTCTGCACCCTACTCTGTACCCCAGAGTTTAGAGTGCTAAATTTTATGGAATATAGCAATGGGTTTTCTGTCCTCTCTCTGAGTTTTGCTTAGGGTCTGCCAATGGAAAGCCTCGGCAGGTGATCAGAAGGAAGGAGAAGAGAAGCTGGTTTACTCTTTCAGACTTCGACCTGGTGGGTGGATGTCTTCCTCTGCCAAAAACACAGACCCATCCAACGGCCTCTCCTACATCCAAATCTTGGTCCTCCCTTTGCCCCTTTGGGTCCTGGGGTGGTAATCATCTCCTCAGTGCTTTCATTGTCCTTTGTGGTTTCCCTTAACCATGCCTACACTTTTATAGATAGGTCTTTCCTTAAACTCTCCTGAGTGTACCTTCTGTTTCCTACATGGACTCTGCAACACTATTTTAATCTAGAACTCTTCTGAAATGCCTCCACCTGAGGTTTCTACAAACCATGAGCACCTAAGGAACCAGGTGAGAGGAAAGAACCCAACTGGTTATACAGTGTTTATAAAAATCACTCATTCCTTATTCTTTGGACAGTTCTCCTCTATTTCTAACTCTTTAACCTTTCTAAAGGTTTTAATACAAAAAAACTCTCTGCTTAATTAAAACATCATATACCAGAATCCCAGGTTTTGTGTCCAATAGAACAAGCTCCTGCTGCCAAGACCATTGGTATAGACATCGCTTTCTTCTAGCAATGTGTGACACGGAGCATCATCATGATGGAGGATAATTTATGGCACACTTTAAAACACACCTTCTCTCAACTGTAGCTCACATCCAACTGACTGAACCAAACAAGTTAAAACTTGTCACACACTGTTACAAGATTTGACGTGCCGCTTCCCATATTGAAGATCCCTGCCTTTCCGTTGGATGGCACTTGGCAGCAGCATTCACTGTATTTTGTGATCACAATGGAAAGGCTCCATGTCACACATGACTTCCGGTATGGCAATTTCTGTGAATAAAAACATTACAGTATATCTTCATCTACCTTATTCACCAGATCTGGCACCATGCGACGTCTGGCACCATGCGACGTCTGGCTCTTCCCCAAAGTCAAAATGACCATGAAAGGTAAACGTTTTGAATCGATTCAGGATATCAAGGCAGCCATAACACACTCGTGAAAGACTTCCAGAACTGCTTCAGAAAGTGGCCAGAAGCATGAAATAAATGTGTTCAGATAGAAGGGGAGTATTTTGAGGGGGATTAATGGTAATGTGTCTTTTACTGTAATAAATATATTTCACTTAAACATTCACTGTATTTTTAATCATACCTTGTATATGCAATTATGACATCAGACAGTATTATTTATAGAAGAAATGGCCTAAGCCTTTAAAGATAAGAGTAAAAACCTGCTCTATAAGACAGCTGACTAATAAATGTTGAAGCTCTTAAGTGAAAGGAAGTTTGAATTTACTGCAGAAATTATTCAGCTATTTCTAAATGACTCAGAATAAACTCTCAGAAACCTGGGAAATCAGCAAGCACTGAAGCATGTTCCTTCCATCTGTGAAAAAGATTTAAAGGACTCTCCAAAGAACAACTTCTCTCCCCTGTATTTGAAATTAAAGACAAGCCAGAAGCTAGCAAGTATATCTTTAGCCATGCAGAACCCATCTGAAGAAAACAGAGTATGGTAACATTCTCCTGATTAAGTTTCCTTTAGAGCAATGTTAAGGGAGGGCTGAAGAACCAGCACCAAACAGCGTTAGGGGCTGTTTTCCCAGAAAACGATCCTGCACACCCTGCCACGGAAAAGGTATTTTCTGATTGACTCTGTGACTCTCTAAGACAAGTCTACCTAGGGAGTTTCCGCCATCATCTCAGACCATGTCTTTATGGCTCAGCTTCTCATCTCTGCTGGTAGCCCAACTGTCCCATATGATTTGGAGGTCAGAATGCCTCAAATAGATACCAGCCCTCTGAGTAAGCTGTGACACTGGAACCAAGAGTCAGGGACATGGATTTCATGAAAATCTATAGCTGAAGGGCCTACCTACTGATTATCTACTTTATTAGCGGATAAAATATCCTTAAAGAAGGTCGGTCCTATGCTCCCCTCAATCCAACATTCTGCCCCTTACTGAGAGTTGTAATTTAAACACTAGCTTCAAAGATGAAGGACATCCTCAAAGCATATTTCCATTTCTGACCCATTTGGATTATATCATCCACTATCCTGCCCTTAAAAAATAACCAAGAATAATTGGACAACAACAAAGAAGAGTCTAGTCGGGCAGTGGTAATGTTAAATTTTGCTTCTCTGTCTGCTTTAGGTGAGGCAAGTGCTCTCCTTTACGTCACTGTCTCCTACACTCCGCTTCACTCATCTACATGACCAATCTGGCCCTGTCCTAGATGGTGTCCTCGGTTCATTCCTATGAACATTTAAAGATATAGTTAAAGAGAGGGAAAGATGAACTGGGAGGGGAGGAGACAATCCTATGAATATTATGGTGGTTTTAAAACATGTTGGCAAATTCTGTGACATTTCTCCCATCAGGCGTTAAATTCCCCTCCTCTTAAACATGGGATGGCTTAAGTTACTCACATCTACCAAATAAAAAAGGTGGAAGCTATGCTGGTAACTTGCACATTCAGGTCAAATATAGCTTCTGCCTGGCTCGCTCACTCATCCTTTCTCCCTCTCTTTTTCTCATTTAGGATGTTCACTTTTGGAACTCATGGAAACCAAGGAGCCGATGAGAAGACTATGTGAGGAGAAACCAAGGTCCTCCACCCCAGCCTTCTAGCACACCCCCAACCCCGAGCTCCCAGCTAACAACAGGAACCAACGTGCTAGCCATGTAGGTGCACCATCTTAGAGGTGGATCTCCCGCCTCCAGCTGACCTGCCCAAGCTGAGGTCATGTGAAGCAGAGATGAGCCTCCCATGCAGCCCAGCTCAGATTGGAGATTCACTGGGCAAATAAATGATTATTGTATTAAGCCCCTAGGTTTTGGGGTGATTTGTTGTGCAACGATAGATAACTTGTACCAGTAATTCCAATATGGAAGTTGTTAAATATGTCCTCATCCAGGAAGAGGACAGAAATGAGGGATGAGGCAGATTCTATAGCTTTCATATTTTTAAAAAACCATTAGAACCTAAATATAACAAAAAAAGCACCTGTGACCTTTTACAGTTTGACATTTCACTCACTTTTAAGGGCTAGAAAAATTGGAAGAGGAAAAAGGGATGAATGTTGACGCTGGGCCTGGAGAACCAGACATGCGTGAGCATGCCAATCCCTATTCCTTCCCTTTAAGATCCCTCACATATTTCGGTTTTCTTCCCAAATTGCTTATTTTTGCTGGCAAGATTATTTTGAGTCAACCCTTCCTCCTAGAAGGACATCAGACCAAATCCAAAAACACTCATTCAATAACATCCAACGACTGAGAGTTGAAGTTCTGAAGCTGTAGGGGCTGTGTTCCCAGAAAACTATCCTGCACACCCTGCCACACAAAGCTCCTGAAATCCCCCCATCAGCATGTCACTCTCTCACTCAAGGATGAACGGCCACTCCCTTTTACTCAACTGTATTAAATCTACTTTTCTTGGTCCACCTTTCACAGTACCATGCCTTCATCTTATATAGTGATCTTTATTTCCCAACCTGCCTAGGCAATTCCCACCTCTAAGCTTTGATTCATGCCAAACCCTAGTCCTTTATCTATGTCTCTTTTTTTTATTTTATCAGTCAACCATCTTTCAAAGCCATATTCAAGTCTGATCTTAATTTGTTTTAAAATTCCCTGACCACTGCAGCTGACAGCAACCCCTCTGTCCATTTGAACTCTTACAGCACTTACAATGCACAGGGCTCCCTGATACTGATGTACCCTGGCCCACTCTCCCCCACTTGTTACAGGTCCTTCAAGTCCAGGCCCTTATCTCCCTCATCTTGACATTCGTCTCCAGCACTCCAAAATACCCAGAGCCAAACATACTCAGTCTCTTGAATATCTTATGTATTAAATAAATTACTGCTTATTGGATTAGTTAAACTAACTAAATAATACGGCAAACAGTTTATAAAGTTTATTCTAGTAATATTTTTATTTTAAGCTGTGCCTAATCCTAAGGAATGAATCTTTAATTGGGCAGCCAGCTGGCATCAGTATGCAAGTATTCGGGAAGGTGGGGGACACTCCAAATAGGGGAGTAGCTTGTTAGGCATGCCCAGGGACCCCTCACATCCTACCATCATAGAATGGACAGGATCTTAAAGATTATCTAACACCAAAATGTATCTAGTGTTTATGATGTATAAAGAAAGGTGTAGAAATTTGTATAAACCTTCATTTTGTAGATGAAGAAAGTAAGACTCAGAGAGGATAAGTAATGAGCCCAAAATAGCTGGTTATCAGCAGAAATGACCTTGACCTTGGGTGTCCTGACTCCTGGTCCAGCATTTTTTCCAGGATGAAAAATTGGAGGACTGTTGCCATTTCTCAATAAGCACTCCTCTTTGAAGAGCAGGCTATAGGCAGTGTTTTAAACTGAACATTTGATGTTTTTAAAGTAAATTTATACTGTGAAGAGTGACCTAAATTGCTAGACATTTTCTTCTCAGGCAAAACAAACAAACAACAATCCTTTTTTATCTCTGACTGAGAAAGATGTGTTCATGTATCCAATTTTTCCAAAGGAGAAGGGGATTCTTATCTGAACACTGTATCACATACACTGTCTGTGGGCTGAAGGCAATAAACCAGACCAAGTAATTGGCGTATCCAAAAGAAAAATATCAAAGATAAAAGCCGATGCATTAAAAACAAACACAAAATGTAGGCAGGATGTATGCATTTACTTGAGAAACTGATTTAAAAAACAAAGTCAATTTAAATTACTAACCCTTTTCTTTAAGAGGATCAGCAATCGCTCACTGTCCGTTACTAGCAAATCCCTTTTTACTAGATTTATTTTCCAGATTCTAAGATGGATTATATCTTTCCACTGACCTTGTCAAAATAAGCTTTTGCCATGACAAGAAGTAATAAAAACAACTCCATGGCAGGTAGACTGACACAGTAGCACAAAGTCCCCAACTGATTTTTAATTAGAAATGTAACTCATAAGAAATGAATACTCTACTTTGTTTTCAAGTTCTTGCTCTATATTTTGATAAAACTAGGAAAGGTCATATATCTGTATATCTATCTAGCTGAGCTATAGACATAGAAATATATAGATATCATATACATGTTAAAATAGAAATTTAAGGAGTGTGGTGCAGTAGTTAAGAACCACACTCTAAAGCAGGACCACCTAGTTCAAATCCTAGCTCTGACACTTCTGTGTGACATTAAGAAAGTTACTTAAAACATTTTCTAGTTCAGTGTCTTCATCTCAAACATGGGACTGATAATATTAGTTAATTTATAAGGTGTTATGAGGATTCAGTGACAATACATGTAAGATACTTAGAACAGTGCCTGGCCTGTAGTAAACTCTTATAAATGTTAGCTGTTTTATTGTCTGTGACTGGGACAAACTTACACATATGAATATGTGACTGCATGGCTTCCCTATTCCCTACTGCTTCTAAGGAGGGGATATTCTTGCTTGTCAGGTTAGCTCCAGGGTTTTCTCTTGTGTGAAATTGGAGTCTTCTGGGTATGAGAATATCCACCAGGGAACATCCAGACTATATTTCTCAGGGGAGGTTCTACGCAGCAAAAAGAGTTGTGTGTAAGGTGTGTGGGCTTTGGGGAAGATGGCTGACTGTATGAGCCGGTTAGGACGTGTCAGCAGCAAGAGAACAGAGAAGCCATTTAGAAATGAGACAGCAATGTGAAGCGAGAAGGAGAGAATTCCAGCAACTGCAGTGTGTGACAGAATTGAAAAGCAGAGGAAAGCTAGTTTTAAAAACTTCCATTTACTGTTCTTGGAGAAATACAATAAAAGTTGGAATTAATTTTTTTTTTTTGTAATTGCTTTTGATTGTTGGACATTGTTCCCTTGAATGTAATGCTGTACTGAGACTGAACCTCATTGGAACCTAGACTTTCTTTTTCTTTTTCTTTCTTTTTTTTTTTTTAGTTTCAGGTGTACAAGACAATGTAATACTTAGACATTTACACCCCTCACAAGGTGATTACCCCCTCCCCCAATCTACTACCCCTCTTACATCGTGTATAGCTGTTACAATTCCATTCCATTGACTCTATTCCCTATGCTGTACTCCATATCATCTATCTATCTATATATCTATATCTATATCTATATCTATATCTATATCTATATATATAAAATTATAGTTGACACTCATTGTTATTCAGCTTTAGCCTCAGGTGTACAGCACACACTGGTCAGGCATCTACACTATCCCTGAAGTGGTCTCCCTAATAAGGCAAGTATCCATCAGATACCCAAAATCTTTACATTATTCATTATATTCCCCAAACTGTCTTTTGTATCCCCATGGCAATCTTGTGGTTACCAATTTGTGCTTTCTAATCCCCTCCCCTTCTCCCTCATCCCCACTCCCCTCCCATCTAGCAACCCTCAGTTTCTCTCTATATCTCTGAGACTGTTTCTGATTAGTTTGTTCATTTATTCTATTCTCTAGATTCCACATATAAGTGACATCATATGGTATTTGTCTTTCTCCATCTGACTTATCTCGCTTAGCATAATGGAACCTAGCTTTTACATGGGTTTCATAGCAAGTTATATATAGAGAGAGAGCAGTTTGGAGTACGTGGTTTCACATTTTAACAAGAACAAATGATCACAAAGTGGTAAATGTCATTGAGCAGAGCACACAGCTTTCAAAAGGAGCTGAAATATGTATATTCAATAGATGTGTGCACCGTAGTCCTTTCAAAATATTTTGGCAATAGGTATCCAGAGCCATAAAAAATATTTATTCCCCTTAATGCCATATTAAATTAGATACTCAAAAGATGCTCATGGCAACATTATTTTATAATAGTTAAAAAAAGGAAACAACCACCAAACAACCAAAATAGAGCATGTTGATCGAACAGAATGATACGACTTTGTTTGAAATGATAATGTTGAAACGTGGGGAAAATTTTAGGATATAAAATTATAAAAATTCAGAATACTGATCCTAACTCTGGAGCTGTCCGCATCCAGCTTAAAGGACGCAGAAAATACCGCTGCCCTTACGATAATGGGCTATAGCCCTCCTTGTTGATGCTTTTCTGGTTAACCCACTTGATTTTCCAGACTTTCAAAGCTCCATGGTCTTCCTCACATAAATGACTTTATGAGATTGACCCTCATCCAACTAGACTAGTATATGCAATTGCCCACCCAGTTTAAAGAGATCTGGGCCTGGCCCCTCTCATTCTCCTTAATTCTAGTCACAGGAGTAACAAGAAGAAGCTTTTCTACTTATTCTTCTGGTTTTGAAGCTGAATAAATCTCACATTCTCTGACAATTGAATTCAGAGGGTTAATATAGCCTTTGACAACACATTTCTTTAAGCTCCCGTCCCAGCATGCCTGGAACAGTGGGTAAAGTACCAAGAACAATGCTTTTGTTGAGAGCCTGCGTGATCATCTATAGAATTAGACCCAGTATATTTTATTTAAGGAACTTGCAGAAAAGGAGAGAAACATAACACTTTAACACCATTCATTCCACAAGTGAGCACCAACTATGTGTCAAACACCATTCTGGGTACAGATTACAACAGTCCCAATTTGCAAAAGGTGTACAGAACAGCTAATTCCCATAAAATGTGATGAGTGCCTTGAGAGAGAAATTATGGAGAGATGGAGGAGGCCCAAGTAACCCAGCTTTGAGGAAGTCAGGCAAGAGGACACAACATTCTCCTTTAATTCAATCTTAATGAATGCAAACCTATCATATAGAAAGAAATGAAGAAATAGGACCGATGTACACTCTGTATTCTTGTTTCTGAGTCATATTCTCGCAGATTCTCATGGCATTAGTGCAAGCGACATTCTCCTAAACACAGCTTCCCACTACCATTTTAACAACAGAAACCACAAAGTAATTTGTAGAACAAACTCCCCTCAGCAAACAACATTCTCTGAATGCCCACTGCGGGCCAGGCCCTAGATGAAACGTTTCTCTCCCTCCATCTCAGTTTGGTTTTAATTTAGCTCTGTGAATGACAGTAGTAGGAAGGAGTTTATTTTGGTTTTAAGCAGAAAGGAAGACATATTTTGTTTTCGTGTTTTTTTTTAAGAGTGGTAGAGGGCACACTGAATCATCTTCTTTTGCCTGGCATCATAGAGACAACATGCTATTTTTATAGAAAAGATTCATCTTCTCCAATTCTGATGGTGTCCTGAGTAGCCTCAGTGTGGCCAGTCAGAAAAACCACACACTGACAGCCTTGTCACGACCACTACACGTTATCAGGTGCCTCTCACCTCTCATGGGAAAACAACCAATGCAACTGGCTTCCATGAGGCTAAGATCCTTAAAGCCTCACACAAGATGGGAATTTGAGAAGAGTCAACATTGCTCTAACTCCATTGTAATCCCACTAATGCCAAACCCTAACATTGAAATCATTTTTTAGCCTCTCCAATAAAATTTTGTGAGAGGAAAATAATTTTGAAACATGTAGAGATTTGTAAAAGTTATCTACTCAAAATAAAGAGTACTCCTCAAAATAATAGTACTAAATAAACAGTACTAACTCATGTGCCTGAGTTCTCCCACAGTCATGGAAGTTCTGGGAGGGCCACGAGGGGCAGAGGTTTTGATGCCAACAGAGCACGACAGGCCAACAGGAAAAGAAAGAGTTCCGCAAAGCATCAAATGTAAAAGGGCTAAGGACAGAAAGATGCAGATAGAGAGTAGGAGAAAACAAAGCAGGATGGAACAAGTCTGGAGGTACCTTTTATGTGGTATCTGTGGACAAGGCAGGAGCTATGGAGGGCCCAGAACCATTTCAGAAGGCATAGGCAATACAATTAAAACCCTTGCTATGCTCCCCCTGCGCACTCACTGCCCACCCACCCAGGGCAAAAGCGGTCTCTTAAAGAGGCAATCTCCTTGAAAAATCCTTCAGGAAGGTGTCTCACTGCGGCCTTGCCAAGTCACCTGTCAACAATTCCAGCACAGCTAGTTCTGGCACTGGAGTAAATCCCTGCTTCTTTGGTTGAGCATCAGCTGAGCTAGCCGGCTTCATTTATGGACCATCTTGTATGAAAAGTACATTATTAAAACTCCGTGCGGCAAGATGCTTGCACTATGGAAATTAGGTAAAAACTGAAGCCACCTGAGCCAAGAGCATGGGCTGGTGACCTGTCCTGATGGAGAGGCAGATAGAATCGCTAGTATTATTCAAATGTGTTCTCTCTTTCTCTCTCTGTCTCTCTCTGTCTCTCTCTCTGTCTCTCTCTGTCTCTGTCTCTCTCTGTCTCTGTCTCTCTCTCTCTCTCTCTCTCTCTCTCTCTCTCTCTCTCCCCCTCACTTCCTCCTTCCCTCCCTCTGCCCTAAGTACATATAGTTGAATTATGATAAGGAAAGGTGTGTAATCTTTCCCCAAGGTCAAGTGAATTAATGAATTTCTACCATTAAGCTAAAATTATATGTATTATTTATAAAGGCTGAAACTATAAGCTGTTTCAAAAAATATGAAAATACATAAGGACAACCAATGTGTTATGGGTTGATGAAGAACATCAAACTATCAAGGAGATCTTCCCTCCATCTTGTGACTCACGGGACAGAGGGCAAACACGCCGTTCCACACCACAGTAAGACAAAGGACCAACATCCCAACCTTGCCACTAACCAGCTGACTGAACTCGGGCAAGGCAACTGACATCTGTGTCTAAGCTGTAAACTGGATGCATGATGGGTTGTTGTGAGGATTAAAGAGTTGAACCACGTACAGCGTCCAGAGCAGTTCTGGGCACAGGGCCAACGCAATGCGGGACTCGGGGATCACATTCCCACGGTTGTCTGTGTGGGAGGCACCCCGGGCGCGGTGCAGGGCACAGCCCATGCCCAGACCTGGCACAGAACAAGTGCTACTCAACAGTTGCTATTCTTATCGTTTATTGAGTCCTTACTATGTACTGAGTAATGTGCCGAGTGATTTTCAAGGGCTTTCTTGTTTAATCTTCACTTAGAAATGAACAAACTGAGGTACAGAAAGTTTAAGTAACTTGCCCAAGATAAACCAATAATCAGATTCAGATCTTGGTGGCCTAACTACAGCTTGGGCTCTCATTGGCCACACTACCTACCACTGCTCCTGGCAGGGACACACACATAGGCCTAAAGGGAACAGATCATTCTCAGGTTAAGTTAACTAGTTAATACAGTTAATTCCTAAGCACAGGCCATAGGGGGAAAATGATAACAAATAACTCCCTTCACTGCCAGAACGAGCAGTCCAGGGCTCCTTAGCGGCTGCCACCATCTTTTGCCAGATGCTATGAAGAACCGAAGTGCCAGACCCCAAATTAACAAAGGTCATCATTTGTCCAGAGTCGGCAGAGATCTTTCTGTGCCCACAGCTTCTAACAAGGGCTCCTGTCATTAGATAAATAAGCAAAACACTAGGTTCATAATGAGAAGGTCAACACAAATCTACCTGCTAATTCGCTGATGAACCTATGTCCCAGCAAACCTGAGGACGTTCTGCTGCCCAAGGGGGATCAGAATTTCAGTCCTCAACTTTGGAGACTCTTACTCTTTAAGAAGTAACATTGGGTGAATATATTATTTTAAACTGGTAAATCCTAAAGATGTATGCAGACGGGGGTGGGTCTGATACAGAATGTGGAGTGGCTTAAGCTCTCACAAGACCCCTCCTCTTAGTCCCACCACTGACCTTCCCTCTCCTGTCTACTAGCTCTCCATCGCATTAGACTGCCTACTGTATTGGGGACATTCTGCAGTTTCATAAGCTAAAAGGACACAGACTTCTTAAGGCTGTATGACTGAATGGGCTCTGGAATCAGGCAAACTGAGTTGACATCTTGGCTCTGTCACCTCCCACTGTGTGAGTCGCCCAAATCCCATGAGTCCTCTGAGCCTCAGTGCCCTTATCTATACAGTGGAACATGAACATGAATACAGTAATGCCCCCTTATTCCAAGGGGGATTCGTTCCCCCAGGGGACGCCTAAAACCGCGGATAGTACCGAACTCTACATATGTTTTTTCCTATGTATACACACATATGATAACGTTTAATTTATAAAGTAGGCACACTAAGAGATTAACAACAACAACTAATAATAAAATAGAACAATTATAACAATATACTGTAATAAAAGCTATGTGAATGTGGTCACTTGTTTCAGGGATCCCTTGCTGAAGTCTTCACACAGGCTCAGCACTTTCTGATGCAACATGTTGCTGTCAGTCAAAACACATTTTCTGTTCATGGCCGTCCACCCTCAAATTTAATGCTTTTTCCATCTTAACTAAGCACTTACCACACACTGTGGCCATAACTTTGGCAGTTTAATGTGCAACATTAAAATTAGCGTGCATTTCTTTTTCCTTCTTCACAATTTCACAGATAAAAGATGTGTTCTTCTTGTATATGTTAGCAACCTCAGCATACAATGTTTCTCTTTCCTTATTAAGTACAGAATTTTCACTTAAAGAAAGCACTTTACAGTTTCTCTTTGGCATATCTGAATAGCCAGCATCACTATTCTAGTGCTTTGGGGCCATTATTAGGTAAAATAAGGGTGACTGGAACACAAGCCCTGTAAGTACCTTGACAGTCAGTCTGACAACTGAGCCCCTTCTAAGTGACCAATGGGCAGGGGAGCATATAGAGCGTGAAGACTCTCGACAAAGGGATGATTCACGTCCTGGGAGGGATGGAGCGAGACGGTGCAAGATTGGATTATGCTACTCAGCATGGTGCACAATTTAAAAGTTATGAGTTGTTTATTTCTGGATTTTCCATTTAATGTCTTCGGACCACCGTTGACTACAGCAAACTGAAACCAAAGCAAGTGAACCCATGGATGAAGAGCGACTGCTGTGGCATGTGACTTATGGGATTGATGTAAAGATTAAACACATGCCAGCTCCCAGAACGCCATAAATAGAAGCTGCTATTCAGAACTGGATTAATGGAAAGTGATGACATATTTTTTCTTTAACTTACAAGGACACAAACATTCAAATGACCATTATGCTCTTCAAAGCAATCACCTTCAGAATATCTCTAGGTAACATTTTTTTCCCTAAAGCTTCCTTTGCTTAACACATTTCTGGAACTTTTCCTCTGGAATTGCCTCCAGCATGAGTATCTTTGATGATGACAAATCTCTTTCCTCTGGGGATGCATTTCGACCAGAATGGTCATTCAGAGCCAAGTGCAACATTAAGAAGATGAGCAGCCTTTCAGTCAGGCACGCGGGGCGTCTGTGACGCTCCCACCACTGCCCCACCCCATGCACTCAGATTTCCCCCAACCTCCCCATTCTCTACATAAGCAAAGCTTTTCCTGCTTCCAGGGCTCTGCGTGGGCTACTCCTCCCCAATGCAACAGCACAGCCTTTTCTCCCCAATCCATCTGGAAATATCCTACTTAGTCACCACACTCAGCCCATGTCAACCCTTCCGTGAAGCTTTTCCTCTGCCAGTGAGGCATGACAGTACAGCAGTTAAGAACACAGACGTGAGAACCCAACAAGAAGAACTGAAGAGACGCAGCAGACAAGAGGAGAATGTGCAAAGACTGGGGAGCCAGGCTGCCTGGGTCTAAATTCTGCCTCTATATTGTGGTCACAAGCTCTGTGATTTCAGCTGAGTTAATTCACTTCCCCATGTCTCAGTTTCCTCGGCAGTGAAATAGGATAAAGAGTGGTAGCTACTTCAAAGGTCTGGTTTGGAGATTATATAAAGCACCTGATACAGTACCCAACAAATGTTTGTTTAATCAACTCTTAGATCTATCAGCTCTTAGGTGGGTAACCCTGAGTAGGTAGCCCTGAATAGGTTAATCTCTTGCATTTCAATTTCTTGACTCTAAAATGGGGATAAGAAAAATATCACCAACTTCATATAATTGTTGAGGATTAAATAAAATCATGCAACTTGCCTAGTACATAATGTATATAGAGTTTTGTACGTGGTAGGATTTCAACAAAATGGTAGTTTAAAAAAACAGTTGTTTCTTCTGAACGCTATAACACC
This sequence comes from Rhinolophus sinicus, assembly GCF_036562045.2. Lineage (NCBI taxonomy): Eukaryota > Metazoa > Chordata > Mammalia > Chiroptera > Rhinolophidae > Rhinolophus > Rhinolophus sinicus. The sequence continues at coordinate 29,290,037 of NC_133761.1, read as the reverse complement.
TTCTTTATATCTCTGTTATGGCACATATCAAATTATAATAGTCTAGACTAGGAACTCCTTGAAGACAGGATCTTGTCATTATTTTTCTGCTAAACAGAAAAGCAGTGCAGTGGCAACTGGGGTGTGAGGGGCAACTGCAAATTGAAACAGAAACCACAACCTGCAAAAATGTATTATGACTGACAAAAATAGAAAAATTGTACCAAACCATGACTTGCAAGACAAAGTTTAGACTCTTAACACAAACTCCTTCAGATCCATGGTCTTCTAAGTAAGCCCATAAACCAACTAATCTAACAATAATTCCACACTAAGTCATATGTCCTGAAGACAAGACCACCGATTGTTCTGACAACTTCCTACTTGATAAATTCTGACCAATCTCTAGCCAAGACCATCCTGTGACTAACTCCAGTCCTGCAAACTCTATAGATACTCTTTGCTAACTTTCACCTGTTGAAATGCCCCATCTCTCTGCATGGTGTGCACAGTGCTTTGCTGCAGAAAGCTAATAAACCCCAGTTTATTTGCCCACGGTGTGTTCCTGGCAGTCTTCGTTTGGTGGGCTTTTACACATCTTAGGGAGCCAAGGGCTTGGCTCAGCACCTCGTACAATGCAAGCATTCAGTAAATGGAGTCTTGAACAAACGAATGGAATAATGAGACTCTTGCTTGTAACTTACAAGCTCAAGATAATTCTAAAAAGAGAGTTTCAAAAATATTAGGGACCACATTAGCAACCTTGAGGGGACTACGTATATAATTTTCCAAGCTGAATACCTTCAAAAGCTATCCTCAGTTGAAACTATGTAATCAGAAATACTCATTAAAAGACAGAGTTGCTGCGGTTTTATAAATGCAGAGTTGCATTTGTCCACGTCAAGGATAATTCCTGCTCTATAAGAACTGATTAATCGAGGACGCAAGGTCAACAAGCAAGTGGACGTGGTCTGTGTTCCCACAGTGCCTAGCAGAGGGCCTTGCCCATGGCAGTTGCCCCAGGAATTCATTCATTGGCTACTGACAAGGGTTTTACTCTGTAGGTAAGAACTGACTGCGAGTTTCCGAACAGAGGCAGATCCTGATATACATGATGGTCTAGGCAGCTTACTTTCTAGAAGCCAGGAAATACCATGAGCAGGCAGGCTTGTGGGAGGTTATTGCCAGGCCATTAGGAAGGCCCTTGCCCATGGATGTAACAATGGAAAAGGAAATGAATCTATCTTGCCAAACTAGAAGAGACCACCATGGTGACTAACTGAACTTGAGGGAGTATAGAAGGTACCAGAGTTAAAGATGCATCAATGTTTCCCATGACAGTGATTTGGGAAATGATCCCAACACAGACAGGAATAGCTTCGAAGGACAGAGATGATCTTTACATCAGTGCTAATGCCTGTCATCTTGTGGTCCGGGTTCTTAGGTTAAAGCAAGCGAATACAGTGTTGCATTAACCACTACCTATGTGCTCTAACACCTTCCACAGGTCATACCACTAAGGGCAGAAAAGGTCTCTATGTGGCCACTTAGAGTAACTAACTTTCTGCAGCTTATTGAGACTAGCTACGTCTCCTTGTCTTCATAAGGCATGGTCAACAGACTTGTTTTTCTTTAGCTTTGCTCAGAATTGCAATTAAACTCATTTGCACTATGAGTGTCAAAGATCCTTGAATTTTAAACCAACTGACCACTAGAATAAATAGCTTATGACCATTTTTTTACCTTTTTACTTAACATTTTCATGATATAAAGAGATCAGCCAATATGGCTGAAGACAAAGCCAGGCCAGACATTTTTCTAAGCTAGGGAAAAAGGAAACACAGTTGAGATTAATAACAGTGTAAACTGACTAACAGACATAAGTAAATAAATAATACTTTTAAAGAGCATAATTTTTTTTCCCCTTTTTTTTTTTTAAATTTTATTTTATTAGTTTCAGGTGCACAAGACAAAGCAAAACTTAGACGTTTCTCATTTATATCCCTCACACTGTGTGAACCCCCCTCCCCCCATCCACTATCCCTCTGTACATTCCCCAAATTAATTTTCAAAACCCCGTGGCCATCTTGTGGTTACCGACTATTTTCTAAACCTCTCACCTTCCCCTTATCCCCACCCCCCAGCCCCTCTAGCAACCCTCAGTTTTTTCTACGTTTCCAAAACTGTCTCTGATTAGTTCATTCACTTATTCTTTTCTTTAGATTCCGCATATAAGTGAGATCATATGGTATTTCTCTTTCTCTGTCTGACTTATTTCACTTAACATAATGTTCTAAAGAGCATACTTTGATTTGATTTTTTCTAGAGCCTTTTAGATAAAGGTAGCTTTGCCCAAGAATCCATCACAAATATGGAGGGGAAAAAAAGTGGGGTAAAATAGGACAAAAATATTACAGCAAATAGGAGACTGATAAGCTTTCATTGTACCATATCTAAAGATTTGATGTAAAGTATTTCAGAGAGATAGTCCACCAGGAAAAGGAAAATCAAATAAAAATTTCTTTTCCTAAGAATTCAATCTTCTGGGCATCACCAACTTGTCACACACTAAAAACCCCTGGCTCAAGAAAAAGGTTTTCAGGTCCATCTGTTGAAATTGTTGCAACCAGTCTATTTTCAGCTCTGTTTCTCTGACGCCCTCAACAAAAGTTCTTAAGTGATCCTGGGGCCAGGTTTCATTAAAGTTGCCAGAAGCATTTAAGATTGTTTTGTTGTTTTGTTTTCACTTTTAAATGATCCGCAACTGAGAATATGGACTAGAGTGAATGTTTTTCCCAGAAACGACCTTTCTACCACTTGGTTATCTGGGTCTATTTTTATTAAATACTTCATGCACAAATAATCAATGAACAACTGGAAATGATTACTTAGTAATTACATTTAGCTCCAACAGAGACAACCCATTAAGAAAATAAGAGCATACACATTTTGATGAACATTTTTAACTCTGAAAATGCCAGTTAGGGCAACCAATAGCACAAGCTATATTGGTCCCCCTGCCACCCCCAAGGACCCTGGAGGTCAAATTCAGGCTCCACATTATGTTAAAGGTGAACACCTTTCTTATCATACAGTGAGGCTAAGAAAACTCAAGATAACAGGGTCTTTAATGCACTAAAACTTCAGAAGAGGCTAGGTGAGTAGTAAGTTTTAAAACAATAGAACTGGCTCTATAAAACATGGATTTGCTCATTAATTTAATGCATCTACTTTGCATTTCCTCCAAATCTAATGTCACAAGCAATCTATCTGGGGACTCCACAGCAATGGACCGTTTTGCGGATTATTCCCCATCCCCCTACAACACCCTCAACCATATTCCACCTCTCCTGCCCCTGTGTCATCTATACTCCCTGGCCCTCCAGTTTCCTGCTGGGTTTGACAAATGGGGGGCACCAGCGAAAGACAGGAGGATGGGAGGAAAGCAATGGGTGTTGTTTTCCCTACGGTCTCCCCGTTTCACTGCAGTGTCTGAAAACAATTATGTCCCTTCAGGACTCTGGCTTCTGTCGAGTGGCCCTTCCTCCATGATTACAACTCTCACTGGATGCCACCATTTGCTCCTCTTGTCCCTTCGGCCTGGGGATGGCAATGGCTTTCCTTTTCTGTCAGTCCTGATGCTGGACCATCCCTTGTTTGTTCCTCTAACCCTGCCCACGGGTCGGCAATAGTCTCTGCATTAAACTCTCTTCAGTCAAACCCTCAGAGGTGGATTCTGTTTCCTGCCAAGATCCCAATGCAACCACTTTGCAAAATAAATATAGAAGTGCTTGCTTCCTGCCTGAGGGTAGTGAGCAAACACGAAAGAAGACTAATATCTATGAAAAACATGCATGAACAAAACAAATCCCCACCAAGCTTTCTGTTTTGGCAAACAACATATTTAATGTCAAACATGTCAAAAACAGCAAAACATAGCTAATATTCCTCCTTTCTAACATCTACTTTTTTAAAAAGAGGGGAAGAAATCTCACCCATTTTCCCCCACCATAAAAAAAAAAAAAAATACAAAACCCATTGAATAAACCCCAGGAAAATCCAGTTATAAAGACTAGCGATTCTCCATAAGTCACATGGATGCTTGAGAAAGATGAGCTTTTCTCCACTCTTCTTTTGCAATTACAGAAACAAAAGAACATTTTCTAAATCTTTTTCTTTGGTACCCAGAATTTAATTCACTATACCACAAAAAGGGTAAAGATATTGCCTTTCAAAAACTAAAGCCAAGTAACAAAACAGAACGAAAAAAAAAAAGCACTGTTTTAGCCAAATCATACAAGGTGGTATATAACACACTTAAAATCCGTTATCATTCTCAGACTATATCTCAGATGGTACTTCTTTTTCTTCAGTCTGGATATTTACTTATTTAGCTGGAGGTTATAGTTCTCGTTATACCATTAATTTACCAAAAGGATATTTGTCAAATTTGCAACAAGTTGTTATATTCTGCAGTTCCCAGGGCTAAATGTAATGTTTTTATTGAATTCCCCCCTTTTTTAAAATTTATTGGGGTGACAATTGTTAGTAAAATTACATAGATTTCAGGTGTACAATTCTGTATTACATCATCTATAAATCCCATTGTGTGTTCACCACCCAGAGTCAGTTCTCCTTCCATCACCATATATTCGATCCCCTTTACCCTCATCTCCCACCCCAACCCCCATGACCCTCTGGTAACCACTAAACTATTGTCTGTGTCTATGAGTTTCTGTTTCTCATTTGTTTGTCTTGTTCTTTTGTTGTTTTGGTTTATATACCACATACCAGTGAAATCACATGGTTCTCTGCTTTTTCTGACTTATTTCTGACTTATTTTGCTCAGAATTACACTCTCAAGATCCATCCATGTTGTCACAAATGTTCCTATATCATCTTTTCTTACTGTGGTATACATACACAATGGAATACTATTCGGCAGTAAGGATCCCCCTTTTAAATTAAACTATGGGCCCCTAATAACATAGTAGCAATGAATTAATAAGCAGAGCACACATTCTAACCCAGCTACAGTTAACTAATCAGGCTAGCTCTCCTGAATTTTGCTTAACTCGGTGCTGGTTATTCTCACCTCAACCCCTCTCTAAATCCATTCTCCAGATCCATTCTCCACTCTTCTCTCCCTCCTTTGTGCCCAGAAACTGTATCCATTCCCTGCCCTCTGGCTGCTTGTGGAGTACCGCCAATGGAAGGCACCAGCAGGAGATTCAGGAAAGAAGAGTCTGCCTTCCTCCATGTCCTCTGCACACTGGTGTCTTGTAGTTCAGTGGCTGGTTCTCCAACTCCACGTCCCCAACTACTGCTCCACCTGGCTGGCTCCTGCTTTTCTTGTCCTGTCCCACAGCCAGTAAAAGCTCTTTACTGCTGAGAGTTCCTGGGTACCTTAATATCCATTTGTTCCTTTTACCCTCCCTATACCTCTGTAAATAGTACTTTTGCTAAGTTCTCTCAAGACCCCTCTAGAGTGTGCCTTCTGTTTCCCACTGGGTTCCTGACTGACAGGAGGATGACATGGAATGAAAAATACAAGGTACTTCTCCGGCAAGAGGTGGTCCCCCCAGGCACATGCTTCCTGGCCCTTGACAAGTTTGCCCATGGTCTATCCCTGCCTTTGGAAGAGCAACGGCTGTAGAGTTCTAGTATCTGAGAAACACCTACAGAGCTTATTAAAAATGAAAATGCAAGGAAAGACTAAGAAACTATCACAGATCCAAGGAGACTAGGGAGACATGATGACAAATGTAGTGGGATAACCTGGACTGAACAGAAGAAAGATGTTGGTGCAACAACTGGTAAAATTTGAATAAAGTCTGTAGGTTAATATTATTGCACCTATATTAATTTATTAATTTTGACAAATAAGTTCTGGTTATATAAGAAGTTAGCATTAGAGGAAGCTAGGTGAAGGAAATATAGGAACTTTACTATCTTTGCAATTCTTCTGGAAATAAAAAATTATTCCAAACTAAAATGTGTATTAAAATAAAGAAAAGTGGTTTCCAAGACCATGCATCAGACCCCCTAAATCAGAATTTCAGCTGTGGATACTTAAGCAGGTGGTTTGAGAACTAAACCTTGAAAAGCCCCTTAAGGACTTGGAAGCTATTAGTTCTGATTGAGGTAAGGATGGAAACAATTGTTTACCGATGCTAAATTCCAGCATAATTACTGGACTATTTAAAGAAATGAGCCAGTTGAAGCTTCATCAAAGTTCACCTTCTATTCCAGTGAATTAGAATGATTCATCCTTCGACCAGTTGCTGTATTTAGTTCCTTGCATAAAAACACTTGAAAAGGTACAGGTAATTATAGAACCAAACAAAGAAAGTGACAGTACAGTTCTTCCGTTTCCTTCTCCCTCTGAAACTAAGGTTTTTGCAGTGCATGTCCTGTTTCTTTTCTTCAACTTTGACTTTCCATAAGGGCAGGGCCAACCACACGGACTGTTGGAGAGTAGTTTTCCTCATCTTTTCTATGGTGGGTATTCAATTTCTGCAAGTCACATTTAAGCTCCCTGAAGGCAGGAGCTATTATTTTCTATTTCTTCAGTGTTTTCCTACAGCTTAGTTCAGTTTTCTCTACCCATTACTTTGATGGATGATGACCTGCATTTCCCCACTATGTCCATCTCTTTACCTGTCAATTTTAGATATAATTCTTATGTTCAACAATTTCTATGCCATTGGAATAAGTTAGAAGAGGGTAGCTAGAGGTGAAACTGTTGGCATTATTATTATGCGTTTATTAACAAAAATGTTAATTGATCACCTACTACATGCCAGGCACTATTCTAGGCAGTGGGGCTCTAACAATGGATAAAATAAGCTCCACCTTCAGGGAGGTTAAAGTCAAATCAGGGAGATAAATGATTAAGCAGCTAATTAAGCAACAAGCTATCAGTTCTCCCTTACCATCCTTATATTTCGCCCATCATGACAGGGCAACTCAAGTCTAAATTAGGAACAGGAAGAGTATGGTCAAATTCGAGGCCCATCTCTGGGCAAGAACTGATTTTAAAGGACACATAACCTTTCTGACCCTCAATTCCATCATTAAAAAAAAAAAAGGAATTAAAAACATAAAAGTTGTCTATCTGCCTTAAAGTATAAGTTAAAACAATGGATGCAAAAGTGCTTGAACATTGCAAAGTGTTATTATACAGATGTAAAGCAATAGAATTAATGACTTAAATAGTCCCTGCCAACCAACGCTAAAGCAAAAAAGTGGCTGTTCCATTAAGCAGAAATTTCCGACAATAAGATTTTATAAAAAGCAATCCTTTCAAAGAAAGATCTAAGCTCTGTTGCTTTGGAGTTAGCAATTAATGGGAATTAAATTAACATCAAAGAACTGTCTGGGGAGAAGTTGCCTATGAAGAAAGCAGGCCTGCCATTTTATTCACAGTAGACCCATTTTTGCTTCACTCTCCCTGAATAAACAGGAGAGCTCCATTACTTCAACTCTTCTGTGACATTCAGAGCAATGTCTTAGCCAGAGATGTTCACATTTCTGTTTTATTCAGAAAGAATCCTCCAGATCAGAGATGAAAGGAACGCTGGTACAAGTTAGTGCTAGAGCACACAAAACTGTGAGCAGTTTTCAGCAAATATAAAAGATAATGGCTGAGAGAAGTTTTGAAAATCAGATTTTCTGTTTTAGATAAATACAGTATCTATTCTCGTCTTCTAAGGTAGAAAATGTTCTATTGGAGCAGTTTACCATCTTTCTGTCTGGAGAAGTCGATGAGCTTCCAAGGGCTCTCGTTGGATGCCATGGTAACCACATGACTCCGGTCAAGTCTGTTGTGCCTGGGGAAGAGCTTAAGGAACGTTAAGACATTACCTTAAGAAATATGGATTCAAGACTCCGCTGGTATGTTTGAACTGAAGGTACCGTACATTCACTCCAGGTGTACATACACCTAGCCCCCACTGTGTCCAAGCACGGGGCCAGCACCTTGGGTAACCAAGTGCAGATAAGACACCACCATCAAGAACTCTCAGTGGGTGTGGTGCTCAGGGAGCAACCACTTCCTTATAAAATATACAAGAATATATAGGAATGGCATCAAAAAATTTTAGATTCTATTCCAAAATTATAACTCTATTCTCTAGGCTTTTCTGTGACGTCAGTTGTGTAAGTCCTTCATGAAGATTATTTCGGCTAAATATAAACATGAGAAAAAGTTGAATGTTGAGCAGAGGAACAGTAATAGGATCAGAGAGAAGATTTAAGTTGCTCATTTGGGCCTTCAAATGGACTTAGCCTGAAAAATCATGAAGAGTGAAAAGAGAACAATTGGGCTATGGAAAGGAGCAGCATTTTTTACTTTACTGGTAAGGCAAAACCACATCCAAAAGTGGGACTCTCTGAAGTCTCTCCAGACTGTCTCACTAGAGATAATAATTTCCCTTCACCCAAAAGTAATGAACAAATATCAGATGATGGAGACTTTCTCTTCACCATAGTGTGTGTGTGTGTGTGTGTGTGTGTGTGTGTGTTGTATGTGTGTTAATACCACCACCAGATTATATCAGGAATCACCTTGAAGCTCACCATATACATGAACCAACAAGCATCATATGTGAAAGAAATTTGATCTTGACCCCAAATGATCTTCAAAAAGCCCACAAATTAGCTGAATTTCTTCAGCTAATATTTAAGAAGCACGTGTTATGAGCATGACACTAAACCAGGAACTGAAGAACAAAGGAAATGTCATCCCTGGCCCTTTTTACCCTTTGGTTGAGGAGATAAGACAGATTCACAGGAAAAGGTCTGGCAGCATTTCATTCTGTGTCTCTCACCACTTACCCACCCTCCATTTCTTTGTTGGCCTCCCGAAGATCTCCTGTCTTGGGCCTCCACATACCCACCTTCTCCATCCTCATCACACACACACACACACACACACACCCCTTGGCCTCCCTTTCTTCTGTGCCCAATCTGAGACACTTATGGTTTCTCCATAGAATCCTCAATATCTTTGTCCTCTTGTCTTTCCAGCCCTGGATAACCCTGTTTTCTGTATTCTCTGCTCCAACACTGAATCCTACTCCTGGAGAAAAACTATGTAACCCATAGATACCTCTGAGGAGGCCATGAAGAAAGGAACACTGGACAATGTTGATTTCCCAATTTGAATGTAAGTTCTTTAAGGGCAGGGATTTTGTTAAGCCCCAGGGCACTCCAGCAAACTCAATAAATACTTCTTGCAATGAATTAATACCTAAGACAAGAAATTAGAAAAGGATCCACACTCATTCAACAAATAAACTAAATTTTGAAACTTTCACACTTAGTTTATGTGCAAATAATTGCAGCTATTCCAAAGTATTCAATAAAGTAACCATAGGAAAATAATGCCTCTTAAAAAAACAGCTGGTAAAAGTTGTTCTGTGGACTTCAGAGTTGTAAAGCTCTTCAAACTTATTTTATAACTCAGAATATTTTATAACTTAAGATCATTCTTCCTGTTAATTAAAGCAGTGTAGTGAGATCTCACTTACTATACTACATAGCAAAACATTTCTAAAACATCACCACGTAGAAACCATCTTCAGCTGTGTTTCTCCCAGGGAAAAATGAAAGGGTCTCTACGAGTTAGCCAGAAAGACAAATATCAAAGGAATCCTGAAATACTTCAGAGAGAAGAAAACTTCCCATCAGGTCAATCGCCACTGTGAGGTATAAAGTTTCAGTGGGACGTTGCTACCTAAACAGGGACCCCGATGGAGTTTGCGGGTATTTGAAGACCACACTGGGAATGTAGAACGTTCTTTCTCACACCCGTGGTAAAACTGTCTCAGAGCTGAGTGGGGTCCACTGTTCAGGCCAAGATCCTCACACCAGCATGGCAGGAACAAACACAAATGCCGCCTGATTCTTCTACAAATGTAATAACATCTGACTAGAGGCTGACTGGACAGTACACGATGTCATTTCCTCTCATTAAGGAACACTCAAGAAAAACCGAAATAGCCACAAAGCACTGTCAGCAAAGCAATCGACAGCGATAATTAGCTGTCAACTCACAGTCCTGAGCTCAGCCTTGTATAGGGAGCAGGGCTGGTTGGTACTGGTTTTCAAATCACTGTGACAGCAGGAGTCAAGGATGACAAGTAGAAAAGAGAAGCCAGAGCCTGCTGCACACAGTGACACCAAACCCCTTCAGGTGATGGGAGTTACGGCAGTTTGTTTCTTTGTTTCTGTGTGGCAATGTGGGGTGGCCCCATGAAGACTGCTGCAGTAAGCTGCCTAAACAGCCAGAAGTCGACTGACTGCAACCCATGCTGTTTATTCACCCTGAATCACCCTCTTCTCTACTTGGAACAATTCTACCCACTCTTTAAAGTCTATAAGCAGTTTGTCTCCCTGTCCTTTGCGAGGGCTTCACAACTCACCACGTGAATTCTCCCTTTTTTCAACTCCCAGAACAGATTACCATCTATACTATAAAACAAAGTCATTAACAGGAGTTGGGAAAACTTTACAAAGAAACAAACATAACACAATCATCACAATATGTAATAATATATAAGATTGTGTGTGTGTATATGACAATTGTTGGGAGGAGCATTATTCTCTCCTTCCCAGCATTCCTTCCTAGGCACATAAAACAAAACTGTTTACTTTCTTAAAATTATTGGAAGGTGGCATCTACCCATTAGTACATCGCTTCACTCCTCTTCCAAGGAGTAACTTCTTGCATTGTTTGGACTAAGCAAGGGAAGGTGCATGGAAGTCCATCTGGGCACCCTCCCTTCTCGTTATTTCTGGCCTCAGCGGCATGGAGTTTCCTTTCCCATGAGAGAAGATTTCAACAATAAAAATAACAGAAGGCCTGATTATAGCTGATTCTGTCCATAATTTGAATTCATTCTTCAATCCAAGATCATTGGGAATAAAGCTGATATTTAGCTCCCTGTCTGTCTGTATACGAGAAGTGATGCATGACACGGAGCGTTGTCATGATGGAGGATGATTTACAACACAGTTTAAAACACACCTTCTCTCAACCGTAGCTCACACCCAACTGACTGCAGCGAACAAGTTGAAACTTGTCACACACTGTTACTAAGGTTCGATGCACCACTTCCCGTATTGAAGATCCCTGCCTTTCTATTGGATGGCACTGCGCAGCAGCATTCACTGTATTTTGTCATCATAACAGAAAGTCTCCATGTCACATATCGCTTCTGGTACAGCAATTTCTGTCAAATAAAAACATTACGGTGTGTCCTCATCCACCTCATTCACTGGATCTGGCACCTTGAGACTTCTGGCTCTTCCCCAAAGTCAAAATGATTCAGGACATTGAGGCAGCCACAACAATGAAAATAAAGACACTTACAAAAGATAACTTCCAGAACTTCTTCAGAAAGTGGCAAGAACATGGGATAAGTGTGTTGGAAGCGAGGGGGAGTATTTTGAGGAGGATTAATGGCAATGTGTCTTTTACTGTAATAAATTTTTTTATTTAAACATTCACTGTATTGTTTGATCGCACCTCTGCAAAAGCAAAAGGAAAGATAAAAGGAAAGTAAGTCCTATCATCCAGCAATCATGTCTGGCATTTTTTATGGTATTAAAGGGAAGAGGACAACTTAAGAAGTGGAATACATGTGAAATTAACCTTTATTGAAAGTTGAGAAAAAATAGAGAAACCTAGAATTCTGGCAGCACAGTCCTATCATTGCACCATAAGATACTAAAAGTTGGGATGATTCAATAGTTGAGAGTCTCTTGGCAAGAACTTTAACAAAGAGATGGGTCCTCTCTAGGACCGTTTGGGCCAGATTTTGAAGCATCAGTAGAAGTTTCATGTAGGAACCTGTTGCTTGAGCTAAAACAAGGTGAAATGCAAGACAAAACTGCTCCTAGGAAGCAGGCTTCATAGGTCTAAGAAATTCTTTTATAAGAGGAAGCTACAAAAAAAATTCCTGCTTCAAGAAAGAGTTAAGGTTTTTTAGTGCAGGCACAAAAGAGATTAAAGAACAATTTGAAAATAAATTTAAATATGCATATCATTGATAACTGTTCAATTAAATTCAATAATTTAACAGAAAATTCATTTAAATGCCTTAATTTTGTGCACTATATCCTGGTTTATTCTTAAAGTAGGGTTATCTTCACAACATTTTGACTTTGAAATATCTTAATTTCATTATTAAAAGCACAGTTAGCTAAAAAGAAAGAAAGGAAGGAGGGAGGGAGGGAGGGAGGGAGGGGGAGAGAGGGGGAGAGAGAGAGAGAGAGAGAACACGAAAGAAAGAAAGAAAGATGATTATATAAAACACCACTTCTCAAATATTCAAGTGCAAAAGAATCCCTTTGTGGATCTTGTTAAAATGCAGATTCTGATTCATCAGGTCCGAGGGTGGGACCTGGGACTCCCCATTTCTAATGAGTTCTCAGGTGAAGTTGATGCTGCTGGCCCCTATGCTACTCCTGGAATAGCAAAGATGTAGAGGTTAAATATATCCAAGCTCAAAGTTGAGATGACTGCTCCTGAGATGGCTCAGGAATCATTAA